>NW_006159671.1:863244-873996 GCF_000334495.1 Tupaia belangeri chinensis | reverse complement strand
AAACTAAACGAGATGCAAGAGCTGAGAGATAATGAACTCCCAAAGATGCAGGAGAAAAGAGACAAGTTCCAGGAGGTGCTAAAGTTCTTTCATGATCTGAAAGAGGAAATATACACCATAAAAAAATAATCAAATGGAGCTACTAGAGATGAAGGATACCATTCAGGAAATCAAAACCTCCTTCAAAAGTACTAAAAGCAGATTAGTCCATGCAGAACATCGAATCTCATTTGTTGAAGGCAAAACCTCTGATCTAGAAAAAACAACCAAAAAAAAAGAGAAAATAACCCCCCAAAATAAGACTACTGTACAAGAAATACTAGACACCATTAAGCGCCCTAACATCTGGATAATCAGTATCCCAAAAGGTGAGGAAACTAATAAGGGCATTGATAATCTATTCCATGAAATCTTGGAAGAAAACTTCCCAAATCTAGAGAAGAATGCAAATATCGAGACTCAAGAACAAAGGACCCAGAATAGAATCAACCCAAGAAGATCTTCTCCAAAGATCTTAGTAAGACGCCAAATCTACAAAGACAAGATGTTAAAATTGGCAAGAGAGAAAAGTCAGATTACTTATAAACGTTGTCCAATCAGGTTAACCTCAGACCTCTCATCAGAAACAATGTGAGCAAGGAAAGAATGGGAACATATATTCAAAGTGTTAAGTGAAAAACAGTGTCAGCCAAGAATACTATACCCTGCAAGATTATCTTTCATATGGAAAGAAAGGATAAAAACATTCTCAGATAAGACCTAAAAGAATTTGCCAATAGCAGACCCACTTTCGGAAGTTCTGAAAGGAGTGCTCAACCAGGAAAACTAAAGACACATACAGAAATAAGAGAACAAAAGGCAACTAAGAAAATGACCAATTTAATGCTAGGGACAAGAAATATCAAAAATAACATTGAATGTTAACTTCTAAGATTTAAACAGAAAGATTGGACCACAGTAACACTGCATATTCACCAGAAGAGAGTTTGAACATAAGACTGAAATCGCGAAATAGAATTTTATAACTTTTGAGTAGAACATTACTGATTTCTTTTTTTTTACTATGCTTTGTTTTCCCAATTTAAGCATTTTACTTTCATTTGGGTTTTGAAAGGTTCAGCAATTTGTTAGAATATTTTTCTTGTTTGTTTCTTTAAATGGAAACATAAACTTTTTTTCCTTCCTGATCCCTCTTGAATTGGAAATATTTAGAAGTATTCTTATTTTTTGGCAGAAGGGTCATTTTCATAAGTTCAATAATGCTTGTTACGTTGAATCAAAAATTAAAAATACTCATTATTGGACAGGGCTTTGATTGGAATGTCAGACCTGAAGATGAACGTGTGTGCTGGGCATTTGCTTTTCAACAATTTGAGTAGTTAACATGTAAATATTTTCTCACATATTTAAAACCATATTGTCTCCGTTGTTAAAGAGTCACAAACAAAATTATACACAATTATGAGAAATATTTTTGAACATTATCTTTAAAATTCAGGAGTTTGAAATTTTGAAGAGTTGTTTATCAACTGGCAAGAACTATGGAGTATGAGCAAAAATTTTTTGATATGTAAAGTAAATGTTAGTGGAAAATGTGAAAATAAATAACTAAATGGAAATAATTTATTTAATAAAAAAATTTAAGTAAAAAAAAAAAAAGCCATGGATGATACAGTAATGAAAACCTCTTGGGAGGGTGAGACGTTAGTAGATATGAGAAAACAGGTATATGGAAACCACAGTCATCGAGTCTTCGTTTGATCATATTTTTAACTTCATTCTTCCTGATAACATCTATAAAATTGTAATATCTATAAAAGAACCTGTTACATTTTTTTAAAATGTGGCATTCATGTATATTAAATGTCAGTCAATAGACCAGGGTGGCCTGGATGCTTTAACAAGCAAAATTCCTCACTTTTCTTCTTTTTCTCCTTATACATTTGTATGATCTTACCTCACCAGTGATCATTTTATTTTTTTCCCCTTCTTAACCTCCTGCTACCACCATTTTCTGATGTGAAAAAGAGGTGGTAGTGTATCTGGGACCAGCAGTTAGCATAATAGCTACATCGCTGGACTCCCACGTAGTCGACCGCGGTTCGAGTCGTGGACCCGGTGGCTTAAACTCACGCCGGGCGCGTGTGCATGCGTGCCCAAGATCCCGAGAGGAGAATGGAGGAGAAGGGATTGCGGCGTGGCCATTCCCCCTGGGAGGGTGATTTCTCGCTTTCTGTCTCTTTGTCTCTCTCCGTCTGGCAAGTTCAAAAAAATCTCTCCAAAAAAAAAAGAGAGAGAGAGAGAGAGAGAGAGAGAGGTGCTAATGTATCATTGTTCACCGAGCCAGCTAAGATCAGAGGAGCACAGAACTCCTCAACCAAGTCTGCCTGGAATGCATATAAAACAGTGTAAATAAAAATGTGTGAATTAGTGTGGAAAAAAAGAATTATTCAATTTAACTGTATTTATTTACACACTTATTTTATTTTAATTTGACCAGAGAGGGACAGAGTGAGAGAGAGAGAAAGTAAGAAAGCAAACCACCAGGTCCAGGACTCAAACCGTGGTCGGCCACATGGGAGTCCAATGCCCTTAACCACCTCGCCACCTGCAGGCCCCCAAAAAATAATACTTCTTTTTAAAAAAGCAGCAATTCCACAGCACTGTGCCCATCACCATCATTCTATGCTTCACTAAGGGACCTGAGACGAGTCCAAGCTGCTCCTAAAGACATTTTATTTCAGAAATTACGTCTGGCCCCAGAAGATTTGTAAAAAATAAAAAATAAATAAATAAATAAATAAATAAATAAAAACCACTGAAAGCGAGTTTATCATCCATTTTCCAAATAACTGATTACATGGATGGGATCTGACCTCTAGGCCAGACTTAGTTTCTCAGCACTCGGGGTGACGGCACGGCCCATCCACCCTTCCCTACAGTCCAGTCGCCTGTCACCTAACAGGGTACATTCTGAGAAACGCAGGGTCACAGGATTGTGTCACGTGTGGACCTCACAGTGTGCTGACACACACCTAGTCAGCTGCTACACCCGGCTACACAGCATAACCCGTGGGACAATTGCGGCCTACAGGGACACACACACACACACACACACACACACACACACACACACACGACCGTCATCTTCTTCAAAAGGGATCCTCACTCTCCCTCTGTCCTGCGGGGAACAAGCAGGTCCCTCTGAGTTTACACAAGCAGAAAACCCTGAGTGGGAATGAATGACAACTGGAGAAGCAGTGGGAGTGTGCTAGGAGCCATTTATTGTTACCACAGTGAAGGCCACACACATAGTGAAGGCCACCCTCGGCCTACCAGTACCTCCATCTGCAAATCGAATGTTTGTTTTTAATTTTCTGAGAGGAGTGCACTCACAGGAGAGAGACAGAGATGGAGAAGGGAGAAGGCATCCCCCAGGAGGAATGGTCTCATTGCAACCCCTTTTCCTCCCTTTCTCCCTTCAGAATTTGGGATGCCCATGCGTACACATACCCAGTATGTTACTCAACCTGTCACATCCAGGACTTGAACCGCATGGTCAGTCAGTCGTATGGGATCCAGCGGCCTTAACCATTAAACCACGAGCTGGCCCCCAATGTTTATTAATTCATTCAGCTTCTTGTAGAAGGTAAACATTCATTCATTCATTAAAAACACAGAACAAGCGGTCTTACTTGAAATACTCTTCACTCCCACTGACAAACGTCTTGTTGGCCTGGCTGGTGAAGTTAACCATCGTCAGGTTGGGATAGGCCGTCATGCAGAAAGTCGAGTTCTTGATCTGTATTTTGGGATGGTCGCTGATAACACAAGAATCTGTTTAGGAGAGGAGGGAATGGAAACAGTGAAATCCGTGCAGAAAACGAGCGTGTGCCTCCCGCTAGCAGAACAGAGGTCAAAAGCATGGACCAAATATTGAGTCACCTTGGAAAGGATTAGCTGAGCAGAGCCAGACGCAGGCGAACCACGAGTTCTGTCCCACCTGTCAGGAGCCCAGTGCCCACAGCAGCCCTCATGCTGACACAGGCTCCCATTCAGAGTCCTCTCCCTGGTGGGCTAAGCACTTTGCACTCATTATCTCATTTAATCCTCACAACAGCCTCTGTAGGAGGTCCTATTATCTCTATTGTTAAACCAAGGAAACATGCTTAAAGAGGTTAAGTAACTACTGAAGTCAACAAGCTAATGAGAAAGACTGAGGATTCAAACCCAGACCCTCTAGACTCTACAGAAAAGGAATGGTCTGCAGAAATGAATGTTGACAGACAGAAAGACTGTCTGGAGGGCCGCTGCTGCAGAAGGCTTGATAATACGCTCCCGGTGGGCCGTGTGCTTTCTACTCTCCCCTGGCTTCGCAGAGGCACCAGCACTCTAGGTGCGGGCCAGCCTGCAACCGAACATAGCACAGTGGACAAATTTGCTCCCGAGTGGTTTCGTGGCAATGCCTGGAGACATCCTGAGCTGTCACATGTGGGGAAGCTGGTGTTGTTGCATCTAGAACTGGCAGAGGCCACTGCTGTTACTCAGCGTCTGCAGTGCGCGGGACAGCCCCCCCGCAGCAAAGGACTGTCTGGTCCACAGTGTCAACTGTGTGAGGTTGAGAAGGCGTGACCCAGGCTGGGGTGGCAAGAGGGAATTAACCAGGCGAGTCTTAGGATGCCAGGCTCTGCATCGCCCTTCAGCAATTACTGCCTCATGGGATCCTCGTAACCCAGGAGGGGTATATTACTATCTTCATATTATTTTATTTTATTGCCATAGAGCATGCCCTCACCGGAGAGAGACAAAGAGAGGGAAGACAAGTGAGAAATCATGCCCTGGACAGATGGCCTCAGCACAACCCCTTCTCCTGGATTTTGTGAAGGAGAAAACAGTAACGACGGCTCACACTTATGTGGTGCCCAATGGCTGGCATTGGCTAATTTGAGCCCACATCGCCCATGCAGCACGAATCTTATCCTTCCTTTGTTAGAGACACAGGGACTAGGGGCAGTTGCTAGCCAAGGTCATACATCAAGCGAGCATGCAAATGAGCTCTCTGTCTTTGGAGGCCATGCTCTTAACTACTCCCTGGTGAAGTAGAGAACAGGCATCACAAACTCAAACACCTGCAGAGATCAGGCTAGAGACACAGATGAGGAGGCATAAAATGGAGGACAATAGAGAGCAGTAGGGACTGTGGCCAACCGGAAAGTACTCCAGCCAGTCACTGTCATGCTTCCCTAGATGTTCTAGCAAGAGAGGCAGAGAATCTGGATATTTACATGAAATTTCTCCATTTTAAAATTTTAGAAGTTTAAGTGGTTCTTAAATGCCATGAGCAACATCCACAAAAACCATATGCGGCCTAAACCTGGTGCTCAGAGTTCCAGTCCTCTGTGGAGTAGCACAGTGGGAATAGGGTGTGCTGAGACACCCACGGCCCTGAGAACTTAGGTTCCTTTATTTGTCCAAGTTTCATCTCCTGGTAATAGTCGTACTTAGTTCACAAGAGTGTTGCAAAAACCAAACCAATCGAGATCGTTAATAAGAAATTTCACAGGAGACCTGGCACATAGGAGGCCCTCGGTGAATTTTAGCCGCAACTCAAACGTCATTGGCGTCTTTTTAGGGGAGCAAGCGTGTCTAGTTCTCACCGCCATCTCCCACAGCTCAGCTGCCTGTCATAAACAACCCAATCCCGTTCACGCGTTCCCCAAGAACAGCTCCAAATAGGGATGACAACGAAAATGACCATAAGAGCCCCTCCCTTGGGTTAGTTCCTTAAAACAGGGCTTTTCACCCTTTACTGGGGAGGCCATCCTGTGCATTACAGGGTAGTTGGCAACATCTCCGGCCTCTATCCAGCAACACCTACGCATCACGTCTCTAAACATTACCAAGGGCTCCTGTGAAATCTCCCCTGAGGACAACCTCCACCTAGAGGCCTCCAGGTACCTTCCAGTTCAGCGTTATCATCTCTAGTCTAATCTGGAAGATTGTCACCTCCTATCAGGAAAGCTTTTGTCTCCCTCAGCAAGGGAAGGACAAGAAAAGCATCATTCACATCCCTTTCTTGTAAATATGCTCAGAGGTTATTTCTCGCCTTACTGCCAAAAGTATGCCCATCCCCTGAGACTGAACACGTGGGCAAATGCCAAACTCCCGCTTCCAAAACTGCTACTGTGAAGCACGCGGGTAGCGACCCTAGAGAGCGTGGCTAGATGTCTGGAGATGCCACTGCGCACAAGGTCACGTTCTGCAGCAATGCAGCAGGGCTCCAAGCCGGCGACGGGCTCACTTCCTGCGGCCTCAAGTCTATTGCAATATCTTTTCCCACCACTGGGCGGCAGGAGCATGCTTCTCCACGCTCAGCGCCTTCAAATCTGCAAGCGAAGGAACGAGGCTGAGCCGGCGCCTCTCAGAGCTCTGCGGCCCAGCAACCCCGAACAAAGAACAGCGATAATGATCCAGCTAAATTGGAAGCTGCTGGAATGGGATTCTCTTTACTCGGGCAATTATTAATAAATGAAAGCACATGAAAGGCCAGGAAGAAAAGGAACCATTTAATTAAAGTTCTAATGAAAATTAAGCCATTCCAGAAATAGAAATAGTATTTATGTTGTTTGCATTTTAAGTGACCCAGCTAGCTCTGATTTTCACAAAACAGCCTCTGGTCTCACTTGGCAGGGCACAGAGCAGTTGTTCTCCATTAGGACCACCTACCCGGAGGATTGAGTCACCCTAAAGAGGACAGCCTTTCCTACAACCTGCCCCTTAGAAAGACAAGCCTCCTGGGCCAGCTGGTGGCAGGGTGGCTGGGTCCCACACGGTGAACACTCAGAGTTCAAATCCTGGACCCAGTAGGTTGAAAAGCATGCTGGACACTTGTGCACGCATGCCCCAGATTCCGAGAGGGGATTGCAGCCTGACCATCCCTCACAGGAGGTGCTTACTCACCACCCTCTCTGTTTTTCTCTAGAGAACACACTCACCCTCTAACAAATTTAAAAGGAAGGGCAGGCCGCAGTTCAAGTCCCAGACCTGGTAGCTTGAAAATCAAAATAAATAAATAAATAAATAAATAAATACAAATTTAAAAGGAAGGAAGGAAGGAAGGAAGGAAGGAAGGAAGGAAGGAAGGAAGGAAGGAAGGAAGATGAATACAAGCTTCTGCCCGTGACCGGCCTGGGCCTTTCTCGGGCTGCAGTGGGTATAGTCCCCCACCTCCCTGCGGTGAGGTAGCACCTCGCTTAGGGCTCCTTTCCTGGCCTTGACTGAGGTCACAATGGCAGGCCACGTAGCCTCTCTCTTGGGTCCAGTGCTCTCGTCCAGCTGACCGGGTGTGGGGTTGGGGTTTGTGAGGTGGAGGGTGAGCCCGGAAGGTCACCCCTGGAGCTCTGCTGGGGAAGGCGTTTTCCAGGTCCTAAACGAGCCTCACTCTCCATGTCCACGCGGAGACAACCTGGGAATATGCGCTAACTCCCAACTGCCCGCCAGAAGCGTGGGGCTCTAAAGCCGCCTGTGCAAGTCGGGGCACTACCACCCCTCCTGTCACCCAGACCCCGCAAGGACCAGTCCTCCTGCAGGGAACAGAGCACTCTGCTGTGCAGACAGCACTGGGAATGACCGATGGAGGGGCCGCACAAAGGGAGGGTGGGCGTTGATGCCTCATTTTTTTTAAACAACAGCAAAAAATTAAATCCCTGGCTAAGAAGGAGATAGGATCTTCCCAGCCTGTCTATACACTCGCAGGGGGTAATCAGAGTGAGAAATGTCCATTGTCTCTTTGTGCTCAGAGCTCTGTGGTTTTTATGGTCTGTCGTAATCAGCTAGGAGCTTAGCTGTGTAATGTCTCACTCGCCTTTCACGTTTCCTGGAGGACTGTGAGCCAGACCGGAAATCCACAAAACCAAGAGTCTTCTCTGCCTCCTGGGCCTCTACCCAGCTGCCCGACCCAGTCAACATACTCATCTTGTTTTAAGAAAGAAGGCGAGGTGGAGCAGGGAGAAGCACACACACACACACACACACACACACACAGTGCCAGGTGGCAGCGTGGCAAGAATGCAACAAGATCCACAGTGGGGGTCCTGATTTTGCCTCCTGGGGCCTCCCTGTGCATGCCAGGCACATGTGTGAGCGCCTGTGATTTTAGGCACATGCATGACTGCCTGTGATTGGGGATGGCTAGGGCTGTGGGTGGGTCATGCCCCCTTTCTCTCTGTCTCTCTCTCATGGAGGAAATGGATGGGTGAACTTCAAAATAAATGCACAGACACATATAGACCATAAAACAAATCGATGCCAGGCCAGCTGGTGGCACGGTTAAGGCAGCCAGATCCCACATGGCTGACCATGCGGTTCAAGCCCTGGACCCAATGGCTTGAAAAACACACCAGCTACACATGCGTTAATGCCCCAAATCCTGATTGGATGGAAATATGGAGGAAAAAGAATTATGGCACGGTCATACCCCTACCCCCTGCGCCAGGGCCGTCTCTCTCTCTCTGATGAGCACACATGACCTGGAGCAAAATAATAATTATTATTATGTGAATGTTGGCACACATTTAAGTGTCCCTAGTGTTCTCTAATGTTGTAAATATGACTGCAATTAACAACCATGTATTGTCCTTACCAGTGTCTCCGATTTCCCTCTGAAGATCAATTCCCAGAAGTGGAATTACTAAGCTCAACTACTGAGCGGGCTAGCTTTCCTTCGACCCCACAGAACTGCAACCACAAGCATCAGTTAGGGAACGCCCAGGACACACAGGCTGTCACTCTGCTAGCACTGACGGAGTAAAGCCTGCTGGGCCAATGACCTTCAAGGACCAGCCTTGGATGTGCAGAGAATCTGGGCTTGCAAAACCCAAATTCCCAGTTCTGGTGCCTGTGACTGACAGCTGGAGTCTGAGAGTCACTTGGACACCTGCAACAGGGTGATCATGTCACCTGCCATTTGGAACACAAACGGCCCTTGTTAGAGTAACAGAAATATTACTTTTGAAGCTGCTTTGCATGTTGGGAAGCACTTAGCATGGTAGTTAGGACCAGGGCCTTCGGAAGTAGGTATATAAGCGTTTGAATCCCAGGTCTACCACCACCAACTATGACCTGGAGCTCTGAGTTTTTTCACCTGTGACGTGGAAACAGCAGTAGGACCCACAGGCTGGCATGTTGTCCATTTCAACACCAGTGACGCCGTAAGAGGGCTTGCCCTGGTGCTGGGTCTGTGGCGAATAATGCTAGCTATTACTGATCATTTTTTTAAAAATTATTCTATTTAACTTTATTTGCTTACTTATTTGAATTTGACTAGAGAGGGACAGAGCAAGATAGAGAAATAGAGAAGAAAAGTGAGAAAGCAAGTCGCCAGGTCTGGGGCTCAAACCATGGTTAGCCATGGGATGGTCCAGCGCCCTTAACCACCACACCACTTGCCAGCCCCAACTATTACTGTTAAATATTAGGGTGCTGTGCCAATACGGGTGGACGTTGCAGTAGAGGAGAACTACTCCCCTCCTGCACGACACCTGCAAAACCCCACCCACCATGACCCACATGGTCCCTGAGGCAGGTCTCAGAGAAAGATCCCACAAAGCCTGGATCGACATAAGAGAAGCCCTCCAGTGGGCTCTCATGGAAAGTGACTTCCCTCCCAGGCACAGTCTGGAATGACCGATGACCTTTAGCTATTTCTCTGTTCCAGAGCCCACATCCCAGAAAATGTGCCTTGCCTAACATGGCAACCATCTTCAGGAAATTGCCGGCACCTGACAGTGGGTTGTAAATCTGTGACCGGCTTCTCGGTGAGATTCTCCTGGACAGCAGCTTTGTGGAGACCGCCGAGCTGGCAGGGACGGGGAACAAAGGCGGCCCTCCGTTCCAGACCCGAGTTAGCACCACTGAACTCCAGGGTGTGGGCGGGCACTCTGTTCCAGACCCGAGTTAGCACCACTGAACTCCAGGGTGTGGGCAACCTCTGGCCTAGTGTTTCCTATCTTTAAATGCACCTAGAAAACTTTACAAATACAGATTTTTTTTTTTGGGAGAGGTTTTTGCTATAGGGCGTGTGCGCTCGCCAGACAGACAGAGAGAGACAGAGAGATAGAAAGCGAGAAATCATCCCCCCAGGGGGGATGGCCACGCCGCAATCCCTTCTCCTCCGTTCTCTTCTCGGGATCTTGGGCACGCACACACATGCGCCCGGCGTGAGTTTTAAGCCACCGGGTCCGGGACTCGAACCACGGTCGACTACATGGGAGTCCAGCAACATAGCCATTACGCTAACTGCTGGTCCCCAAATACAGATTTCTAGGGCCAGCAGGTGTCATGGTAGTTAAGGTACTGGAACCCACATAGCTGACTCCGTGGTTCAAGTTCTGGACTCAATAGCTTGAAAAATCCCACTGGGTACACGTGCTCTCATGCCCAAAACCCCGAGAGGAGAATGGAGAACAAAGGCTCGCCCCCTGCTCCCAGGGAGTGACTTGTCGCTTTCCCTCTCTCTCTCCAGCAAGTGTACATGTGTGCCCTACAGCAAAAAACTAAAAAATAATAATTAAAAAACACAGATTTCAAGGGACCAGCAGGTGGGGTGGTGGTTAAAGGCACTTGGGTCCCACATTGCCAACTGCAGTTGGAGTCCTGGACCTGGAGGCCTTCTCTCTCTCTCTCTCTCTTTCTTTTTCTCCACTTAACTCTGGTCAAGTTAAAAATGAGTAAACAGGGGTCAGCAGGCGGCAC
>NW_006159671.1:854999-862953 GCF_000334495.1 Tupaia belangeri chinensis | reverse complement strand
CACACACACACACAGAGATTTCTATTTTCATCCCCAGAGATTCTGACTCAATAGATCTGAGGTGAGCACTCAGTGATGTTTCCACTTGTTAATTCCCAGCTGATTCTTTTTTAAAAAGGAGGCCTTCTCATTTATTATTATTATTATCATTAATTTGCTACAGGGCATATGTGCTCACCAGAGAGAGACAGAGAGAGAGAAAATGAGAAAGCAAGTCACCAGGTCTGGGTCTCAAACTGCGATCAGCTATGTGAGAATCCAGTGCTTTAACCACCAAGCCACCTGCTGCACCCCCATCCTCCCCACCCGCGTTGATTCTAATTTTCAGCAGCCAGACCTGAGAACCATTGTTCTACCCTAAGAGATTATTAACCTGGAAGCTGTACCGATGAGAACACGGAGACCCACTGAGGCAAAGGGACTCTTACTCTTGGTCATACCATTAGGGAACATGGGACCCCCTCCAAGTCCCCAACCCCCATTCCTGAGCACTTCGAGGAGCACAGGGTTTGAATTTAATCTAGTTTCGGTTCTTCTCCAATGTCATCTAAAGCCCTCCCAGGCGGGGGCTGAACATAGCTGCGTGTGCTGCGTGTGCTCATACATCTGGTAATGACAGAGCTCCCGCACGAGTTGCTGCCTTTAGGTTTCACACCTCTCCTGGGGCTGTGGGAGGGAAGAATTCACCCCCGGTTTGTAACACACTCAAGGTTAGATATCGTCTTAGTTCTGCAGTGTGCGGACTGGAGGGGGAAAGAGCTAGTTTGCAAGGCCAGCACCAAGAGCCGGTCACGTAGAGACCACAGAAAGCCGCCCCGCTGAGCACAGACTAGCCTCCAGAGACCACCAGACCTACCAGCAAAGAAGGTCCTCATCCACACAACCCGAGCTTTCAAAAGTGGCTGACACTAGCACCCTGTCGTTTTGTGCTTCCGCCATCATAGCCCTCCTTCCTCTTCCTACAGCAACCCAGGAGGCAGGTAGGGTGAGGGATACTACTGCTATTTCTGTTTATCAGATGAGGAGAACAGATCCACAGAGAAGTTACTTGAGCCAGGTGTGCACACGGTCCACAGCAGAGACAGATGTCCTGGAGACCAGCCAGCCTTCCTGCCTGCCCTCCTCCTCCTCATGGTCACTCCTGCCCTTGACTAAAGGAGCTACAGTTTCCCCCAAGTCTTCCAGTCCCTATGGATTTCCTATCTGCAGTGTCTTCCAGGCCCCTCCCTGACGCCCCAGCAGACTGGCCTCCTCTGGGTCCTACACACACACATTTCCACCAGAGGTCCCAGACAGCTGCCCTCCCCTGGCCTCAAGCCCCCGAGTACCTGCCTCACTGTCATTGACTCTGAGCCCCAAGGTGATAGTTTTTACATCACACTGAGCAGACAAGCCACCTGGGAATCTTGGGAAAATGCAGCTTCTCACTCAGAAAGGCCAGGGTGCAGTTGCTAACTGGGCCCCTGCTCCCCACCCCTGACACTGCTAGCCTGAGAAACACACCATGAAACAAAATAAGATCCTCGATGGCTTGTTAAAATGCAAGTGTCCTGGCTTCGGCCAAATCTAAGAAAGCAGACCCTGATGAGCCTATGAATCGACATTTTCACCCAACACACCAGCGATTGAATTTGACCCCTGCTCTGAGCTGTGTACTCGTTCAATGCTAGGATCAGGTGTGCTTGTTCGATGTCACCATTCGCCTTTGTGTCTCCAGCACGCAGTACAGGGACTGGCACGTGTATCATGGGCCCAATGACTCTTTGCTGAACGAACAAATGGACAGTTCAGAGCACACAGGCCAGGAAACCGCCAGACATTGCCTAGCCCCACTGCGTACCCCAGCATGGACAGGATGAAGTCCAGTTTGCTGAACCAGTTCCTTCGGGCCTTATACCTAAAGCAGGTATATTTCCACTTACCTAATAAAAGTTTGGTTTTGTCTTTGCATTCTGGCGTGTTCCAAGGGTTGTTGCAGGAGCCCCAGGGCAGCACAGACACGAAGGAGGCAAACAGGTAGAAAAGCGTGTAGCAGATAATCACATTGTAGTATATGGCTATCAGGACAGAGATGATCAGCATCGCGATGCCACAGCCTGCCGAAGCAAAAATTCCGGGGAGTCATTCCATCCCAAATCCTGCAGGACTCAGAGCCGGCGCGGTGTGGGGACCTCGCTCTTGGCTCTCTTGCACAGATGCGTGCACTAAGAAGCTTGAACTCTGGGTCCACCCGAGACACTGAGCCATTCTGCCAAGACTGATCTGGGGCCATTCTTCAGAAGGGTCAAATAAAGGAAGGGAACAATGAGTTCTATTAATGGCAAAAGCCAGGACTCCCTTCCTGGGGCTGTGGGCGGCCACAGAGGGCAGGGTAAGGATCTGAGGAGGGCGGGAGGTGGGCTGGACTCACCTTGGAGGGCTGGGATGGCCTTCCACACAGACACGGGCCCTTGGCTGGCAAACTGGCCCAGGGACACCTCCAGGAAGAAGATGGGCAGCCCAGCCAGAGCCAGCATCATCAGGTAAGGGATGAGGAAAGCACCTTGGAAGGAGAGAGTGGGGGTGAGCGTCCTGGAGGAGAGGCAGGTCCCGGCCCACCTGACCCTAGAGGTTGGAGCCTGGGCTTTCTCAGTGAGCTAAAAGGTACTAGCTCCTTTTCTGATGGAGTGTTTGAGAATCCCAACAGCAGGCACCTGACAAGCCTGCCTTGTAATGCTAGGGGTACCCATGTAAACACACCCCTGTTTCAATTCCCTGCCTGGATGGGTGCTGGGGGCCATGCACTGGAGGAGTTCTGTGTTTTACAGTGCTTTGGTTTCCCCAAATGAAGCCCTTCTAGGTTCAAAAATTCCACGCCATTGACTCCCTGTTGGAGGTAGATTTGGTGATCTCTCATCAGCCTTCCGAGGACATCAGGTGGGCCAAGGAAGGCTCTGGGAGCCCCCTCTCAGGAACCCAAGTTCCCTGCAGACCTTCAACCAGGGCTGGGCCTCCCAGGAAGGACAGGCAGCAAGATGCCCACCCCTCTCCCCACCATCAGATTTGCCCGCTTTCTTCTCTATAGGCTAAGCCCCTTCCATCCCTCAAGGTCAACCCAAATGCTTCTTCTTCCAGGAAGTCCCCCTTCTCTGGCCCTCCACAGTAACTTGCCCCAGGCACTGAAAACCTGATCATGAGGGTGTCTGGTCTAGACTGTGAGGCCAAGACTTTACCTTCATCTTTTCGGTCCCCAGAACAACCAGGCTGGTGCAATAGTACCCGATAGACTTCTACTAACTTACTGACGGCTCTCTGGGGTTCACGGAGTTTTTTCAGGTTGTTTGGAGGGGGATCAATAAAAAGGCTTTGCCCAGGAAGTGCTGTCTTATGAATCAGAGTGAATTTCGGGGAGCAGAAATGCCTTAAATGGGAGCGCAGTACTGGGCAGCAGGAAAGCTGAGGCCTGTGGGCCGCCCATTAAGCTGGTCCTCCCACTTTCTGTCCAGCAGAAGGGCTTTTCCTCCCGGGGCTTCCCAAGCCAGGCAGACCCATCGGGCTGCTGGAAATAAACTCGGGGAGCCTGTTCTATCCTCTCCTGACAGGGCTTCCCAGAAAGACGGGGGACGCTGCATCCTTCTCTTCTGGGCTGAGGGTCCCAGAGCCGCAGTGGGGAAAAGGCTGCTTCCCCAGGGTCTGCCGGTGGGAAGCACCACTTTCCAGATCCTGGGAAAGCAAAGCGCGGGCACTTTGGAGAGCCAGGTTCTCAGTGCTGGACCTCCCGCCCGCTCCCCCATCCCAGATGGTCACTCCTTTTCCATTCTCTGGAAGCCTCAGTACAACACCCTGCTCTGAAAACTCCCAGTGGAAAACCAAACGGAAACCCTATTCCTGCAGCTCGCACATGCTGGCGCCAGGGCTCCCCGACTGCAAACGCCCTGAGTCCTCATCACTACTAGTCACCGTGTCCTATTTGGGAATTGGCAGAGGAGAGCGGCCACCTATTTTTCGGTCTGGATCGGCCTTAGGTGCAGTACCTGTCCTTCTGGTGCACTGAATTCTGCCTGGAGCGGACCCAAGAGAAGCAAAGGCAAAAAGAATCCCTTACACCGCCTGACCTATGGGACCAGGGGACACGTTTCTTGTCCCTCTCAGCCGAGATGTGGGAGGGCACTCTCGGTGCAAATTCCTGTTCCTAGAAGGGGACCCGGCAACCAGCATGGGCCTGGCACCCCAACTGAGGAGCACGAGCAAAAGGGGTTCTGACAGTGGGGACCGAAGAGGTACTAGGGATCCCAGTGGCTTGGCCGGTGATGGCTAACTCGCCCTTCAGTCTCTGGAGCGCTTTTCCTTCAAACTCAGCCTTGTCCACCCCGTTAGGACGAATGAAAGGAAACCCATTTTAGCTAAACTAAAATCAAACGAAATAAGCCCAACTCCTGCCTGGAGAGTGGGGAGGGAGCTTCTGAGAGATTTCAGAGAGCACAACCTCCAGCCCCTCCCTCGCCTCTCCTGCTGCACCCGGTTTTCCACAGGATCTGAGCGCCCATTCTCAAAGCCTCCTACAAGAGAGGATTGGATCCAGGTTCTGGCCTCCAGGACTGTCCCACTACTGCCTCTAAAGTCGGTTAGGTGTGGGGAATGCCCCACTCCTGGATCCTTGACCACTGGAGTCGAACTTCCCTGCCTCCAGGCCGGCTTGGCTCAGGACACAGCCCCACACAGGGCAAATGTGGGATCTTGGGGTCCCACTCCCCCCACTGCACCCCCTCTCCTGATCAGAGCCTCCTGGATCTGTAGGGCAGATTGCTCTGGTCGCTCCTGCCCCCAGCCCGCCTGCCTAGGGGGCAGTGTATGTGGCCAGTGTATGTGGCCTCAGGCTGCCAGAGCCTCCCCTGCCATCAGCCTGAGGCTCTGCGTCCCCTCCAACCCGCAAGTGCCCGCCCCGACACACCGCAGGCGGAAAGAGCTGAAAAGCCATACCTCCCCCGTTCTGGAAGGCCAGGTAGGGAAACCTCCAGACATTGCCCAGCCCCACTGCGTACCCCACCATGGACAGGATGAAGTCCAGTTTGCTGGACCAGTTCCCTCGGGCCTTATTCTCATCCCCTTGCTCGTCCTCCTGGGGGCGGAAAAGCACATGGTCGGAAACAGCCCCCGGGCAGGTTGCAAGCAGGCCCCCTCCAACCCTCCTCCCAGGCTGAGAGGCCTTCCCGGCAAGCAGGCCCCCACTTTCCCAACTGAGGATGCATCGGCAAGCAGGGTCCCCGGTCTAAAGAAAGGATGCATCTACAGGCAGGACCTTTGCCCCTCTGGCTGAGAGTCTCAGCAAGCAGGCCCCCCAATTCTGAGCTAAAGAGCCATCTTAAACAGATGCCTGGACCCTTCTTTCAAAAATCCCAAGGTCAAGGCACACCAGCAAGCAGCTCTCCCCAAACCTAGAACCTACAGGTGATTGCAAGCAGGCCCCTCCATCCCCAACCCCTCACCAAGAGTCCTTCGGCAAGCAGGCCCCCAATGTCATGCCCTAGAGTTCCCAGCAAGCAGTGTCTAACCAAGCCCTCCCACTCAAAATAAATAAATAAATAAAATCCTGCACCCACATCCCCTCAGCCCTCTCTTCCTCTGGGGTGTGCGCCATGGCCAGAAAGAATTTCTGCAATGCCTGCAGCCAATCCGGGAGCCTGCCTCGCTTTTTCTGCCAGGGCCTACGGTGCTGCCTGGTCAGCTCATCGAAGGAGGTAAGGAGAAGGGCTGGGGGGGATTTGGAGGTGAGGGGCAAGAGAGAGAACAGAGAGGGTAAGAGCGGGGCCATCTAAAACCTTGAATTCTGGTCTGAAGTGTATTCTGGCCAGCTCCATAAACCAGGACAAGCCATGTGTCCTTCCTGAGCTCCTGTGTCCCCATCTGTATGGAAACGGAGGTGCTAAAAAGCAGTTTCCTGAGGCTCCAGCTGCCTATCAAGCTTGGGGATTCACTTCTCCAAACTCACACTAAGATGCGTTCTTGGGGCAGTGGCTGGTTCTGGAATCCCGCACTGCTGTGCAAACAGAGCTGAGGTGAGGCCACCTCAAATAGCTGCAAGTGTTCGGGACACCCACACACCACGTGAAGCCTCCGGAGACCTGGGTCACTGCACAGCTTCCACCTTTTCAGCCACCTCCACCTCCCCCAGCAACCAGCTGGTCTGTCCTACCCTGCCTTTTCTACTAGCTGGCTAAGGCACATGAAGCTATCAAGAAGGAAGCCTTAGAGACAGAGAAGGAGGGAGAAGGAGGGTCAGTGTGGGAGTCAGAAAGGCCCAACCAGAAAGGTGGGCAGGGCCGACCATAAATGCTTTCAGAAATCAGGTACGGAAAGTCTTTGAGGACCCTCCTGTGCTCCTCCCACACACACTACCTCCACCCCAAACCCACACCGGTCCTTCCAGGGGGGAAGGGGTGGGGGCTCCAGCTCCTTTTGACGCAGTGCAGAGGTTGAGCACAGACTATAAAACACATGCTCTGCTCCACCCGGGGTCACAGTGTTAAACACGCACCATCAGAGGCAGAGCATACCGGCACGCAAATGCTCCAGAGGTGGATCCCAAAAGCAAGAACGGTTGGGCAAGGCTAAGTGTACATTCATTTCAAGTTATTCTATCAGCTGCTCTGCTATGTGGGCTGTGGAGAAGTGTGTGTGTGTGTGTGTGTGTGCAAACCTCAGCGTGATTAAGGACAGAAGCCTATATAAACCCTAAATCTAACACAGGAGGATATTCTAGTCCAGGCCCCCCATGCTGGATACCTGCCTCACTCCAGAGCCCAGGGGGGGAGAGGAGATAGCAGGAAGGCCAGCAATGGGAAAGGAAGAGCTGAAGCAGGTGACACAGGAAGAAATGAGATTAAATTTTTTTTGGAAAGAGAAAGAAAAAAAAGGAGAAATGAAAGGGGGGAAGTACGCACACATGGGTAAGGAGTTGCCTGTGTCCCCAGCCCAGGGAATGGGATCTGCTCAGCGGCTTTCTCATGCCTCTGGCTGAGTGGTGAAAGACGACATGCTGGGGGGATCCAGCTTGGCGGAGCCTGAAGCTTGTAGAATTGAGGGAGGGTCATGGGGGGAGGGGTACAAAATTATGATGAAAAATTAGATAAAAAGCACTGAGTTTGGGAAAAGCCTGGGCAAAATAGTCCCTGAAGCTTAAGCTTCGGGAGCCTCCAGCAAACCCAACTGTCATCGGAGGAGTTCTGTGGGAAAGGGGAACACCTGGGTAAAGGCTGCAGCCCGTTACCCACCTCGTCTCCGGCTCTTCTCCGTTTTCTTTATTCCTTTCTTTTTTATAGATAAGACCCAATCCTTGACAGGGACGGGAGGCATGTGTGCATAAAAGGGTGAAATCTATCTCCCTCAACGGTTTAATGAGTCTGGACCGGGATTCCAGCTACCACTGAGTCTGGGAAGGGATAGGTCGAGGCCCCTCTGGCAGGGTCACTGCATCTTTTGCGCCCTGAACTGCCCACCCGAGCGCGGTGCGAGCTTCTGAAGCCCCCAAAGCTGACTCCTGCATCCACCACCTGGCACTGCCAACCGGTCTCCCCATCAGCACACGTGCACCCGCCGCGGGCCAGCTCGCTTTGCGCGCAGCTGGAGAACAGAAGGTGGTGCCGGCCCAAAGCGACCTGCTTACCTGGGAGGCCGTGGTGGCCATGCTGCCCGGAAGCACCGACGCGATGCCGTCTGTGCCCAGCACCACTGTGCTCTGGCTCATGTTCACCCAGCCCACCGCCGGGGTGTTGTTCCGCTCCAGGGTGCCCTTGCCTACACTCACGTTCGCATCCCCGTCCGGGCCTCGCAGAGCCGGGATCTTACAGTGTAGCGCGTTGCCAGGCCCCGCGTCCCCAGCAGCCGGGGCAGCCTGTGCGTTGTGCGTTTCGCTCAAGTCCCGCAGAGCCGCCGATGCCGCCTGTGCCCGCGGGCGGCCGAGTTTGCAAGCCCCCGC
>NW_006159671.1:854103-854919 GCF_000334495.1 Tupaia belangeri chinensis | reverse complement strand
CGGGCGCGTGTGCGGCGGCAGCCGGAAGCTCCTGCTCAGGGCCGGTCCTGGGCGCGCACTGAACTCCGGGGTGGCCAGGCGCCGCCGCCGCTTCCAGGCTGTTGGCTGGTTGTTTATTCATTTCCTTAAGAACACTGCAATCCTGCAAACACAGCGTTGAGTTCGTGCAAAAAAAAATAATAATAATAAGATCGCAGCAGGCTAAAAAGCACAAAAAACCTGGATCTACAAATGAAGGCGTTCACGACTCAGAGCCAGATACAGTATCCAGGGAAACAAATTGGGAACTGGATCTGTTTTTCCTCCCCCAAGAAAAACGGCAATCATTGCTTCTCGTACGCGGTCACGTCAATAACCAGATGATACTATGAAGCTAATATTCCCTCTCTGGTGGAGGATGAGCTAAGAAAGGAGGCAGAAGTGTTTTTGGTGGGGGGAGAAGGGGAGGGTGGAAACAGCCCTGCGGCCACAGCCAGGAGAACCTGCCTCTTTGGATTTCACATCACGGCTGGGGGGTGCGGGCATCCCCATCACCACTGTAGAAAGATTCTTTTAATTTTCCGCCCCGTTTCCTTTGTCATTCAACAAAGCACATTGCTTCCCCCCCTCCTTTTTTCCCTTTCTTTCTTTCTTTCTTTTTAAGCTATAGACAAGCTGAGGCCACAGAGCTGATGTCGTGGTACCTTCGAGAGCTTGAGACCACACCGGCTGTACGAATCCTGGGGCCCCACAATCCACCCTGCCCTCCAGGTATCAGGGCAAAGGTAAGGACCACGATCAAAACCCCACCAGCAAATCCCCCCCCCCCCCACAGCA
>NW_006159671.1:853472-854083 GCF_000334495.1 Tupaia belangeri chinensis | reverse complement strand
AGGTATCAGGGCAAAGGTAAGGACCCCAATCAAAACCCCCCCAGCAAAACCCCCCCCCCCCCCAGCAACACTAAACCAGACTTAAAACAGGAGGTAGTAACTGGGATGACCTTACACAGCCTACGCTCACTCCCAGATTCCCAGAAAGGCAAAAGAACTGCAGAGCTGTCTGGGCTGCGTTTTTAGGCATCACTACCCCCGAGAACTCTCTGTCCTTCCCATCCTACCCTTGCCTGAGGACCGGAACCCAGGAGAGCTTTTCATTCTCTTTCTCCCAATTAATTTCACATGAAAAGAACTGCCAGCGGTGGGTTCTGGGTTCGCTCCGCTTCCTAGACATTAGCACCAACCTTTGCTGTATACTACCTTCACCTGAGCCGCACGCTTCTCGTCTACCGCCCTTCCGAGGACGCACAGATCACAACTCTTTATTTGGCGCCCGATCTCAATACCTTGGCCCCAGCCAGCATTTCTGTTTCATTAGCCTCTGCGACTCCGAGCGACTCGCCTCTGTGCTGGCATCTGGCTTTTCAGCACCAAGGACAGTGCCCGGAATCGCGTCTTCGGGAGCCCCCGCCGACCTCTCCGATTCACCGCCTAGCCGCGTCTCT
>NW_006159671.1:832456-848159 GCF_000334495.1 Tupaia belangeri chinensis | reverse complement strand
CGGGCGCGTGTGCGGCGGCAGCCGGAAGCTCCTGCTCAGGGCCGGTCCTGGGCGCGCACTGAACTCCGGGGTGGCCAGGCGCCGCCGCCGCTTCCAGGCTGTTGGCTGGTTGTTTATTCATTTCCTTAAGAACACTGCAATCCTGCAAACACCAGCGTTGAGTTCGTGCAAAAAAAATAATAATAATAAGATCGCAGCAGGCTAAAAAGCACAAAAAACCTGGATCTACAAATGAAGGCGTTCACGACTCAGAGCCAGATACAGTATCCAGGGAAACAAATTGGGAACTGGATCTGGTTTTCCTCCCCCAAGAAAAACGGCAATCATTGCTTCTCGTACGCGGTCACGTCAATAACCAGATAATACTATGAATATCCAGGGAAACAAATTGGGAACTGGATCTGTTTTTCCTCCCCCAAGAAAAACGGCAATCATTGCTTCTCGTACGCGGTCACGTCAATAACCAGATGATACTATGAAGCTAATATTCCCTCTCTGGTGGAGGATGAGCTAAGAAAGGAGGCAGAAGTGTTTTTGGTGGGGGGAGAAGGGGAGGGTGGAAACAGCCCTGCGGCCACAGCCAGGAGAACCTGCCTCTTTGGATTTCACATCACGGCTGGGGGGTGCGGGCATCCCCATCACCACTGTAGAAAGATTCTTTTAATTTTCCGCCCCGTTTCCTTTGTCATTCAACAAAGCACATTGCTTCCCCCCCTCCTTTTTTCCCTTTCTTTCTTTCTTTCTTTTTAAGCTATAGACAAGCTGAGGCCACAGAGCTGATACCCCCCCCCCCACACAGCAACACTAAACCAGACTTAAAACAGGAGGTAGTAACTGGGATGACCTTACACAGCCTACGCTCACTCCCAGATTCCCAGAAAGGCAAAAGAACTGCAGAGCTGTCTGGGCTGCGTTTTTAGGCATCACTACCCCCGAGAACTCTCTGTCCTTCCCATCCTACCCTTGCCTGAGGACCGGAACCCAGGAGAGCTTTTCATTCTCTTTCTCCCAATTAATTTCACATGAAAAGAACTGCCAGCGGTGGGTTCTGGGTTCGCTCCGCTTCCTAGACATTAGCACCAACCTTTGCTGTATACTACCTTCACCTGAGCCGCACGCTTCTCGTCTACCGCCCTTCCGAGGACGCACAGATCACAACTCTTTATTTGGCGCCCGATCTCAATACCTTGGCCCCAGCCAGCATTTCTGTTTCATTAGCCTCTGCGACTCCGAGCGACTCGCCTCTGTGCTGGCATCTGGCTTTTCAGCACCAAGGACAGTGCCCGGAATCGCGTCTTCGGGAGCCCCCGCCGACCTCTCCGATTCACAGCCTAGACGCCTCTCTCCCAACTCAGGTGCGGCTCCCACGTACAAATACCTACGGCTGCGAGAACTGCCCTCCTCGCCCCACCCCACCCACGCCTAAAGCACACACATTCAGAAAGAAACATCCCAGACGAATCTGCTGTCCTGAGCCCCTCAGCCCTCTCTCTTCGCAAAGGAACACAAGCAAACACTCACCATTTCTAACAGGCACCAGATCGAGCCGGCGGAGAGCGGATCCGCTGGAGTCGGCACTGGCTAGGCTCCGGCAGGAGAGGTGCTTTCTATATCTCCTTGGGAAAGGCCAGGTTTGCGTCAGTGCAAAGCAAGGTGCCCTTCGTGTGACATTTTCTTGATAATACAAGTTTGATAAATCATTACCCCCTTGGATTCGAGTTTTAAAGGGACAACAGCCTAGCGTACGCTGGCCGGTTGGCACTCCGGCGGGAGGGGGCTGCGTGTGAGCCGTGACTCACGGGGTCTGATTACTAAACCGAGGCTGGCGGGAGGGGACGACAGAAGTTTGCCTCCTCCTAATTACGGGAACATGGGAGAGACACGTCCCACTGCACCGCAGGCGGCCGCAGCGGCCAACAGAGTGGATTGGGCTGTGAGGTGGGAGTGGAGGGAGGGGGTTAAATCCCTGTCGTGTCTTTCTCTTCCACCACATTCCGTTGCCATCTCCCAGAACCTTCAGCGGATCCACAATCCGATCCCGAAGGGGCTCCAGAGTCCACAGCAGCCCCACAGCTCTGTGGCGGCTGTGCAGGCACGGGTCCTGCACGGTCGCGGGTGTACCCACCGGTCCTGTCTGCACACTTCAGATTTTCATGGGCTTGCCCGCCTCACTGCACTTGGAGAGAGTCCGGGTTTTCACTTTAAAAGGGGTATCTGGTATTCGGATTCCTATTGTGTCTCTGTTACCACTGTCAAGAGAAAACGCTGAGTGTAATCGAATGTTCTTGGATTTTAAAGCACTTCTGAAAATGTTTCAGCGAAATCAAAACGAAATGATTTACAACACTGAGCTGGTCCTCAAACCACTTCCAAAGTCAGAGGAAATCCATTGTCTATTCACCGCCCTTTAACGAAAGCTGGCCAGGACCAGGCCTGATGGGGAGACCCTCCAAACCAGGATCCCAGCCACCAGGAGGCAGAGATGCCACCGAGGCAGCCACAGGAGGACGTTCAGTCGTGCTGGGAAGGGGGCCGGGGCCGGGCGCAGTGACAATGAAAAGAAAGACATTGCTGTTGGTTCAGTGGCTGTCACCGTAGGACCGGGGTAACACCCGCACAAAGAAGGTGTCCTTTGGAGAGAAGGGGTTCCCAGCTGAGCGGCCCCCTTCTCTCCTTCTCTGCCGCCTAGCTCGGGAAACCCCCGGCCTGGGGGACCAGGAGCTACGGGAAGCGCTTTGTCCCTTCCCTGCTGCTCGCTGCTCGCAGCCTGGCGCACTGCCTCGGGGTCCGTGCCGTCTCACTCCGCTGAGCCGGAGCCTCCGCATGCGGTGGGAGGATAACGTCGCGGCGGCCGCAGGCGGAGGCTGTGGTGGCAGATTGCGACCGGCGCTGAGGGCACTGCGAAGCCCCCCTGCGCTCCCCCGGCCCTCCTGCCCCTCCTGTGATGCCCGAGCGTGCCCGTACCCCTGCCCCACCGCTCTCTGGCCCCTCCGAGGGTGGCCAGCTGGGAAACCGTGGTCCACGCTGTTTGGGGGTGGGAAGTGGGGGTGCAGACAGATGCCCTGAGAAAACTTTCCTTTCAAGCAGCCTTGCGGATTCCAAGCGGCTTTTTAGTGTAGTTCTGAGCGAATGTCACGGAAACCTCCACACCTGAGCGCTGTGCAAGGACCTTTCCCATAATCCCACATAGCCTCGGCAGCATCTTCGGGATTCCCAGTTTTAAAGCTGGGGAATCTGAGGTTCAGAAAGTGGCTTTGGAACCCCGGAGAAGCCCCCCAACCACCTCCCACAGGACTGTCACTGGGGCCAGTGGCCTGCACTCCCCGGGCAGCTCAGACGGAAACCAGGCGAAGTAGGGGAAGTGAGGGCGGAGGTGGGGAGAGAGGAGGCGGGGTAGGGGGTGGGGGTAAGGCAGGGCTGTGGTGGGGTCAGCTGGAGTGGGATCCATTGAATTGCAGGGCTAGGAACCCCGGAGGGTCCGGTGGCCCCACCCCCAGGAAGAAGGCCAAAGGGATCTGCCCTGCGCTTTTCCCAACGCAGACCCCATTTCCCAGAAGGAGCCCCAGTGGGGTGCGAGGCCGGCAGTGGAGGACAGCTGGCCGGCCTTGGCTTCCAGGAGCTGAGCCCGGAGGTGGGTGTGAGCCTCCCTCTGAGGCCCCTTCCCGGCTTCCACAAGAGGTGGTCACCACGAGGAAAGGGTCTTTCCAGTGTCCACCAGCATTTGAGCAGCCTGGTCAAAGAGCCGCTTGTGGCGCCCGCCTGCACCAGGACGCACAGAAGCCCCTGGACCGAGGGCGGGGACGCGAGTGAGGGCGAGGACTGGGGTGTGGGTAGGGTGAGGGTGGGGAGGGTAGCACTGCTCGCCTGCAGCTGAGTCCTGCCGGCCTCCCCGCCTCCCCCAGCCACGGCCCTGGGCGTGAGTGACGTCCCTCGTCCGTGCTCAGCCCCGGCCTGACGTTCTGCTCGCCCGTCCACCCCGCCAAGTGCGCACTGGGGTGCCCGCGTGGGGCCCACCGCACGTCAGGCCCTGTGAAGCGGGTGACGCATGGGAGGGCAGCTGCGAGTTGAGGTTGGGGGTAGCCAAGGCGCTCTTGGGCTCCTCACCCAGCTCCGCCCACTTCCAGCCGCAAAGTTCTAGAAAGGAGGGGTCTCCCGAAGAGTGCAGGGAGGGTCTGGAGCAGAGAGGCCAGGAGGGGTCGCGGTGAGGCCAGCTGGGGCAGAGTGATGGGCAGCATCGGGGATTAGGGTGCGAGGGCAGGAGAGAGCGCATGGTGGCAGGAGGCCAGGACCTGGGGCAGCTCCTGGTGCGTGTGGGTGCGTGTCAGCGCCCGCGAAGCGCAGAGGATGGAGCCGCAGTATTGGGGGAAAAAAAGGCGCACGTCCTCCTGGAGCGGCCCCCACCTTCCCACCGCCTGCTCAGAGTGATAATCAGGCCGGCGCCTCAGCCCAGGACACCGTAAATCCGCACCCATCACCGCAGCCACCGGGTAGGAATCAGCCAGTCACTACCACCTTAATTACTTTGTCAAGATGAAAAATCGTAATTGATTTTTGTCCTCGGTCACGTTGTCGTCCCCCCACCTTTCCTTGCAGATAAGCAAATAAATAGCTATTTTTTGAAAAACCATGTCCACCCAGCTGTGCGGGGGCGGCCCACTGAACAAGAGGCCATCAAGTGACAGACCTCATGTCAGTGTTGTGACAGAATGGGAGAGGCAAGTGGGACCCAGGCAGACGAGGGACCTTCTGCGTTCAAGTCACTGGCCTCTTATGCACTTGGGCACTTGGGGCAGAGAGAGGAGGAGGAATGTTGTCTTGGGGACATCTGCTCTGGTGTTAGCCTCGTGCTTGGGGCATGAGCCTCTTCCAGTCCTCGGGGCAGAAAGAGCTTCCCATGCAGTTTGCCCAGGGTCAAACAGCCAGGGTTTGAACCCTGTCTACAGACTCCTGTCCTGTCCATCACACGGGAAAACAGTGAGGCCTGTTTGGGGTTCAGGGGATGGTACTATGAGGGCTGCGAGGGCTCCGTGGGGTTTCGTGGGCATGCTGATCGTCCAGAGCCATGCAGTACCCTGTCTTCGTCGCCGACTACGCCCCAGATCCACTGCAGTACTTTCCTGTGCTGAGTGTGGGTTCTGCAGACAGACTGCACCAACTCTGGCTCTGCGACCTTGGGGAGGATTCCGCAGTTGTAAAAGGAGGATAAGAATGATCCGATCTCAGGGGTGGCTTAGGGTTAGTTAGTGCTTCCCAGTGGCTTTCCATAAATTACTGTTATTACTCAGTCCGGATGAATCATATGTTTGAAGCCCCTCAGACTTAGCAAATAAAACTGTTCTTGCACCCCGGTTCGGGTTTAACACGGGCAGACACACGCAGAATGGAAAGCCTTACAAAGCAGGTAATCCTCGTGCAACATTCCTCCCTTCTCATCCGTGGTTTGGTCACCGGATGATTAAATGTCTAATTCAAAGAAAATGAGAAGCATCCTGGAAAAGGGCTCAGACACTGAGCTGTGTGTGTCCTAAGGCACCTTCGATTTCAGCTGAGGTGAGGACCAGCATACGTGGCTTGGAGCTTTGTAATCAGCCTCACTGGCCAGTTGGCATCTGGACTCCGGTGTCAGAGACAAGAACTAATCAGAGCAAGCTTCCCCCACCACGGCATTTCCGGAGAGCCCACCCTGGAAACCAGTGGTTCAGCTAACAACTAGTTCCTCTGCAGAACGGAGGTCCAAAATCCCAAGATTCAGACGGGCAGGATGCTTGTCCCTGAGTCAGCAGTAGTGACCCTCACTTCACTGCAGCAGAACACAGGGCGGTGGGCGCTGGTGCAGAACCAGCTGCAAAGGATATTCAAGGTCATCTGTAGTCCCACAGGTCTGGGCCTCCCACAGAGGACCGGGAGAAGAGTGAGTGCTCAAGGTCATCTGGTCACTTGGAAACAAAGTTCAGCCACATCCCTTGGTAACAAAACCAAACACTACTACACTACCCTTGATCCAGCAATCCCACTCTTAGGAATCTATTCCAGAGCTCGGGGCTGGGGGGTGGGGAGACACAGCACAAGGACACTTATTACAGCATAGTTCAGACAGTAAAAGCCTAGAAAAAAGAGAAATATCCCCATTAGACATTAGTATATCTACAGTGTGGAATGAGCTGTAGCTGATAAAAGAATGAATTATAGACACACAGAAAGTGGAGAGATTTTCATGACGTGTTGAGAAATGCCAGAGCCATTAAAATGTGTACACTGTGATTCCATTGTTGTAAATCACAATAACTAAGATAAGACTGTTGGGGCTGGCAGGTGGCGTGGCGGTAAAGGCACTGGACTCCCACATGGCTGACTGTGGTTCAAATCCTAGACCTGTTTGCTTTCTCACTCCCCCCTCCCCCCATCTCTCTCTGGTCAAGTTAAAATAAATAAATCAAATAATTAAAAAAATGAAACTGCGTGTATGTGTGTTCCAATAAAACATGGAAACACATATTAAGTGGCAAGTAGGACTTCTGGCAGACAATATCAGCCTTGTCATGATTGGAGTAGACAAGAGACAGGTGGGTAGAACAAAACAAATTAAAAAGGAGAAGAAGACTGTGCTTTTTAGGAAATGATTGTAATAGTCCTGGGGGACCAGCAGGTGGCATGGTGGTTGAGGTGCTGGACACTCCCACATGGCTGACCACAGTTCGAGTCCTGGACCTGGTGGCTTGCTTTCTCACTTCTCCTCTTTCCTTCTCTCTCTGTGTGTCTCTCTCTGTCAAATTTAAAACTTGAAGAACAAAGAAAAGAAAAAGATTGTGATAGTCCTATTTGTGAATTTACACAAATGTGTGTATACCTCTTTTTGAGAAAAACAATCGGCACTAGAATCTACTGCCTTAGTCAATGAGGATATTAACCGAACAGGCTATTTTCATGAGGAAGTACCATTCCTACATCTATTTACTATCTTTCTCTGAGAGTAGAACTCAGAAAAATGCATCCAGTTAATTAAGGGTCCTTGCTACCCACATTTGGCTAATCCTCCCTGCTAGAGCCCTCGTGTTTCTATCTCCCAGCTCTGCTGGAGTGGAACCAGGGCATAATTAAGACCTTTAGAGGACGCAGTTCTGGGAAGTCAGAGGCTGTCCTCCAAACCCTGTCCCCATAATGGACACTAAACAACGGCGACATTTTAAATCAAAACGACACCGAAGTAAAAATTTCTGATTTCTACTTTTTCCAAAATGATAGCAGTGCTTTCCTGGTAAACATTACATACTTGCCTCTTTCCTCTGCCCTCTCTTCTTATTGTTCTTCTGGTTGTCCTGCTTACACGTTGCACATGTTTGGTGTAACTACTTGGTAATCTCTTTTTATCTTTAAGAGATTTTTGTGATAGGGTGGTCACCAGAGAGACAGAGAGACAGAAAGTGAGAAATCACCCCCCAGGAGAGATGACTATGCCACAATCCCTTCTCCCCTATTCTCCTACTGGGATCTTGGGCATGCACATATGCGCCCAGCATGAGTTTCAAGCTGCCAGGTCTGGGGCTTGAACTGCAGTCAGCCCTGTGGGAACCCAGTGGGTAACTATTATGCCATCTGCTGGTCCACTTAATAATCTCTTCCTTCCTTTCTTTCTTTCTTTCTTTTTTGTTTTGGAGAGGTTTTTTCTATAGGGCGTGTGCGCTCACCAGAGAGACAGAGACAGAGAGACAGAAAGCGAGAATTGCCCCTCAAAGAGGATGGCCATGCCACAATCCCTTCTCCTCCGTTCTTCTCCCGGGATCTTGGATATGCATGCACACACGCCCAGCGTGAGTTTAAGCCACCAGGTCCGGGACTCAAATCTCAGTCAGCTACATGGGAGTCCAATGACATAGCCATTATGCTAACTGCTGGTCTCGAGTAATCTCTTTCTAGGCATAAGTCTTCCATGTTTATTAATCTTCTTGAAGTATCTAAACCTCAGCATGGGTTTGTAAAAAAAAGTTGGGTCTCAAATATATTTATTATTGAAAATAGGAGATTTCTTTTTTTCTAATTTATCTACAGGGCACATGCACTTGCCAGAGAGACATAGAGAGAATAAGAGAGCACCTCCAGAGTGGATGGTCACGCCGCAATACCTTCTCCTCCATTCTCCTTTCAGTATTTTGGGTATGCATAAACACACATGCCTGGTGCATTTTTCAGGCTGGTGGGCCCAGGACTCAAACCACACAGTTAACCACCTGGGATCCAGCCACCTTAATCTTCACACCACTAGCTGGCCCAGAAATAGGAGATTTTTAATACATGGGGTACAAGAGAATAGATATTTTGTGTCTACAGTATTGGCAAATAAGATTCTCTTTTTGTCCCTCTTCGATGCTCATTTTTCTCACAGTCTCCTTTTGCTGTCCTAGTTAACAGGGAGAAGAATTGAGTTCAATGTCAGGCAAAGCTAGCAGGAATTCCCACAAGTAGAGCGGAACAGATGTTGAGAAGCTTCACTGTTGAGGCCGTTTATGGAATTAACCAGGCTATTGAGTAGAATGTGAAGAAGGTCCAGAAAACTGCAATGGTGAGGACAACAGATCATGAGCAGGGCCTGGCAAACTTGAGAGACTTCACACAAGCAGGACCTGCAATGCCATGGACTAAGCTTCAATACCTTGTGATGTCATCACCAGGGGGTGGCGTCCTTATAAATTGAGTCTAGGAGGCTATGCACGTTGGCAGCAAATTGGAGGCTGTCAGTTCTGGTAATTTGCTACATGAGACACAGGGTGAGAGCCCACGGAACGGGCACCTGGAAGACTGGAGCTCGGTCTACCCCCATTGACGGTCAGACAGGCCAGAGCCAGCTCATCATGATGGTGGTTGTCCCTTGGGATGTTACCATTAAAACTTGGAAACGAGGGGCCAGTGGGTGACAGAGTGGTTGAGTGTTAGACTCCCATGTTGTCAACCACAGTTCAAGTCCTGGACCCAGTGGCCTGAAACTTAGGCCAGGCACATGCACATGCCTGCCCAAAAATCATGGGAGGAGAATGGAAGAGGGGAACTGCAGCATGACCATCCCCCCAGGGGTTGATTTCTTGCTTTCTCTCTTTCTCTCTCTGTCTCTCCAGCAAGCACATGCTCCCAATAACAAAAATCTCTTTAAAAAAAAAGAAGAAAAAGAAAAAGGAAGAATGAAAAAGAAGAAAGTAATAGAAAGAAAAACCTTTGAAATGATCAATGAAATCTTTTATTTATTTATGTATTTATTTTAAGAGAGACTTTTGCTATAGGGCACGTGCACTTGCCAGAGAGAGACAAAGTGAGAAATTATCCCCTGGGGGAATGGCGATGCTGCAATCCCTTCTTCTCCGTTCTCCTCTGGGGATTTTGGGTACACACCCCTAACATGAGTTTCAAGCCATCTGGTATGGGACTCGAACCGTGATCAACTCTGTGGAAGTCTAGCAACGTAACCATTACACTATCTGCTGGTCCTGATGAAATCTTTTAAAATTAGTTTGTAGCATCTATATTCAACTTTAGAGTGTTTCTATTTCATCAATACATCTTCCTGGGTGGCGGGTAACCTGGTAGAGTGAAAACAAGGCTTTCGAATTAGTGGTGGATTTGAACTTATTAGCTGTGTGCTCTTGGGAAGTTACTGATCTCCCAGAGCCTCACTGTTCTCTTCAGTAACATAAGGTTCCCATGCTGATTCGGTCAGAAAAATGTGTATAAACTGTCTAGCATGGTGGTTGGCACAGAATAAGAGCTCCTCCTACCTTGAGATGTCAGATTAGGTCACTAGCTAAAGTTGGACATCATTCATTCCCTTAGAACTATGACTTCTTCCTATACATCTCACCATTTCTCAATTTCTTGACTAAATATTTGTTCTTCTCATCATTCTTTTTTCTTTTTAATAAATTTGCTATAGGGTGCATGTGCGCACCAAATAGAGACAGAGAATGTTAGAAAGTATGCCCCAGGAGGGATGGTCACACTGTAATCCCTTCTCCTCCATTCTCCTCTCAGAATTTTGGACACATGTCACATACACCTGGTGTGTTTCTCAAACTACATGGTCCAGGACTCAAACTGTGCAGTTGACCATGTGGGACTCAACCACCTTAACCACCACTCCACCTGCTGACCCAAGATTTTATTTATTTTTTTTAATTTGCTAGAGGGTGTGTATGCTCACTAGAAAGAGACAGAGAGAGTGAGAAAAGGAGACCCCCCACCCCCAAGATCATGCCACAATTCCTTCTGCTCCATTTCTCTATCCTATTGGGATTTGGGGCATACACACACATGCCCTGAGTGTTTTTCAGGCTGCCAGGGCTAGGATTCCAATCACGGTTGGCTATGTAAAATCCCACTCCCTTAACCACTAGGCTATGGGACTGGCCCAGGACCTAATTCTTGTAACCCTCTGTATTTCCATGAGAAGGGGACTTTGAAAGGTCATGGAAAAATGGAATTAAAGTATGAGTTTATTTTGGTATAAAAATGTTTTGAAATCTATGCATTTTTTTTCATGATATGCATTTTTAATTAGCTTTCTGAAAATCTCTTATACAGTAGGCCCTTAGTATTTTGAGTGATTTAAAAACCATAGGAGTCTCATAAAAGTCATCTCCCTTCTCTGAAATATGCTAAACCATGTTTTTGGTATTTTTTATTGGTCCTTGCTTTTTATTTTGTTGTTGTGATTATAAAGGTATTCTGTGTGGGCCAGCCAGTAGTGTAGTGCATTGCCAACTGTGCATTTCAAGTCCCGGACTTGGTGGCTTACGGGGCACACGGAGCACATGTGTGCATAAGCCTGAACTCCGAAGGGGAGACATGGAGAAAGCATTGCAGTGCGGCCATCCCTCCTGCAGGCGATTTCTCGCTTACCCTGACTCTTTCTCTTTCTGTCATGTGCACCCACCCTCTGGCAATTAAAAAAAGGCAATTATTTGTTCTAGATAGAAAATTTAGAAAAACCCAAAGAACATAAAAATACATACTTTCACCCCCCATTTATTCCATTAACATTTTCATGTAATGAATTCTAGACTTTCACATAGAGGCAGTTTTTGTTTTTATAAAAATTGAGGTCATGTTGGGACCAGCAGTTAACGTAATGGTTATGTCACTAGACTCCCATGTAGTCAACTGCGGTTTGAGTCCCAGACCCGGTGGCTTAGACTCACGGTGGGTGCCTGAGCATGCGTGCCCAAGACCCCGAGAGGAGAAAGGAGGAGAAGGGATTGTGGCATGGCCATCCCCCCTGAGGGGGGTGATTTCTCACTTTCTATCTCTCTGTCTCTCTCTGTCTTTCTGGCGAGCGCCACGTGCCCTATAGCAAAAACCTCTCTGAAAAAAAAATTGAGGTCATGTTATTCACAGATTTTTTGTAATATGCCCTTTTTGGGGGGCTGGCAAGTGCCACGATGGTTAAGGGTGCTGGACTCCCACATGACCAACCATGGTTTGAGTCCCAGACCTGGCGGCTTGCTTTCTCACTTTCCCCCACTCTCTCTCTTGTTTTGTCCCTCCCTCTCTGGTCAAATTAAAATAAATAAGTAAAGTTGAATGAACTAATTCTTTTTTAAAAAGTCCCTTTCTTAGTATAATGTGTCGTTGGTACTCTGCCCCATTGCCATGGAATCCTCATTAGCACCTGTAATTGTGCATGGGTCGTCAAAGCACAAAGAGGCTCCAGTTCACGGAGGAACTATCGCTGCATCCTTGAACTGCTTCCAGTATTTTTTATACATCGTACTGCATCCTTCATCTTTATCTTTCTATTTACACGTATCTCGGCTTGCATCTCTGGGTTCTTAGTGTAGGTGTGTAAACATGGAATTACTGCTTAAACGACTTGTGCTTTTTCGAGAACAGACCAGCGTTCAGAGCCGGGTTTTTTTGATGTTTGCCTGAAGACACAGACAGGAGCTGCCTACGAGCACGTGTCAAGCTCTGAGCAGAGGTGATGGGGCTCTGGGATTTGTTTCTATTCCCCTTCCTAGTGCTGCCCAGAAATCTGTGAACACCTCTGGTGAAAAAAAGAAAAAAAAAGAAAAAAGAAAACCACTCTAGGAATGAAAAAAATCACAGTGTTTCCGTAAGGACAGAACCATTTTTCTCTTGAGCATAAAGGAAATTTTAATGGAAAGAATATTACTTGGTAAATACAAGATTTGTAATTGTCAGTTTGCAACAATATCCACATTTTACAACTATTAGGACCAAACAAATAAGCCCATCTGTTTACACAGGATTTAATTAAACAGTCGCAAGAAATAATGCAAACATTGTCAACAGCGCAGGATTTGTGGAAGCCTCTGCAGTGGGGATGCTGATTCGGGCTCTCCCTGCTTTCTGCAGAGGATATAGATGATGACATGTTTTTCCAAGCCATTAACTCGGGCACAGCTTTGGGGCCAAATGAGAAGCTACATCCAAACCATTCTAAGCGTCCGGGTGATTGGTGGAGCCCACAAAAGCAAGCCCCTCTGTCATCCACCAGGCGGGAGCATTTGGGGAGTGTGATGGCTGTGACTGTGCATGGTTGGATGGCTCCATTGTCTCAGGAAGGCCTGGCTTCACTGATACCAAGGGGAAGAGGTGGATGGTGCCCCAGACGCGCTGCTCAAGGGGACCGTCAGAGACATTCCGGATGGTGTTTCTTTGTTTCTCCTCAGAACTTGATTTTGTCATTTTGGGTATTACAACATCTGTTGTATTACATTATTTAAAAACTATGCAAAAAAAAAAAAAAAAGAATAGAAACATCATCTCATCAAGACGCTCAATTGCGAAGGACAAATGCTCAACTCAGAACTAGCTGAAGCCGGGGCCAGCAAGTAGCATAATGGTTACGGTGCTGGACTCCCACATGGTAGACTGCAGTTCAAGTACTGGGTCTCATGGCTTGACACTCATGCTGAACATGTGTGCATGCATGCCCAAAATTCTGAGAGGAGAATGAAGGAGAAGGGGTTGCAGCATGGCCATCTCCCCCTGGGATGGGGGGTGACTTCTCACTTTTTGTCTCTGTCTTTCTATGTCTGTACGGAAGCACAAGTGCCTTACAATAAAAAAATCTCTCAAAAAAGAAAAATGTCTAGCTGAAGCTGAAGGTACCAAGTAATGGATAAGTCAGGGTCAGAATGTATCTGACTTCAAATAGGCTGGGTCACAGGCTGTCCAAGGAGCCAGCATCCTCTCTCTGTTTATTTCTCTGGGACATGCAGGCAGACTCTCAAGAAGGAGAGGGCATGCCACCCAGAGTGCTGGGTTCCTGTGTACCTAGATTATAACCCAAGAAAAAGACAGTACATCTCCATTCTAGTTTGGGAAGTTTCAGGAAAGAACCCTGAAACAAGGCCTTTGATGCAGGTAGATTATTCCAGAGTGGGATTCCCCAGGAAGCACAAATGAGGAAGTGAGGGAAACAAAAGTCCATGAAGAGGGTGTTCGTGAGTGAGTTATCTCTGTGGGCAGCTGGAGTTTGGGCCCCCTGGGGTCTGTCTGAGATACCATGTGGTCTGTGTGTCAGGGCACAGGGAAGCTGGGAGGTGATGCCTGCAGACTCCCTCCCTGATGGGCGGAGGACCGTCCCCCAGCGTGTGAAATTCTCAGCACCATGCCCAGTTAACAGTCGGACTGAGCAAGTCTCCAGAGCCCTGCAGAAAGGTCTTAGGTGGAGAAGTAGAGAGACAGGGCTGCTTGAGGTGGGAGGCTGTGAGCGAGCCGGCAATGAGCCAGCCTGACTGCAGATAACTCAGGCTGAGCCAGAGTGATGAAGGCTGAGTGATGGTGGAACGTCGACAGCAGCTGGGGTGCTGGCCTTCAAGTCCTTCCTTGCTCCTGAGACTAATCACTCAGTGCCTTGATTAATCCAGCCTTGGCTACGCGGCCGTCCCTTAGGCATAGCGGGCGGCATGGTGTGGGTGGAAGCTCCATCAGAGGAAGAGGAAGCAGAGCTGCAGGAGAGGCAGGCAGTAAATGGCCGTGGAGGCCTATGGTGGCCTGTTGTAAGGTTACAGTCCCGGGTGTTTGGGAAATACCCTGCCAGATCAGTCTGTTTACACATTTTCCTTATAAACTGGGATCACATTGGAATCCATATACATTACACCTTCATTTTTTACTTAACGATAGTTGTAGACACTCCAATGTATAGTAAGCGCTTCACTATCTACGAATATAAATCATAGTCGATATCAAATATATCAGTCAAAATATTTTTTAAGAATGATTTAATTTTATTTGGTATTCTTATATTTTAAATTTGATCAGAGAGAGAGAGGGAAAGTGAGAAAGCAAGTGCCAGGTCTAAGACTCAAACCGTGGTCGGCCATTTGGGAGTCTAGTGCCTTAACCACTATGCCACCTGCTGGCCCCCTGGTCACTGTATTTTTAATCTTCTTTTTCCTAAGTGATTCTTGATTAAAAATAGATCATGAACACTCCCCTCCCCCAGGGAGTGATTTCTCACTTTTTGTCTCTCTGTCTTTCCAGTGAGCACATGTGCCCTATAGCAAAAATCTCTCTCTGGAAAAAATAAAAAAAGGTGGACCATGAGTGACCACCAGGTGGCATGGTGGTTAGGGTGCTGGGCTCCCACATGGCTGCCCATGCTTTGAGTCCTGGACCTGACAGCTTGCTTTCTCACGATCTCTCTCTCTCTCTCTCTCTCTGGTGAGTGCACATGCCCTATAGCAAATAAAAATAATAATAATAAATTCTTTTTAAAAAGTGGACTACAAAGGTGAATACTCATACATGAAATCCCCAGCAGTGCCCCTGCCCAGGGGAGAAAGTGTAAGTGGTGGAATTTTGGACATCAGAGGAAGCTGTGTTAAGAGGAGCACCAACGGGAAGTCACAGAGCTCGGGATCTGAATTCTATTTGTATCACCAGCTATGTGGCCTTGGTCAGCTTAACGCCACAAAATTTCTTGTCTTACACATAATGAACGCTAAACAAAATGGCGGCTGCTATTACCTACAAAATGAGGACCTTCACCCCTTATTAATGGCATTCTTATGAGGCTTGAGTTAGGTCATGCAGGTAACATGCTACCCAGGAGAGAGCCTGGGACACAGCACGTACTTAATCCACGGTCGCTCGCTACCGCGACCCCTTCACCTTAATCTCAGGGAGAAAGTCCTAGCTGGCCAAGCAGCGAGGCATCACCACAGCAATGGAAGGAGTGCCTCATGCCAGAGAACCTCCCCAACACAGAGCTCTTATTCCACCCTGCCCTGAAATTCTACCAATTGAAAATGTATGTAGTATCATAGCGAAGGCTTGTTTTGCTGTGGTCATTTTTAATCCAACGTAGTCCTAGAGTCACTGATGACACACGTTTATCCTGGCATTACCTTCTTCCCCTCCCCTAGCTGACATTCGCAGGATCCATAATGGAAAGCCCTAATTAGTGAAGAAAGGAATGGAGGGACAGTGGGTTTTTTTTTTTTTTTTCCACAGACAATTTGGGTGGAGATCTCTAACAGTTAAGAGATTTGGGTGCCAAAAAAGAACATTTTGTTCTTGGACTTCAGAGAGGTTAGAAGACAGGTGTCAGGAGATGGGAAGATGCCTGAGACGCGTAAACCTCCTCTTGGTGTTCGACTACCTCCGATCACCAGCTGCCTAGAATTGCTAATAAGAAGGAATGAATTTGTTCCCGTTGAGTCCAATCTCAATTTCCAGCATATTTCCC
>NW_006159671.1:801672-832142 GCF_000334495.1 Tupaia belangeri chinensis | reverse complement strand
TTTCCCTGGGTCTAGATGGAAAGAGTCCCGCGTTAGGTATCAGAAACCCTGAGTCTAACTCTTCCAAGTCGTGTGATCTTAGACAGATGACTAGCTTCTCTGAGACCCAGTTTTCCATGGCTATAAAATGAAGACAGTAAATCTTGCTGTGCCTGGTTATTAAAGGTGATGTGGCCATTACCCGAGGTCATGGAATAGTGAGATCTGGGTGAAGGCAGGACACGGTGTGGTCAAAGAACCCGGCTCTCCCCTTGTCCACCATTCGTGGCCTATTCGGAATTGTTAGGTGTCCATGCGTGTGTGTGTTTGAGGGAGGAGAGTATTTGTAAAACAAGAACATAGTAAAAAAGGTCACTTACCTAAGAGTGAGGTAATTGAAAGGACCAGAATAAGAAAAAAAATTCACAATTTGGATGTATGAGTTGCACACTACCCCACCAGTGTTCTGGGCAGCTGTTAAGTTAGGCTCCCAGAAGCTTAACACAGTATGTGTTGTTTCTTTTCTTTTCTTTTCTTTTTTGGAGAGATTTTTGCTATGGGGTGTGTGCTTGTCAGAGATACAGAGAGAAATGGAGAGAGAGAAAGTGAAAAATCATCCCCCAGAGGATAGCCATGCTGCAATCCCTTCCCCTCCATTCTCCTCTCAGGATTTTGGACACACACACACATATGCACTCAGTGTGACTTTCAAACCCCAGGTCCGGGATTGAAACTGTGGTTGGCCATGTAGGAGTTCAGTGCCTTAACCACTACACCACCTTCTGGCCCAGGTGTGTGTTTCTAATCCGAACCCTGCCTATATGAGGCTGGCTGTTTGCAGGCCTGTTCAGATCCAGACACGGAGTTTAGCACTTTGGATCCGTAGTCCCAAAGGGAGTGGTATTTTCAGATCAAGAAATTATAACTAAGGGGCCAAGGAGTTATAATGAAGGCTAAGGTCTGGGGCATAGCTTTTTTTTTGTTTTTGTTTTTGAGAGGTTTTCTCTATAGGGCGCGTGCGCTCACCAGACAGACAGAGAGAGACATAGAGACAGAAAGCAAGAAATCACCCCCCAGGGGGGATGGTCATGCCGCAATCCCTTCTCCTCCATTCTCCTCTCGGGATCTTGGGCATGCACGCACACGTGCCCAGCGTGAGTTTTAAGCCACCGGGTCCAGGATGCGAACCGCGGTCAACTACATGGGAGTCCAGTGACATAGCCATTACGCTAACTGCTGGTTCCTTGGGGCATAGTTTTTAATAAAGGCTTTAGAACCCGATTATCATGAAAAGTTAGAAGCCAAGGGGTGTTTGTGTCTACACCGCCGGTCTGCCATCGGTCTGCCTCATAAGACTCGGGACGGCCGGCAGGAGGATGGCGTACTGAGATTTGTGTCGCTCCTGCCCAGCTCCCTTGCTGTATTACCCACCTTTTGAGCACGGGCCCTATATTTTAGCATACTTCTTTCTTAACTCTGGGTTCTCACCTGGGAAATGAAGAGATTATCTTCTAGGTGTCACTTCTAACAGATAGGACACTGTAAAACTCTGTGTACGATATCGTCTACATAGCAAAAGTCAGAAAGAAGTGAAATACGGAACTCGAGTAATTAAAGGTGTAGAAACACAGAACAAACTATATACAACTATTGTTAAAGGAGTTGTTTTCTTATCCCGTAAAAGAGAGTCAGAGAGAGAGACACAGACAGAGGATCCCTGAGAGGATCCTGACACCGCGATCCATCCCCAGCCTCAGCCAGCCCAGGTCATGGCCAGCATACTCTGGGAGTCCTCTGTCCCCACCGCCCCGTTATCAATCCTCCCACATGGGTCTGTCTCACAGAGCATCATGTTTTACTGCACCACCCCGTCCTTAGAAAGCACTTTTTAATGATGTCAGAAAATACTTACAGTTTGGTTTTAAGCAGTAAAGACCTAGAGCATGAGCTCAGCTGTGATCCTACATAAAGAGAAACATGCTCAAAACAAGGGCCAGACCCAACAGCGTGGGTGCCAACCGTGGGTGTCTCTGAAGGTAAGAGATGGGCTGAAATTTGTTTTATCCATTAATACTTTGTGTACTTCTGAACTCTTTGTAAAGGACAGGCATTTTAATTACACAGTCAGGATACTATCCTGGATGTGTATTAATTAGATGGTGTTTTTGGAGAAGTTTTTGTTATAGGGCGTGTGTGCTCGCCAGAAAGACAGAGAGAGACAGAGAGACAGAAAGTGAGAAATCACCCCCCCATGGGGGATGGCCATGCCGCAATCCCTTCTCCTCCTTTCTCCTCTTAGGATCTTGGGCACACACGCACATGCGCCCGGCGTGAGTTTAAGCCACTGGGTCCGGGACTCGAACCACAATTGACTACATGGGAGTCTAGCAACGTAGCCATTATGCCAACTGCTGATCCCAGATGGTGATTTTTTTAAAAGACAGGAAGCAGGGGCCAGCAAGTGGCTAGGTGGTTAAGGAACTGGATTCCTACATGGTCGACTACAGTTCAAGTCCTGGAATTGGTGACTTGGAAATCATGCCAGGCATGTGTGAGTGCATGCCCAAAATCCCGAGAGAAGAATGGAGGGGAGGGACTGCTATGTGACCATCTCTCTTTCCTTGATGTCTCACTTTCCGTCTCTCTGTCTCTGTCTCTCTCCAGTGAATGCGTGTACCCTATGGCAAAGAACTCAAAAAAAAAAAAAAGACAGGAAGGAAGTATATTCTGAAGATTGTTTTATTTTTTCAAACTATGAGCTGCCTCTCTTTAGGCCTTTGCTTTTATCTCATACCAATTGATATCGGGCTTGACCATAGGACTTGCTTTGTCCCCCAAAAAGGTTGTTATGTCTCTTTCAAGCAGAAATTATAAAGGCATGAAATGGTTCTTCCATCTCTTTTTCCTCTCCATGAGACCCACATGACACAGAAAGGAGCTGCCTCAAGTGCAGAGACATGAAGCAGAAACCACGAAGTGTACATAACCTAAGAACTAAAACCTTGCTGTTGTTAACTGCTGAAATTGGGGGTCGCTTGTTTACTGAGACATAACTTAGGAAAGCTAGCGGGTGCATAGATAGTAAGTCATCAGACGGGCAGGAAACAACAGGATAACATAAAGAAACCAACAAAAAGAAAACCAATGGAATGAGGGGCCAGCAGGTGGCATAGTGGTGAAGGTGCTGGACTCCCACATGGTTGGCTGTGGTTCGATTCCTGGATCTGGTGGCTTGAAACCCACACTCGGCACATGTGTGTGCATGTGCAAAATGCTGAGAGGAGAATGGAGGAGAAGGGATTCCAATATGGCCATCCCCCTTGGGGGTGATTTCTTGCTTTCTGTCTCACTGTCTTTCTCTGTCTTCCTGGCAAGTGCACATGTCCTATAGCAAAAAATTTCTCTAGAGTCCCAGACCTGCAGCTTGCTTTCTCATTCTTACTCTCTCTCTCTTATTCTGTCCCTCTCTGGTCAAATTAAAAACAAACAAACAAACAGAAAAACGAACCAGGCTTCTCTAATCAGTAGCACTTAGGTGGGAGAAGCTCTGAGAAAACTGGAGCAATTCTTTTTAAAGAATTATTTTTTATTTAACTTTATTTATGATTATTATTTTCCATTTTGATCAGAAAGAGACAGAAAGAAAGAGAGAGAAGGAAAGTGACAAAGCAAGCCACCAGGTCCAGGACTCCAACAGCGGTTGGTCATGTGGGAGTCCAGCACCCTTAACCACCATGCCACCTGCTGCCCCCTGCCTTAGGACATGTGCACTCTCTGGGGAAAGGAAGAGAGACAGACAGAGACAGTGAAAGGGAAAGTGAGAAATTAGCCCCCCAGGGAGAATGACCATGCTGCAACCCATTCTCCTCCACGTTCCTCCTGGGATCCTGGGCTCACAGGCACACACACCTGGCATGAGTTTTAAGCCATCAGGTCTGGCACTTGAACAGTGGTCGGCCCTATGGGAGTCCAGCGACTTAAGTCCACCTCCTGCTGGCCCCAACTGGAGCAATTTTTAAACAGGCCCAAGTAACCTCTAACAGTGCTTCTCAAATTGGTTACACACACGTTATGAGAGGCCCCCAGTAGTTGGAGTGTGGGCTTTGACGACCTCATTTGGGGTCCTAGCTCTTCCATTTACTAACTCCATGGCCACAGTCAAGTTGTTTTCAGCCTCTCCAAGCTTAACTGTCTTTTTTGAAAATAAGATAATAACAGAATCAACCTTGTGAATTTGTTGAGACTAAATAATGCACTTAGTGTAGGCCTCGATACCTCGGAGTTGCTACCAGTATTTTTATTAGTTTTTTTCTTTCGAAGATGTATTCATTAAGTTCTAAAACTTGGAACAACCATTATTGTAAAAATTCAAGCTAAGAGAAAAACCAGGAAGACAAGAAATGTCAGGATCTTCTATAGAAATGGGCAGGTAGCCTTTTATCATTATAATTACGTTGCCTAAGAGAACCCTGAACTGCTGTTCTTGAAAGCGTCAACTGGAGACCTTCATCTTGGTCTCCACTTTAAATCCTTTACCCCGCGAAAATGTCTTTTCAAAGCAGTGTTACGTGCCCATGGGGAATTTAAGCAGGAAGTGTCCTCATCACTTTCTTCCAGTTTCCTGAGCTCCCTGTGATGAAAGCCTCACTTCTGCTCCTCACTGCCAATAACAGGTTCTCCATGGCAGCACCTTGTCGTCTTCGCGATGACCATGGTCATGGTTTCCTCCTCCTTCTCCACGTAGTCTGAGAGCTTCTTACTTCTCCTCAGCGCCTTGGCTGTCCCCCACAACTCTGCCTCTGCGTCCTTAATGACACCCAATGCCACCCGGGTTCCTGACTAGTCTTCCTGATTTTCGGATTCCGCCCGGATGGGATCGTACAGCGGTTACCCCATCAGGTAAAGTCATCGCTGCGCCTTAAAGCTGGTGCGAGGTGTCTTTCACCACCACCACAGTAACTTAGATGCTGGCTTCCTTGTGTTTCTTGGAAGTTATCGCTTTGGCTTCTTCTAGGCTTTTTTAAAAGAATTATTTATTAAATTATAATAATAAGTATTATCCCTTTTTAATTTGTCATAGAGCATGTGTGCTCACGAGAGAGAGAGAATGTGTGTCAAAGAAGCCCCCAGGTCCAGGACTTGAACTGCAGTCAACCATGTGGGAATTCAGCACCTTAACCCCCATGCCGCTTGCCAGCCCCATTGTTCTATAGTCTCCTTGAACACTTGCCTCATTTTTTCACTTGGAAATCCACTAACATCTAAAATACTGAACCCCCACGGGGTAATCATTTTTCACCCCATTTGTCCTTTAGTTTCTTCAATCAGGCCTTGCAGACTAGGAAAGAAAAATGGGTCAGGTCCTGCTAATTATTCCATTTCCGAGCAGAGGCTCTTCACCTTGAGCTGTTCATCGCAGACCCACAGGTACTGTTATTGCTGTTATTGGTATTATTTCTCTTTACTATGGAGTAACTTCTGCAGCTGAGACCCTTTGTGAAGGTAGTTTAAGATCAATGCAGAGGCTATGTCTTTTCCAAATACACATTCGGAAGAAAAATCACTCGTATGGCTTTGAGCTTTTATTATCTAAAAGATCAAATTCCTGCACCCTCCTTCAAGTTATTTTTGAGTGTTAGTAAGAGGGAATATTAAATAAGTGCAATTTTCATTCTAGAGCTCACTAAAATGCTTAATGTTTTTACTCTTTTTCTTTCCCTTTCTTGTTTTTGTAATGAGAAAAGGAGGAAAAAAATCCCTTAGGAAGAGACCAAGCCCCGTGGTGTGCATTGCTAAGATGCTATACTTTGCAGGCTGGAACCGCATAAGAGGCAGGGTTCAATTCCCAGTCCAGCCTAAGTGTTGGGAGCAGTGATGTGACCCGTAACCCTGGCAACTCAGGAGACTGAGCGGAAGTACTGTGAGCTCAAGGCTGGTCTGCCCAAACCCGGTCAACACAGCAAGACCCACATGAGAAAGAATCAGGCCTGCTGGCTTTCGCCTGCAGTCCCAGATTGCACAGTGAGACCCTGTCTAAAAAAATCTTTAGGGCGGAGAAAGGTACCAGATCTGCAGAGCCATTGGCTCTTCTACAAAGAGCCATAATTGCTCAAGGTGAAGGAAAAAGTAAGAGATAAGAAAGTAACTTTTCCTGAGGATAATGGTGGGTGCATTCTCCCCTGTCCTACCTGTCAGGAGGGACCACAAAGGCACATGCAGCAGCAATATTTACACACGACCATTCTCGGGCTGCGTTTTTCTTCCCTACTTAAACTCACACACACCACAAGGAATGGTTTCGTCCTGAACTTGCAGCCGACTCAGGAACAAGGATGCGCTGAAAGCCCAGAGAGCGGCTGCTGAAGTGAGTGGCGAGAAAAAGCACCGTAGAGCCAACTACGCTGGAAGATCCGGGAAGGCCGGAGATCCGGGACCGGAGCACTTTGATACATGGCTACTTCTCACCGCCCGTCCTCGCTTAGACTCAGCATTGGGAAGGCCAGACGTAGGCAAGGCCAAGGGAACGTGTTTATGGATGGTTGGCCCAACACCGACTGCTGAATATCTTTTGGCTGATCTGGTGATTATTTTTTTTTCCTTGATTGAGTGAGGCTTGCTAGCCTGAGCTATTAAGAGCACATGGGTATTTTATTCTTTAAAAAATTATTTAATTTTGTATTTTATTATATGAAAAATTTGATCCAAGGTAGTGGGAAGTGAGAAAGCAAGCCAACAGGTCTGGGACTTGAACTACAGTCAGCCACGTAGGAGTCCAGCACCTTAACCACCATGCCACCTGCCAGCCCCAGGTATTTTATCCTTTGAACTAATGATGGGATTTTTTTTTTTTTTTTTTGCAGTAGCCTTGTAGAACTGAGTAAGTTGCTAATTTTTACTCCCTTCACTGGCTTCATACGGGAACAAAAGGCCTTTCCGAATGGGTTCGCGTTTGACTTGTTTTAATCTTCATGCACTGTTCCCAGCGTGGTAATATGTTCATTTATTCAATAAATATTTACTGGGCAGTATGTCTAGGCCAGGTATCCCTAAGGATATAGCAATAACCTGGACAGATGCAGCCTGGCTTTCATTAAGTTGATGATCTATCAGGGAAGAGGACTATTAAGCTATTGTGATAAGAGTATGATGATACTTGTGTTAACAGCAGACATTAATTGAATCATTATTAGAACAAGGTACATTACCTACATTAACTCATTTAATCCCTATGACAATCAGAGAAGGCTGGTAATATTCTTATCTCCATTTAACAGATGAAGTGACAGAGGCACAGGGACGATAGATAACTTGCCCAAGGTCACCAACTGGTAGGTGGCAGAGCTGGGCCACAGACCTTGGCAGTCTGGCTTCAGAGCTGGTGCTTTAGTCACTAGGTCATCATTAAAGAAGCCCCAGGCACATAGGATGGGGGGTGGGGAACAGAGGGCTTTCATGTAGGTGGTGGCTGTGCTGAGTCCTATAGGACAAGCAGGATTGAGACTAGGAAAGGTGGGTGGACCCAGTATAAATGTTTCAGCTGCACATAACAGAAACGCAACCAGCAGTGGCATAAACAAAGACAGGGCCAGCCATGGCAGCATGCACTGGGCACTGTGGCATGGCTGGCTGGGCGGCAAGGGAGGCCCAAGCTCTGTTTCCATTCACCCAAGAAAAAGGCCAGGTGTGGCGACACATGCTTATGCTTGTTGTCCCAGCTACTCAGGAGGTGGAGGCAGAAGGATTTTAAAATAGGGAGACTGTCTACAGCACTACCTCCCCCCACACACACACACGCACACACACACATAGTTTTTATATTTTTTAAGGGATTTTTGCTATAGGGTATGTGCACTTGCTGAGAGAGAGAGAGAGAAAGACAGACACACACACACACACACACATGCACACATAGTTTTTATATTTTTAAAGGGATTTTTGCTATAGGGTATGTGCACTTGCTGAGAGAGAGAGAGAGAAAGACAGAAAGTGAGACATCTGGGGGTATGGCCATGCTTCAATCCCTTCTCCTCCATTCTCCTCTCGGGATTTGGGACATGCATGCACATGCCTGGTGTGAGTTTCAAGCTGCCAGATCTATAGGCTTGGACCATGATCAGCTACATAAGAGTCCAGCACCTAACCACTATGCCACTGCTGGCTCTGGGGTTACTTTTTTATGTAACAAAATGTGTGGTGGTAAGTGGCTTCTAGCATTGGCCCAGAGGATCTAGAAAGTCAAGGTTCCGGTCAATGTCCCTTCCCTTCCTACTCTTGGTCTATGGTGCATCTGAGTCTCACAACCAGGTTTGGGGGATGAGAGGTGGAGATGGGTCAGAGAATTTTTGCTTGTGAGCTCTTCCATAAGGACTTCCTTTTACAGAGCATTGGCCAGAACTGGGTAATGGGCCCATCTCTACGCCAAGATCTGCGCCCACCTTCCCTGAGACCAAGACATTTTTAGGAATTCACTGGAAAAAAAAAGAAAAAAGAAAATGTTGGGGTAGGCAGCCAACAGTGTCAGCCAGATCAGGAAACGCTGTTCGAGGCAGAGGAAATCTCACACACAAAAACTTGGCAGGAAATCAGAACATGACAAAAATGAGGGGTGAGGAGAGGCTCAGAATGGCTGGAGACAAGCCTGAGAAACAGCAAGAGACAAAGCTGAAAGAGACAGTGAGGGCAGGACGTGAAGGACCACACACGCCATGCTGTCCACCATGTTGGAAAGACAACAGGGAAGTAGAAAAGGGCTTAGGCGGGCTATGACCTGAGAGGACTTTAGGAAGGTCATTCTGCAGCTCTGTGCAAACTGAGAGGGGAACAAAGGGAGGAGAGAGAGAGAGGCAGGAAGCTCGTGTGGAAGATGCTCCAGCGGTGAACAATGGTGTCTTGCGTTCTTACAGAGGCCGGATGGTAGAGGGTGAGGAAAAACTTTTTTTGGAGAGGTTTTTGCTATAGGGCACATGCGCTCACCAGACAGACCGAGAGAGACAGAGACAGAAAGCGAGAAATCACCCCCCAGGGGGGATGGCCACGCCACAATCCCTTCTCCTCCATTCTCCTCTTGGGATCTTGGGCATGCATGCACACACACCCGGCGTGAGTTTAAGCCACCGGGTGTGAGACTCAAACCGCGGTCAACTACATTATGCCAACTGCTGGTCCAGGGGAAAGCCATTTTTAAGAGATAGAATCAAAGACTTGATGATTGGATTTGGGAACAAGGGCCCCTAGTGGCTTATTGAGAATTACTGATGAATACTGTCTGCATTTCCACTCGTCAACACGGCCCCATGAAAACACGACTGCTGAAACCGAGCCTAAGGGTTCACGTTTATAATACCACAGAGGCAATTACTGCAGAAGAGACCCATAGAGTTTATTAATTTTTTAAATTTGAATTTTATTTCTGTTATACACGTCATACCAAATAGTGCCACAAGACTGATATAATAAGCTACTATCCTTTTTTATAAGTTTATTCATTTATTTTTTAGAGAGAGAATTACCCATCCTCAATCCTAACTATCCCTTTCCATTTTAACTGGGTTCTCACACCACAAAGCTCCTCCAGTCTCAGCCATCCCCGATCACAGGCTTGTACATGCACTCCACAGTGTTCTGGGAGGTCACAGGATATGAACCCAGAACCTTCCCCATATGGGTCCAGCTACATTCCCACTGAGCCCCCACCTGGCCTGAAGAAGCCACTGCCCTTTTCCCCAGTTCATCCCACTGATGAATACATCAATTTAATCTTATAGCTGTCTCTTCTGATGGTCCACACCATGTCTCTAATTAGCACAATTGTTCTATTTCTCGATTTCTGATGGTGGAAGGTGGGATTTAGGTTTCTCCTATTTCACTTTTTCTCCCATCCCACATGCAGCCAGTCTCCTCTGAACCTTTCAACATTGTTATAGGTCATAACTGGGGACTAATATTTGGCGATTATTATAGCTGTGTATTATTGAGACATTTAGAATGTTATACCTGCATGTTCATTCTTGTAAAGCTTTTCTGATAATAAATCTCCTAGCTTTACTGTGAATCTAAAGTAAATCATTACTCAATCTTCACTAAAAATGTAAATTGTCTTTCAATTATGTTCACACGCATTGGTCTCTCTACTCATACCGCTTTTTCCTTGAATGTATTTAATTCTGTGCCTTCCATCCTCCTGCTCCAGTACTAATTGTCCACAATATGTATCAGTCAGCTCTTTCTGCGTAACAAACCACCCTCAGATTTAGTGGTCAAGAACAATAATAATTTATTTAGCTCATAATCTTGCAAGTTGCCAATCTGTGCTAGGCTTAGCTGGATGCTGTTCCTGATCTTGGCTGGACTCCCCAAGTATCTGAAGCTGGCAGCAGCTCAGCTTAAAAACTCTGCTTCTGGTGTGGATAGCTGGCTGCTGGGTGGCCTGCTTCATGAACTATTACCTCCAGCAGGTTAGCTCAGACTTCACGGTGGAGACAAGGATCCACGAGAGGAAGGACGCTCCAAGGCCTCCTGAGGCAAGGGGTAGAGCCAGCTCACTGTGACTTCTGTCACTTTCTACTGGTCAAACAAGTCATAAAGCCAGTCCAGAACCAAGAGGGGCAAAAACAGACACCATGTCTTGAGAGAAGAATTGGAAAAATCACTGTTAAGTCCTTGACCGTGTTTGCTGAAGAGAAATACCTGAAACTGAAGGATCGCTAAAAAGCAGACATTTTCTGGGCTCCTGGTTCTGATGACTGGAAAGTCCAAGAACAGAGTCAGCCTAAGGCTGCCCTTGGGGCCTACATCTCAGAATGGCCGGAAGCAACTGGAGAAAAGTGGATGTGTGCAAAGAGGGAGCGCAACCTGTGGGCAGCCATCTTTTTGCCCCAACCACTCACATGCGTGGGAAATAACCCAGTCCCTTGAGAGTGAGAACTCTCTCCCTCCCTCAAGATGGCATTAAACTTGGGAACCAGCAGTTAGCGTAATGGCTATGTCGCTGGACTCCCACATAGTCGACCGTGGTTCACGTCCCGGACCTGGTGGCTTAAAACTCACGCCGGGCATGTGTGCGTACGTGCCCAAGATCCCGAGAGGAGAATGGAGGAGAAGGGATTGCGGCGTGACCATCCCCCCTGGGGGGTGATTTCTCGCTTTCTGTCTCTCTGTCTCTCTCTGTCTGTTTGGCGAGCACACGCGCCCTATAGTGATAACCTCTCCAAAAAAAAAAAAAAGATGGCATTAAACTTAACCTGACAGATGACTGGATATAAGAAGTGAAAAAGAAAGAAGGTCTGAAAACTTCACCTCCTATTGATCCACTTTTGACTCCTTGATTGCTAATAAATAGCACCACTAACAAAAGCAGACAGCAGAGGAAAGGGCGTCTTTTTTACAGGAATTTGTTTCCAATGGGCTACCTTGGCTCTTTCTTTATTTCTTTTTTTTTTTTTCCCCTCATCCGTATCTATAGATCTAGGCTCTGCTGGGCACAGCTGTTAACAGTGCTTGTGGTCTGCCTCTATTGGGGAAGATTGGTTGGTGCTACTTACAGGCCATTTTACCAGGGTAAATGGTAGTTCTAATTGTACTCCTCAGTGGTGGGTGGGGAGCTGAGCCCTGTGAGGCTCAATGTGGTTAACGGCTACAGAATGGTTAAAACTCCAGGCACTGCTTTGGGAAGTATTCCCAGAAGGCCTTTTGCGCTCTTTGTAAGGGAAATTAAGTACCGAGCAAAGTGTGTTCAATTTAGATCCATCTGGTCTGTGTTGTTTCTTTCCTCTACTTCTTCAGAAAAGAGGACTCCTGAAAGAGGTGTTTTGTGGTCACTTCAACCTGCTAGGAAATGAAGGTGTTGCAACCACGCCTGTTGGAAAGCAAACAGAAAAACCACGCTGGTCCTGATAGGAATCTCAGCTCTGAGCAGAGTTCATGATCCAGGGTGCTGACCACCCAGGACAGAGCCCTTGGGCAGAAAGAAGGGATGCCTGGTTTGAGAACATTACATCTAGAACAGAGAAGCAGTCCTTGCTGGGAAATAGCTCTCCAGGGCCTTCTCACTAGCACAGGAACACCTGGAAGCTTTGGTGAGCAGTGTCACTAGTTCAAGTAGGAAAAGCAAAACCATACATTCTGGATTTCCCAAGCAATCCCACCTCCAAATACCCATTCCCAGTAGTGATCATGAATTTGGAGTAGCTGGTCAACCAATCTGTAAGCCACATGGGGTACAGGTAAAAGACATCTGCACCATGGAACCCTATCTGGCTGTTCCGAAAAAATGAGGTCAAAGGACCAGCAGCTGACGTAATGGCTATGTCATTGGACTCCCATGCAGTCGACTGCGGTTCGAGTCCCGGACCCGATGGCTTAAACTCACGCCGGGCATGTGTGCGTACGTGCCCAAGATCCCGAGAGGAGAATGGAGGAGGGATTGTGGCGTGGCCATTCCCCTGGGGGGTGATTTCCTGCTTTCTGTCTCTCCGTCTCTATCTTTCTGGCGAGCACATGCGCCCTGTAGCAAAAACCTCTCCAAAAAAAAAATGAGGTCAGTAATAATGATGTACTAAGTAAGTACTGAACCAAGCTTCTCTCTCTGTTCTAAGCTGTTACTTATAGTTTTTATTTCCCCCCAGTAATGCCATGAGACGGTCCTGTTGTTATCCTGTTTTATAGGAAAAAACAGGCACAGGAAGTGAGCTGGATTGCTCCGTCTACAGCTGGTAAGTGATGCCACTGAGGTCTGACCCCCCTTAGAGCCTGCATGACCACCCTAGGCTGGGGCTACTCAGCCAACAGTAGCGTGCTGCCTTCAGGAAGAGGGGCTATGGAAGAGTGGGGGGAAGACTCCTTGAATACTTCACCAAGTGCTAAAGTGTTTGAATTCTTAAACATGTCATTTGCTTAAACTTTAAAAATACACCATTAAAAGAAAAGCAAGGCTGAGGAATGTGAGACAGCAAGGCAAGCACATGTTCTTTTTTGCAGTGAGGCTTCTTTTTAAAGACAGGTCTCACTATGTTGCCCAGGCCAGCCTTGAACTCATAATCCTCCTCCCGCACCCTCTCTGAGAGTCTCTGGGATTACAAGCATGTGCTACCATGCCCAGCCTGAAGACTGAATCAGGAAAAGAACCCAGTCTTCCCCTGGGGTCCCAGCCTGAGGAGCACAGGCTCTTAGCAGTGGAAGCCATCACAGCTGGGCCTGTGATGATGCCTTTGAGTCTGAAGTTGCTGTCTCCGTTATGCTAATGGTAAGGATTTATTTCAGTGTAAGCAAGCCCAGTTCAAAGACTAAGAACTAAGTGAATTATCATCAGAATCCCTACCAGTCACCTGTAGGTAGGTGGGACCATGGACAGATAGAAAGAGCCCTTTGGGGAGAACAAAGGGATGGAAATTGAAGAGAGAAATGCAAACTGAAAAGCACTCAGAGCCTGGAGGGCAAGGCAGGGCCACGGCCAGCTTGAAGAGCAGGCAGTTGGCAGCTAGGACACGCAGAGCAACCGACAGGTAGAACAGCTTGAGGTGCAGAGGAAAACGAAGTCCCAGGAGGAAGGAAGGAAGCATCTACCTTGGCCAGGAAGCCTCAGAGTTTCCGCTGGGGCCTTGAAGATAGGTGAAGTGAGGAGGCAGTTGAAGATGAGGGAAGTAAGCTGCTGAAGTGGAGTGCGTGAAGGCAGAAAGAAAGAACACTGATCTCTTTCCCCATTGAAAACCAAAGAACGTTGATGTGGAGCTTGTCTGCGCATTACCATTTTGCAGAATTTTGCTTTTGACCATGTGCATGTTCCTGAGTGTGTGGGCCTCCCTGTCACCACAGCAAAAAGGCCTCTCAGAGGGGAGGGGATCGGTGAGCCTGCGAATTTAGCCATTCTTGAGAGACTTCCCCTGTGGTAACACGTACTGCAGTTTAAATAACACATATTGCTTTTATTTCTAGCTGACAAGCTCTGAGGGGGCAACACAGTATTCAGCTGTTGCCCACTATAACCATGTATTGAGCACAGGGTCTACACATGGTAGACGCCGGATCCATCAGCCATCGTCTTAATTATAATCTCAATAGTCATCTTTTTTTTCTTTTATTTTGAGAGATGTTTGCTATAGGGCATGTGTGCTCACTGGAGAGACAGAGACAGAAAGCAAGAAATTACCCCCCGGTTTGCAGGGGGGAGGAGGGGATGGTCATATCATAACCCCTTCTCACTTATCCTCCTCCCGGGATCTTGGGTAGGCACGCACACATGCCCAGCAAGAACTTTAAGCAGCCAGGTCTGGGATTCGAACCACAGTTGGCCATGTGGGAGTCTAGCAAATGTAACTGCTATGTATTTGCTGGCCCCAATCCTAACAGTTTTGATGCTAGCATTTACGGAACATTTATATGCTAACTCCCTTCTAAATAAGAGGAAGCCCGACTTGAATTCTGCTTCAGAAGTCTGCCCTATGGGCAGGGGAGGGTTTGATCAGGGTTCAGACTTGGTTTCTCGGTGATTCAGCTCTGCCCTCTTCCTTGCGTTGACTTTCTTGAGGCCTGATTTACTCACAGATGCAACATGGCTACTGGTAGAAGCTGGGGACACAGTCTTTCTTTCATATCTAGGAGGAAGAGAGAGACAGTCACCAGGTAACATTCCTGAGCGTCCCTTGGGGGGAATCAGACTGACCTAGCCAAGAGAAGCTCACAGGCTGAGCGTAGCCTGGGCAGCCCATCTCCTAGCTAGTCAGTGCCCCAGGGCTGAGGCTATCCTGATTGACAACCAACCAATGAGGCTCATTCTGGAGCTGGGGCACAGGCTGGCCTAGCCAAATCGCACGGTTACTTTCAAATGGGACAAGAGCTGCACGATGGTAAGGAGCCCAATGCACATCCATTCATTTAATCCTCACACCATCCTCTGAACTAAATCCCATGAGAGGAGAAAAATGACCGCAGAGAAAACTTGCTCAAGATGGAAAACTGGCTGAGACCAGCAGGTGGCGTGGTGGTTAAGGCGCTGGACACTCCCACATGGCCAACCATGGTTTGAATCCCAGACCTGGTGGCTTGCTTTCTCATTTGCCCTCTCTCTTGCTTTCTGTGTCTCTCTCTGGCCAAATTAAAATAAATAAAATTAAATAATTCTTTAAAAGAAAAAAAGATGGAAAACTGGCAACACTGGGATCCAAACCAGTTCTGTCTGATTCCACGTACTTGGCCGTTAGACTGTACTGCCCCGAATCTTAGACTTCATTCGAGTCTCTCTGGATTGCCCCTAGCAGAAGCCTGTTGTGATCACCCCAAGCTGTGCTGGGGAACGTGGTGGACCCAGACTGAACTCTCTTACTAAGTGTGGAGAACTCTTGAGAAAGCACATGCTGTGAGCCCAGCTTCAGAGGCCCGTGGATTCCTGCCACAGTTGGTGAGTGGCGCACACCTGCTTGGGCTCTGAGCGACGGGTTGCTGTAAAAGCAGGACAGAGCCCCTGGTCTTCCATCACGGTCATTCATCAAGCAGTTACTGCACATCTGCTCTCTGAGGACCCATCTGTCTGAACCAAAGCCTGTACCGCTGCTCCACTGTCCTTGCCTGGCTTTCATTTTCGTCTGTTCCTGATTACACCCAGAAGCCTTCTTCTCTTCTCCTGGGTTGAACTTTCCAGACTAATGTTAGTTCTTCGTTTCTGACCCGTATCCAGCCTATTTCCTTTCTTTGGACCCAGTACCCCAGGATAGTGACTTTTTTTGTCTCTTTTGCAAATTTTGGCTGATTGACAATGGCTGCCTTGAGAAAGAGGTGGAGTCTTCATCCAGTCTCAGAAGGGAAGCGCACCATCATCAATTATTGGTGTCTGCTGTGGGAGGAGAGGTCGGAGCTGCAGCCTGCATGGTGGAGGTTTGATATCCCTGGGCCCATATGCTCATATGCGCTTCATATCTGGGACACAGAGAATCAACTGCCCCCCGCTCAGTGCCCCATGGCATGAATGCCCTGAGAGCAACTTTCGGGCATCAAAAAACTGACACGTGCTGGCTCTCTGCCTGTCTCTTCTAGAACTCTGAGACTGAGCTGTTTACACGTTAGGTGCCACCGTGATGGAGATGTCTGGAGAGAAAACGGGACGAGTGAGAAGGCCTTGTACAGGCTGAGGAACTCTGAGCTAGATTTAGGATGCCTGGGTTCAGTCCAGCCAAGTACTCGCTCACGCTGTGGCCCTGGGCAGGTCTCTGCCTCACTCGGCCTCAGGTTTCTCACGTGATGGTGGACTAAATCAAGCATTCTCAGCGGAGGAGAAAGTACTTCCAATGGGGGATTTGGAAAGCTGAGGGTAGTTTTTCAGTGTCTCAGTGACTGAAAGCAGCCTCTGGCATTTAGTGGGCAGGGGACAGTGTTAGGTATCAGACAGTACAAAGGACGGGCCCCCGTCCCACACAGCTGCCTCTCCTCTACCGGCTCACATGGGTGAGAAACTTGCTCATAATGATCTGACTCGGAAAACTAGCCCCAGTTTAAATATGAACACGCATTGTTTTTGCACAGTAGTAATGTACATTAAATTTTTGAGAATGGAATTACCTGGTAAATCAAGTGTAAAGCATTCCCCACCTCCCTTTCTCTTTTTTAATGTACCAGAGGGACACATGTGCTCCCCGAGAGACAGAGAGGGAGAAAGATACCATGATCCCTTCTCCATTCCTCCCATTTTGGGATCTTGGGTATGTACATACACAGACCTGCCATGTTTATTGCTTTTTCCTTTTCTCCCTTTTTAAAAAAATTTTTTTGAGAGATTTTGTATAGGGCATGTACACTCACTAGAGAGACAGAAAGTGAGAAATCAGCCCCTAGGGGGATGGCCACACCACAATCCCTTCTCCTCCATTCTCCTCTCAGAATCTTGAGCACGCACATGTGCCCAGCGTGAATTTCAAGCTGCTGGGTCCAACTCCCACTCCCAGTCCCAGGCAACCACTGATCTGCTTAATCTCTCTACAGATGTCTTCTTGAGAACTTTTGCATATAGAAAATCATTCAATCTGTAGTTTTTATGTTTCTCCTTTTTCCCTTAGTATACTACTTTTTTTTTTCTTTTTTTAGAGAGGTTTTTGCAATAGGGTGCGTGCGCTCGCCAGAAAGAGAGACAGAGAGATAGAAAGTGAGAAATCACCCCCCAGGGGGATGGCCACGTCGCAATCCCTTCTCCTCCCTTCTCTCGGGATCTTGGGCACGCACGCACACGCGCCCGGCGTGAGATTAAGCCACGGGGTCCGGGACTCGAACCGCAGTCAACTACATGGGAGTCCAGCGACATAGCCATTATGTTAACTGCTGGTCCCCATTAGCATACTACTTTTTGAGATTCAAAAACCACAGTCCATTTCTTTGTTTCTTTTTAACGCTCAATAGTATTCTATAGCAGATCATGTTTATTATCCATTTACTGGTCAATAGACATTTAGATCATCTCCATGTTTGGGCACAAAGGAATAAGGTCCCATGGCAAGCTTTTGATTACAGTTATGCTTTCTGCAATTAAAAAAATATCAATGATGGTTTAAATTCTTTTGGAACTTGTTTAGAAAAGCCAACACTGCTCATGGTCTCTAAGTCACCATCCAGTACTCCTATACCCATGCGAGTCTGGGACTCTCATAACCACAGTCTTACATAGGCGGGATGGACGTGGTTCTGTGTGTAGGTGTTTCCTGCGCCTGATTCTATGGATGGGTGCATCATATATATGATTTTGTGTGTGGCACACCGTGGACATGATTCTACACATGGGTGCACTGTGGATATGATTCTACATGTGGGTGCACCATGGATACGATTCTACATGTGGGTGTACTGTGTATATAATTCTATGTGTGGGTGCACTGTACATACAGTTCTATGCATGGGTGCATAGTGTATATTATATTATTTTATTTTTTAGAGAGACTTTTTGCTATAGGGTGCATGTGCTCGCAAGAGAGACAGAAAGTGAGAGCCCAACCTCCCCAATGGAGGATGGTCATGCCAGAATCCCTTCTCCTCCATTCTCCTCTTGGAATTTCAGGCATGCATGCACAGGATCCCAGCATGAGTTTGAAGCTGCCAGGTCCAGGGCTCGAACCGCATTTTACTATGTGGGAGTCCAGTGACATAACCATGATGCCATCTGCTGGTCCCTATAATTCTATGTTTAGGTGTGGGTTTCTGATTACTTTATTATATCTCTAGTTAGAATGCACCCAAACATTCCCATATTGAAATATATATTATTTTATAATAAATTATATTCTTTTAATGTCTCCTATGTAATGTGATAAGGATATTATCATGGTTTTTTAAAAGATTGTTTTGCAGGGAGCAGCAGATGGTGTAATGGCTACATTGCTGGACTCCCATGTTGTCAACTGCAGTTCGAGTCCCAGACCCGGTGGCTTAAACTCACGCCAGGTGTGTGTGCATGCATGTCCATTATCCTGAGAGGAAAATGGAGGAGAGAGGATCGTCGGAGCGCCGATTATCCTGAGAGGAAAATGGAGGAGAGAGGATCATGGCATGGCCATCCCCTCTGGAGGTGATTTCTTGCTTTCTTTCTGTCCTTCTCCTCCATTCTCCTTTCAGGATTTTGAGCACACACATGGTGACTTTTTTTTTTTTTTTAGAGGTTTTATTATTATTATTTTTTAGAGGTTTTTGCTATAGGATGCATGTTTGCCAGAGAGGCAGAGAGAGACAGAGAGACAGAAAGTGAGAAATCACCTCCTCCAGGGGGGATGACCACGCCACAAGCCCTTCTCCTCTCGGGATCTTGGGCACGCATACACATGTGCCTGGCATGAGTTTAAGCCACTGGGTCCAGGACTTGAACCATGGTCAACTACACGGAAGTCCAGTGATGTAGCTATTACGCCATCTGCTAGTCCCCATGGTGTGATTTTTAGGCGACCAGGTCCAGGACTTGAATCGTGGAGCTGGCCATGTGGGTTCCAGTGCCTTTATCACGTGCCTCCTGCTCATCCAACATTATCACAATTTTTTAAAATCTTATATATAGATGGCTTATGTGCTTTACGAATTTCATTTCATGATAGTGAAGAGGGAGTTATAAAACATTTGATAGAAAGGGGGAATTGAAAAGAATTGGGAAGGACTGGTGCCTTCAGATCTGTGTTCACTGGGTCGTGAGTGGCATGGCAACTGGTAATTCAACAGCAAATCAAAGCGATTGTCTCGCGCCAGTTGCTGAGATGGTCAGGCCATGGCCTAGTTCTTTCGGGCTAGAATCAGAGCCCGGGAGAGAGAAACAAACCCAAGACAGCCATCGTGAGCATGTGCAGAAAGGGCTCTCACTTCTATTACTCTGCCCGTGTAGGGCAAACTGCAGCGCTCACCCGCGGAACCTGGTGGGCTGGGCCTTGAGAGCCCAAGGAATCCTGCCTGCTTTCTTCTAATGCAGAAGGGAGGCCTAGGTGAGGGTGGGAGGAAGTTGCAGGAGGGTACTGAGGCAGCTGCAGCCAGACCAGGCCTGGGGACACCAGGAACCCGATAGAAGGCTCTTCAGTAAGATAAGCTAGACCCCTTGAGAGCCGAGGCGGGGCTTTCCCAGCCGTGGAAGGGAAAGGCTGACCTGGAGAAGAGTGTGGGCTCAGCCTCTCACGGTCCTCGCCTAAGAGGTCAGCGAAGAGCCCCTTAGAGGTGCCTCCCTCCCATCACCCGGGCCCACCTTCCCAAACAAGAAGGCAGCTCTTACCTGTTGCCGCCTTCACCCCCTTCAAGTGGTTTGTGGGGTGCCTGTTACTTTCCTCCCCCAGTCCTGAAGGAGGAAGTGAGCTCTACCCCGATAGGATTCACTTGTGCTTTCTACCTCCTTCTCTCAGGGATTGGAGCCAGCTGGTTTGTCCCCTCGGCTGCGCACCACATCCGCTGTTCCCACTCTTGGGCTGCCTGGCCAGTTAGGCAGGGAGGAGCTCTGGGAGACGTAGCCATGCAGGAGGGTGTGGCATGGTGACCAGCCTGGTCCTGGGACCCTCTGTACACCGCCTGTAAAACATTCGTAGACAAGGACCCCTGAGGTTGTGCTCAGCATCCCTCATGGGTGCCTGAGACAGGAGTGGGGGCACGCGTGTTGTGGGGTGGGGATCCGTGGGGGGCTGACACTTGGCCATCCCTGGTGAGAGCACCATAGATAGCACTCTGAGTTTGGGGTTCTACACTTTATCTATTCCTCTTCCCCTTTCTCCCCCCTATACTAAAACCTTGGCAGTTCTCCAGAAAGTCTAGTTATCTGAAAAGAAAATGTCTTTCTCAAGGGGCCTGCAGGATGAGGCGGGCCGGGATGGGGTCTCAGGGTCTGTGCTCACCGGGGGCCCATGGGGATGGGGGGCCCAGGCCAACCAGTGCTGCATGTGCTTGGGAATGGTGGGCAGCCTAGAGGGGAGCAAAGGCGGGCGAGAGAGGATGTGGACCAGGAAGGGAGGCAGGGAGGAGGATCCAGGGAAAGACGAGGGACCAGGGAGGGAGAGAGAATGAGGGAGACGCGTGGACAGGGAGCCATGTAGGAAATGAGTGAGGAAGGGGAGGGGAAGGAAGAGGGGAAGAAACGTAAATGATGAAAGCAGAGGAGGAAGGCGGGGGCAGGAGAGGAAAGATGAGGGGAGAGGGGAAGCCAGTGAGACTTGAGAGGCAGAGCTGAGGTGGAGGCGGAAGAGCAATAGAGGAGGACAGAGAAAAGGCTCTTTCTGCTGAGGCCAGGCCCACGTGGTGAGGGCCTCCTCGCCTGAGGGGAAAGGGCCCTGCCCTGCGCCAATCCCATCCTCTCCTGGCACCCAAACGCCACCCGGAACACATCAGGGCTGGAGGCACCTCCCCATTCTTTCCTGGGCCTCTGGGAAGAGGAGCCTTGATGGGCCCAGTGTTCTCTTGCAGGCCACGGTGTTAAGGAATTACTTGGGTGGGCCTGGAGAGCCACTGAGCCTACGGGCCAAGGTGCCCACAGAGACAGTCCTGGGCGTCTACACTGAAGCACAAGCATGTGCTTGGAACCCAGTAGCCACAAGAACTCCTGAGCCCTGCGGGCAGGCTGAGTGCCCACACGCATGCCCACAGGTGCATCTGTATCACAGGGTGGACGCTCAAGTGCCTACGTCAACCCTGACTTCCTCGTCCCATGGCAGGCCCCAAAGCTGGACTGAGATCACTCAGTTACCAGCAAGTGTAAGCAGACACTGGGGGTCTCTGTCCTCTGTGCAGCCTCTGTGGGGTTCAGGCTTCGGTTCGGGCCGCCTTGAGAGTAGCATGGGGTGGGCGTCATGTGCGGACAGGAAGAGGAAGGCTGTGCGGAGGTGAGGAGAAGCGAGCCCGAGCCCGAAGCAGCAGGCTCTGCCGGCAGGACCAGCCCGCGGTAAAGGCCTTGCCGGACCCATCTGTTATCGCCCCCACTTGCTACAATTCCCACATTTCGCATTTCTGTGTTTATGACGGAATCGCTGGCTGTGGAGCGATTACTGTGTTGCAAACAAAGCATTATGGCTGGAGGTGAGAGGAAAAACTAATAGGCACTTTGAAATCTGGCTTCTGCAGGGCTTCAGCAGTGAACTTCTCAGGTGTAGAGCCCGGAGCCCCTGGGAAGCTGCTAGATTGCAGACATTTAGAAACCAGCCAGCCTGGCTCTGATAAGAAGAGCACATCTAGCCCCGGGAAGCCAGGAGAGTGTGCCTTGCAAGCAAATGGCAGTGTCTGCCCGAGCATCAGGAGAGCTGCGTTCAGGGCTTTCAGAACTTGAAATGAGTCCACCCCCTGCTTTCAAGGACTAGAGCAAGATACGACGAGGTTATTTTTAACTCAGTTGTTTGCTCACTGCTGCGTAAGCACACTCTGCTTGCACCCAGGTAGGCGTATGGAGACGGCCACAGAGGATATAGTACAGAGAGAGGTCGGAGCCCAGGCTTCCGGACGCCGCTCCGTCTGCGTGCAGCCCCTGGCCTTCTATCTTCCTAACGCTTTGGTCCTCAGTTTCCCATCTGAGTCTCAGGGGGCTGATGTGAGGATTAAATGAGATCCACGGAAAGTGCTTAAAACAGGACCAGGCAGGCCCCTGCTAAGTATCCCATTAAATGTCAGTGGTGGGACCAGTGGACAGTGTAACGGTTATGTCACTGGACTCCCACGTAGTCAACCACGGTTCAAGTCCCGGATCCATGGCTTAAAACTCATGCTGAGCATTTGTGCATGCCCCAAATCCCGAGAGAATGGAGAAGAGATTGCAGCATGGCCATCCCCTCTGGGGAGGGGGGATGCGATTTCTCCCTCTCCGTCTCTCTCTGTCTCTCTGGCAAGTGCATGCACCCTATAGCAAAAATCTCTCAAAAAAAATAAAGTCAGTGGTTATAATGTCTCAATTCTTAATTTGCATATGCAGCAGCTAATTTGTGAAGTAGCTAATTTTTATAATGGGTGGGATTTTGCCACTGTTTACCAACTAAGTTACCGAACTCCTTACCCTGCCTTGTGTGGTAATGTGAACAGACTAGTTAGTTCTTTTTCTTTTTTTTGGAGAGGTTTTCGCTATAGGGCGCGTGCGCTCGCCAGACAGACAGAGAGAGACATAGAGACAGAGAGCGAGAAATCACCCCCCGGGGGGATGGTCACGCCGCAATCCCTTCTCCTCCATTCTCCTCTCGGGATCTTGGGCACGCACGCACACGCGCCCGGCGTGAGATTTAAGCCACCGGGTCCGAGACGCGAACCGCAGTCGACTACGTGGGAGTCCAGCGACATAGCCATTACGCTAACTGCTGGTTCCCTCAGACTAGTTAGTTCTTTTCCTGCAAGAGAATGGAGAAGGGATTGCAGTGTGGCCATTTCCTTTGGATCCTTTCTCACTTCCTCTCTTTCTCTCTCTCTGTCTCTCTCTAGGGAGGGCATGAGCCCTATGGCACACACACACAAATTCACTCACTTATTTCTTAGAAAGAGAGAGAGAAAAAAAAAAAAAAAAACCCAAACAGGGTCCCGCACCACGATGCACTTCGTCTCAGCTGGCCAGATCTGGGGTGTGCACGTGTGTCTGGCATGCCCAGGGAGGTCCCGGATACACATTTAGAATCGTTCCCCAGCGGCCCAGTTGCTTTCCTGCCGTGCCACCATCCAGCCCCATGATAATCACATTTTAAATCATTTTCATCACTCTAAAAGAAATGCTGTCTCCACTAGCAGTTATTCCCCATTTCTCAGCCTTCCGTCCCCAGCCTGAGACAACTACGAATCTACTTTCCGTGTGTATGGATTTGCCAGCTCTGGATGCTTTATGAAACGGAATCACATAAGATGTGGTCTCTTGCAACTGGCTTCTTCCCCTTAGCCTAATATGTTCGACGTTCAACATGAGTTGGTGGAGTGAGGCTGTTTCTGGTTTTCAGCTGTTACGGAAATAAATGCTGCTATGTGACTGTGTTGCCATTTCTCTTGGTGTGACTGTGTTGCCATTTCTCTTGGCTATCTGAACGGGAATGGAGCTAGCTGCTGGGTTGTGTGGTAACTCTGTGTCTATCCTGTGAGGAACTGCCAGAGTCTTTTCCAAAGAGGCTCCCACATTTCGCATGCACGCAGAGGGTGAGTGTTAACTTCTCGACCTCCCCACCAACTATTCTCTGTCTTTTGTATTGTCATTTTGGTGGATGTGGAAAGCCGTTTCATATGGTCTGGCTTTGTAGCGCCTGGTGGCTAATGATGATGAACACGCGCTAATCAGTCACTTGCCCATCTCCTCTGGAGGAGAGATGCCATTCTAATCTTTTGCCGATTTCAACAATTGGGTTTTTCTCTTGTTGAGTTGTGCGTGTTCCCTGTGTCCTAATTCAAGTCCCCTATCATATAATATGATTTGCAAGTCTTTTTTTTACCATCATGTGGATTGTCTTTTGTCCTACTTTTTTGATGATGTCCCTTGAAGTACAACAGTTTTTAATTCTGATAAAGTCCACGTTGTCCATCTTTTATCATGTGGGCATTTGTTGTCCTATCTAAGAAATCATTGCCTAATTAATGATTAGGAAAATGTGCTCCTAGGTTGTGCTCTGAGTCTTACAGTTTTAGCTCAGACGATGTCATTTAAACCAACAAGGAACCTCTGACTCAGGGAAGGGAGGACTTGCTCCAAACTACATTGTTAATGAGTGGCAGATAAGTAAAAAATAAGGGATTTGCAAGGGGGACTGAAATTCCGAGTACCATCAATTGGTCATTATTTATTTATCTAGATGAGTTTTAAACAAACAACAACAACAACAAAAACCTACTGGATTTTGTGCAATTTTTAAAGAAATTTTAATTATTTTATTTATTCATTCATTTATTTTAATTTGACCAGAAAGAGACAGAGAGAGAGAGAAAGGAAGCCACCAGGTCTGGGACTAGAACCATGGTTGGCCATGTGGGAGTGTCTAGCGTCTCAACCGCCACGCCACCTGCTGGCCCCGATTTTGTGCAATTTAACAACAAAATTTCAAAGCCAAAGAGGGTCTCAAATCATATTTAAAAATCAGAGCCTAAGACCCCCATTTATGTTGGTCTTGAACTAGAATCAGCTTTCATTTGAGTTTCATAATGATAAGAACAGCTTTTGCTTTTTTTCCCAGTTAGTCTGGGTCAGGCACCAAGTTACTTTTACACGCATCCGTCTTTCCCGTCTCAAGGTCACCTTGTAAGTGAGCACTATCACTATCCTTATTTTTAAAGGTGAGGCAACTGGTACTCAGAAAGCTTTTAGGTACACATCCAAAACCACACGGTTAATAAGAGGCAAAGCTAGGTTTTAAAACCACCACAGTCACCTTCTTTTTTTAATAGGATGTCTGATGAGAAAAACTAACGATTGTCATTGAAATTCTAATAAAGGGCTTCTGTTAAGATGCGGGATCTTAGGATGACAAGAACGAGACCCCAACTGCCATGTCCATTCCTCGTCACAGCTGTTGGTAATTTCTCCTGGTGGCGGTATGTTGATTTGTGGTGGTCAGATTCCAGACACCACAAAGCATCTATAATGAAGTCCTGATTCTTTTTCTTTAAATCCAATTTTCCACTTGGTTTGGCTAGGGCAGGAGGATGTCAAATTCTGTGGCAGAGGTCAGGTTTATAAGGTGTTTGTCTCTATTTACATAATTCATCGGCACATTCCGTGGGGGGAATCTGTCTTCACTGACATTAGCCTTGGGAACTCCACTGGGGGCAGGAGTGAAGCCATCCTGAGCTTAGAGTGCAGTGTTGGCCGCGTGTAGACACCTGCCTTCCAGCTTCAATCCGGCACATTTATTTACATGTGGAAAGTCCCAGTGGGAAACCGAAGAACACAACTTAGGAGCAGTCCCCAGGTGGAAATTGAACCGCACACTGAGCTCCTTTATTTCCAGTTAATTTACTATCGGTACCATTACCATTATTTTGTTAGGCATTTCACTAGCAATGGTGTAACTTGGGACCGAGGTAATCGCAGCCAAATGGGGACAATGCTCCTCTGCATTTACTTAGCGGGGACTCCATTCACCTTTCAGGGAGGGATGTTCGTCCCTTCCTTTATTCAGGGAGCGTAGAGCTGCCTTAAAATGCTGACTATATTAAGAGCTCCCTGCCGCTTAATGAACTCCACATTTGGTGGGAGAGAGATTCTGCAATTTCCAGTTCTTGGCTGCCAGAAACAATCTCACGCTGCACAACCACGGACTTTGAGCTCAGAGACCCCTGACTTCACTGCCGGACAGCAGTGTGGCTTTGGGCTCTCCCTGTCTCTATTTTCTTAACTATCTAAAAGGCAGGTAAGACAACTTACCTCGTAGATAGTTGGCCAGTAAATGCAATGAGATGGGTAAAGTCTCCAGACATTCCTTGGCCCATAGTAGCTATGAACGCTGTTTCTTTCCTGAAAAAAAGTGCTGGTGTGGAGGGCTCTTCTTCTGAGTCTCGGGATTGCTTGGAAGTCAAGTCCAAGGACAGCCTGGAGAAACTAGAAGCGGCACACCTTCCGGCGAGCAAAAGTGAAGACCTTGGAGCGTTCAAAGATGTCTCTCACTCATCTTTAGAGCACGGGTCGTGCTCAAGGGAGCCCCTGCCTGCCACCACACCCTGCCGTGCCCCTCTCCCCTCACTGCAACGACCTTCTTTCCTTCCCTCCAACAAGGATTCTTGGCATGGCTGCTCCCTCTGCCTCATTTCCTCTCCCCTCACCCCCTCACCCCCTCACCCACATACCTGGCTGCAGTCTCCTGACCCAGGTCTGGGCTTCTTTGTCACTTTCTTGGTCGTGTCCTTGATAGGCTCTTACAGATCACCCTACACTTGTCTACACAGCACAGGTTGATCATAGCTGACTCCAAATTTTTTTATAAGAGAGATTTTTGCTATAGGGTGCATGTGCTCACTAGAAAGACAGAGACAGAGATAGAAAGCGAGAAATCACCCCTTGGGGGAGTGGCCACACTGCAATCTCTCCTCCTCCATTTTCCTCTTGGCATCTTGGGCATGCACATGAAGGCACCTGGCATGAGTTTAAGCCACCAGGTCTGGGACTCGAACTGTAGTTGACTACAGTGGGAGTCCAGTGATGTAACCATTATGCCATCTGCTGGTCCCAATTCAAATTCTTTTGGTGTGGGAATTTTAATTGAAAATGTCTGGGTCTGGGACTATTTTGCTTAGCACCATCTCCCTGAGAGGTGTTTAGTAATACAAGGGGACTCCAAAATAATTCATACTGTAATTCCATTTTCCACAATCTTTTCCCCCCTTTTGTTAGACCACACATGTGCTCACCAGAGAGAGAGAGAGAGAGAGAGAGAAAGTGAGAAAGCACCCCCATGGGGAATGGTCGCACCTCAGACACTTCTCTTGAGATTTTGGGCATGCATGCACATGTGCCAGGCATGTTTCTTAAGCTGTGGGATCTGGGATTCGAACTACATGTCTGGCCATGTGGGATTCAGCTTTAACCACCATGCCACTGCTGGCCCCCTTCATGATATTTTTGAAGTTGCCTTATACTTATAGAATGGATAGATGAGTGAATAAATGCTAGGGAAAAGAAGAGGGCTGACCGTTGAACTCTCACAGCCCTGGGTGAAGACCTTCCAGCAACAGCAGGAAGATGAAGATGTAACTATGAACGGAAACACTGTGCTTCCTCCCCGCCAGGGGCTGAGTGCTCTGAGGCACCATCTCCTTCAGTCTCCACACCCCCGTCTCTCACCTCACAGTAAAGGCAGGAAGCGCAGCATCCGGGAATCGTCTTAGGAAGAAGCGCAGCCACGGTCTGGACCTAGCATGCGCGCTCTCGGCCGCGCTCCATTCTTCCCCGTTCACGTGCCCTCTTCCTGGAATAGGCTTTTCCCTCTGATCCTCCCCTTCCCATCCCATCCACGTGTTCTGGCCTCAGTTCCCAGGTGAAATAGCACGGCCTCAGGGGGATCTTCCCAGACTCCCAACCTAGATCAAGCTCCCAGCCCCGTCCTCAGCATTCGTTCACAGCACCACGAACTTGTATTTACTAATCGTGCTGCTTATTTCTCCGTGATTACAGGAAACGGCGTATTTATCTCGGCCCTCTATACCAATGAGTGTAAGGTAGTAGGTGCTTAAACAAAACTACTGGGAAATGGAATGTTCCAGGCCAGCTCCGTGGCCTGGTGGGTAAGGCGGCCAGTCCCACATAGCTGACCACATGATCTGGGTCCCAGAGCCGGAAGCTTAAGATACGTGCAGGGCATGTGAGCTGTGTATGTCCCAATCCCCAAAGAAGGGAGAGATGGAGGAGAAGGGATTGTGGTGTGACCATTCCCTGGGGGCGGCTGCTTTCTTCTCTCCCTCTCTCTCCTGGTGGGCACACATGCCCTCTGGCAAATGAATAAATAAATAAAAGGAAAAAGAAAAGAAAAGGAATGTTCCAGCGTCTTCAGAGGTTAGCTGTCTGCACACGTCTGTCCGAGACCGTCATGACGTGTAGCACCTGCATCAGCTTGGCCCGGTTAATCTACGAGTAGGGATCCGCCTAGGGAGATCGCGATGCAGATACCGAAGGACACTGGTGCAAGGGCTGCTGATAACGGCAGAAAGTAAAGAACCCTATGATGGCGATCAATGGCCGATGAAATAAATTACAATCTCTCCGCACAATGGAACCTTACATGGCCATTAAAAAGGGCGATCAAAGGAGAGCCACGGAGGACAACACAGACCCTTATCTGTGCTGTGTGGGTGAGTGTAAAGATAAATACGTAAGAGCAGAAAATCTAACAGCTCACTTACCGAGAGCTTACTGACAGGCAGCATGCTAATCCTTTTTATATACATTAGCTCGTTCACGCCTCCCGACAATCCTGTGAAATAGGTTTGTTCTGCCTTAATCCCTAATTTACAGACAAGGACATTGAAGAGTGGCTAAGCCTGATGTCAGCCCATAATTATCTCCAGAGCTTGTAATCGGTGTCACTGTATTCTGCCGTTTCTGCGACCCTGTTGTGGAATACTGCACCAACACTGGGACAGACACTGCCGGATCCCCTTGGCTACCCATTTCTCCCTTCCTGTGTGGTTATGGGACTTTCAGGAGCCCCACAGCTGCCAGAACAGGACACCGCTTCCCGAGTCTCCTGCAGCGTGGGATAGCCATGGACTGCTCAGGCCAAGGAATGTACACAGAGATAGCAGAAGCTTCCTGAGACAGTGAGCACTCTGTCTGCCTTTGTTTCTGTGTGCATTTCGTCCTTTCCTCTCTCTGGTTGCCACCTGCATTGGTGCTGTCTCAGACCGCAAGGTGAAGGCCACATATGACCCAGCACTAGGACAGAGTGAGCCTGGGTGACAGACCTTAGAGCCACCACCCTGACTGCCATGTAGGAGAAATGAGCTTCGGCCATGCTCAGTTCACCTCATTTTGATCTTCTGTTCCTACAGTTGAACAGAACCTGACGCGTGCACACGTGTGTGCCTGCCAGGGTGTTTGTGGTCCTGGTAGCCAGGGCTGCCTCATGACTGCGGGATTTGCAGTGTTATTTACTTTATCTTCGTATCTATCTGAGTACCTGGGCAACTTTCTACAAAAGCAATAGATCAAAGGAAAAACAGCATAAGGGCTTCTACCTGCGGCCCAAGGTCTCTGCCCCACAGTCAAGCTGTAAGCTGCTCTTAGCCGGCTGGAGCACTGGGCCCGGGCGACTGCTCACCCTGGCATTCTGGATGCCTTCCACAGAGGCTCCAGCTCCCATCTGCAGAGCCACATCCACAGCGTGCTGTTCTCCCGGGAGAACAAGGTAAGGAAGCTAATTCCTTGTCTTCCTCTTCCCCCAAAGGGAGAAACAAAACAGAAAATCAAGCCAGTCAGAGTCTCCAGGGAGAAGAGAGATGAAAATATGTTTCACTCATTTTTTTTGATAAATACTGGTCAAGGACCTTTATGTTCAGGCATTGCACTGGCAATAAACAAGGAAGGGTCTCAGTCATCATGAAGCGTACCTTCTAGTGGAAGAGACAAACACGCAGCCAGTGTAGACGCCTCTGTGTGAACACACATTTTGGAGACAATCTCTGCCTGTCTAGCGTTCGTCCATCTCTCAGTGAGCCTTCCGCTTCCCAGAGGACTGCGATGTCTCACTGTTTCATTCGTTCACTTGACAGGCATTTTCTGCGAGCCTGGACCTGCCAGGCTACAAACGAGAGATGGAAAGATGGAAAGCTAAGCAAGACAATCCCATGGTTAGGCCGGTCTAATGGGAGTCAGCACTGTTCATGGTTGGGGCATGGTGAGACAGGAGTTAGCCCACACGGGGCGCTGTCAGAACAAGAGGAACTCCCAACCGTGGCTGGAGAGGGCTGTGAGGAGGGCTTTGGGGGCCAGAGGAGCTGAGCGAAGTCCTAAAGGGTGAATGCAAACTGCCAGGTTGCCTTGGTACCGGGGAAGGATTCCTTCAAGTGCAGTAAGATTAATTGGGCCTTTTATCTTCAAGTAGACCAGGGCGCTCAGCCGAAATCTGAAGTTGGATGTGTGGTAAATGGACGAGTTGGGGCCACCCGTGGTAGCAGTGCAGCAGTAATGCAACACTACAATGCCAGGCCATATGGGAAGGTCCCTGGTTCGCGTCCCACAGTCTCCCAGTACATGCTGGGCATACCACGTAACTGGGGCCCTGGCTGGCTGAGGCTGGAGGTAGGATCATGACATGGAGATGCTGCTGAGAGTCTTTCTCTCTGCCTCCCTTTCTCATAGAAAGAAAAAAAAAAACTTAAAAAAGAGACAGATGAGTTGGTTTGGCTAATACTGAAAAGAGCCATTTGACTGGCGTTCAGAGGGAAAGACAGGCTGGGAGGAGAGAACGGGGTGTCTGCTTAGCTCTTAGTCCCTGGAGGATCCCACAATCTCACAGCTGAGCCTGAGGACAGGAAGGCGCTGGGTGAGCTGCTTCATTATGGACTGAGCGACACCACGAGCAGACTGCTAAGGGACCAGGCAATAAAAGAGGGCAGAGAGGCCTTGTCTCTCCCTACAC
>NW_006159671.1:781213-801425 GCF_000334495.1 Tupaia belangeri chinensis | reverse complement strand
GTCTAGGATCTCTGTGTGGCTTCCTCCAGGCAGTATTCTGGGAACTCAACGCTGCATGAACATACAGGGCTGCAGGAGTGGGAATGCCAGAAGATGGTGCCTTGAGGAGGAAGGTGTCCTCACCAGGGCACAGGCGGGGTCAGCGGCTTTCCAGACAGTGACAATCGGTGAGGATGCCAGGACAAAGAGCACTGAGGAAGGCTGGTGAAAGCAGGGGATGGCCCTGAGGATTCCCAGAAATACTGGGGGAGGAGGAGGAGGAGGAAGGTGCTGGCTTACGTGGCTGAGGTGTGTGCAGGAGACAAAGACAAGTGACAGTTGAGGTGCTAACCCACCGGGATCCCTGAAAGCAGAGGAGGGGGGGACGGGGAAGTGGAACAGGTAAGGGGAATGACTACAGCACGTGCGGTGTGCGGTGTGCGGTAGGTGGGCAGGCCAGCCCTTGAGGCAGCCCTTGATTCGTGGGTTTCTGAGAGCCAGTGGCATGCAGGGAATGAAAAGAGAAGCATTTACACATGGGCTCTGGCTCCCTGCTCATCAACGGTGGCCCTTACGGGTATTAACTAACTCACACTTGCAGGAGGTTCTCAAATGACCCACTCAGAGGGTCAGAAAAGGCCTGGGCAAGAAACTCAGAGCTGCACAAGTTTTCAGAACTAGATAAGAACAATATTTTGCCATTATGGCTATTAATAAATCAAAGGTAATATTTTTGCATGCGAATTGTATGCTAAGTCCTTATAGAGAAATCATTTACATTTACCGTTTTGCGTAGGTGTTACTGATCCTGCTGTGCAGATGAGGAAACCGAGGCAGCACCTCACCCTGTCAAGGTCATGCAGCTCGGCCAGAGCAGAGCCCTGCTGCCTCCTCATGAGGGAGTGGACAGGCAGCCTGGGCCTGGGGAGGGGGGTGGGGCGTGCATCTCCCCAGGCTCTTTGACCACAGCCTGCAGGGCCAACTGTGATAGCCCCAGCTTCCTGGGGTGTTTAAAGCCACAGGACATGGGATCGGGTAAGGGTTTCATCTTCTTCCTTAGAGCCTGAAAATCTGGGCTCCAGGGCAGGCTGTGTCCCTCAGCTACAGGGCGGGGAGGTGGTGACGGTTACATACCATATTCCCTCTTTGCTTAACCATATTCCCTCTTTGCGTCTCCGTTTCCTCATCTGCAAAACAAAGTACACCACAGCCTCTGTAGGGTCACATCTGCCTCTGCAACTTTTTTAAGGATTAATTTTATTATTTATCTTATATTCATTCCCTGCATATCATCACAGCAGACAAAATGAATACACTGATAGTTTGCCCAAAGGTATTATCATACTTATTATCTTCAGCAGGTTAGTTTTCTATTTCGTGTCTCTCTTTTTTTTCTTAAGAGAGATTTTTACTATAGGGCACTTGTGCTCACTGGAAAGACAGAGACAGAAAGACAGAAAGTGAGAAATCACCCCCCAGGAGGGATGGTCACTCTGCAATCCCTTCTCCTCCATTATCCTCTTGGGATCTTGGGCATGCACGCACACATACCTGGTGTGAGTTTAAGCTGTCAGGTCTGGGACTTGAACTGCCGTCAACTATGTGAGTCCAGCGATATAACCATTATGCCATCTGCTGGTCCCTATTTTGTGTTTCCTAACTGTTTTACTTCTTTCTTTTTTCCCCTTGATTCCCTCCCTCTCACCCTCTCACCCTCTGCCATTTCCCACCCTTCTCCCATACTGTCTCTGGTTCTACAGTTGTTCTCTACATCTTCATTGTCCAATATTCTAGTTGCTGCCGTAGAGTGCAGACATTTGGTATATACTGAGTGGGGACATTCAGTGCCTCTCTTTCACTTTCTGGCTTACTTCACTAAGCAGTAAATGTTCTCTATTTATTATTATTTTGTTATAATTTGCTACAGAACATGCACACTCATCAGAGTGACAGAAAGAGAAAGGGAAAGAAAATGAGAAAGCAAGCCACCAGGTCTGGGACTCAAACCACGGTTGGCTATGTGGCAGTCCAGCACCTTAACCACCATCCCATCTGCCAGTCCCACAATTTATGGTTTCTAAAGAGAATTCACATCAGTGAGCCCATAGAGTTGAAGATGAAAATAAGACCCTCTTAAACAACACACAAGAAGCAAGATCATTAAAAGGAACACTTGATAAATTTAATATTTCCAAATTTAAATTTCCCTCATGACGAAAAGAACCATAAACAAAGTGAAAAGAAAAATACCTGGGGGAAAGGAATTGCACCACACAGAAAGAAGATTCGTGTCTAGACTACGCAGAGAGCAAAGAGGAACAGACGGTGATGAGGCAATTCACAGCAAAGACGAGACAAACGGGCAGTCAAAACACGAAGATACACTCAGATTTACATGTCATGAGGAAAATGGAGATTAAAACAGAGCGAAATAGTCTCTCTAACCCACAAGACTGTAACATTAAATATATGACAGTGCTAATTACTGGGAAACGTTGAAGAAGTGGCCTGTTGGGCCCCTTGGTGGAAGGGCAATTTGTTTCTCTCTACTAACATCGAAACCCTCAGACTCCGCAACTGGCAGTTTGGCTTCTCAGTATGTCCCATAGAGAACCCACACTTGCCTAAAGGGAAGCAAAGACAAGAATGTCTACTCCACCATTGCCATATCTAAAATCTATAACATGGCCTCTCCCACGGTCTAGTGGTTCCGGGAGCCGGATCCCACATGGCTGACTATGTGGTTAGAATCCCAGCCCTGAGGCTTGAAAACCACTCCTGGAATGTGGATATGCTTGCCCCAAACCCAGACGAGATGGAACAACAGAGATGGGCTTCCGGCATGACCACGCCTCACTGGGCACTTCATCCTGTCTCTGTCTCTCTCCATGCGCACGCTAGCAATAAAATATTAAACAAAACCCAACAATAAACAACAAACTGGGAAGGAGGAAACAACTTCAGTGTTAGTTCAGTTAAGCAATTATATATAAAAAATTAAGAATGTGGTGCAATGACACATTATCATAGAAAAAAGACAATAAGACACACCAATGCGTGGAAAAAAGTACATTGTGGAAGAGGACACAGTGTGAAACCATCGCATAAAGCCAAATCAATTGTTCTCACAGAAACTGTAAAGAGGGTCTAGAAACAAACACCAAATTGACAACGTAAATTATTTCTGGGGAAGAGGAGGGGACTTCTGTGGGAGGGGCATGGCCTTATCTATCCTGTTTGGATTGGCTTAGAAAGGCAATACGTTCCAGCATCACTGTGTAATCTTAAAATCCTCTTTTACAGTATTAATTATGGACCATCCAAAATAAAACCCCCTCTTCCCGCACGGCCCCTCGTGGTTTCCCTTCTCAGGTTCCCTCAGTGTCGTTTGCAGTGCTCTGACATTTGTTCACCCAGAGCTAACTGCGGGGTGACTCTACAATTACAGTGGTGTTTTTGTTTTATTTTTTATTTTTCAATAAGGATTGAAAGGTTGAACATGTAATGTTAACATTCAACCTAGTGTAAAAACACTTCGACCAGAAGACTCTGGAAATTGATTTTTGTGGCAAGAGGCCCGGAAAACATTTGTTAGAAGTTGCTCACGCTTTGTTCTGTTCCTTGGCAGAAGGTCCTGTGGGTGCCATGGAGACCTGAGCTTCCGCAGGTGTGGCCCTCAGGGCAGCAGCAGTGGCAGTGTCCCCAGGAACTTGTTAGCCGTGCACACTTTGGGGCCCCACCCCAACCTGCTGAGGGGGAAGCCCCAACAGTTGGTATTTTAACAAGTCCTCAATATGATTTAGACACACATTCAAAACTGAGAACCTCCAGTTTACTTAGCTAAAATATGAACAGCCTCTTGGAAAGTTGCATGTATTTGCAAAGTAACAACCTGACATTCAGCTCTGCTGTAATTTCTATTCGACCTTCAGGTCTTAGCCAAGTCATGCTTTTCTTATTAACATTTTCCCGTGGTTGGCTTCCCTAACCTCTTCCTCGTGCACTTATCACTGATGTCTTTTCCATTTATTTATGAGATCGCTTAAGATAGGGTCCCTCCCACACACCGTACTTCATCTCGGAGGGACCACGGTGCCAGGCACACTGGGCACTCCAGAAGTATTTGTGAAGGAACAGATCCTTCGCAGGGTCTTCCCTGCCTCGTTAGCACATGGGGTACATGGCTGATGAAGCGTTCCTCGTGTCTCGCTGCTTCCCCAGATCTGAAACCTGCTGGCCTCCTGAACTCGCTGCACTAACCCACCTCCAAGCCCAGCCATCCCCAAGACCCGTGGCTTCTCACAGGGGCTATGCCTTCTCGCAGAGGCTGCTACCCCTGCCTGAGGTGTCTGGAGGATGGAAGCAGGGGTAGCAGCCTCTGTGAGCGACTCCTCTGAGCACTCTGCCAAGTGTACTGTCCCACTCAGTTCCCACAGCAACCTTGGCAGGCCATAGTGTCAACTGTTCCTCCCATGCAGAGGAAACTGAGGTTCAGAGAGGGCAGTTAGCTGTGGCTCACACAGCTTGTGGCTGAACCCCGACCTGCCTGACTCCATTGCCAGCCCCCAGCCCAGGCTCTCCTCAGGCACTTCCAGATCAGGCATGCAGCCTCCTACTGTACCACAATCTCGGTCTACTTGATTAATTTCTCTTCTGTTTTTCTGTGCAAAAATGCATCATGACTTCTCTGACAACCCAACATATAGTTTGCTAAGAGTTCGTGAACATGCATATTATGAGCAATCCAGGCCTTAACGGTTTGGCCACCAAAATAAACTCATATTACATTTTATTTTCCACAAAACTTCCCTCACATGTCTGCAGGTTGGCTGGAGGTTGGCTGACCAAGGCTGGGCTCAAGTGGGCAGTTCTCCTCTCTTGGACCAAGGGGACACCGGGCCATGCTTTCCGCATGGAGAACACAGAAACACATAGGGAAAGCGGAAGTGCTGAGGTCACTTATGAAACAGGTTTAATGTGACTTCTGGCCACACACCACGGGCCAAAGCAAATCCTAAGTCCAAAGTCCAAGGATGGGGAACCACTGCTTATGATGAAGACATGAGTGCCAACGGTTCCCTCTATCACATCGAGTTTTAGCTCCAACACTTATTGAGGCATTTTGAATCTCTTCGAATATGCACTGTAATTTACCTATCCAATTATCTTCTGTGGTAAATTTCTAAATTCAAATTGTGACAAAGAGCATATGCATTTTCAATATTGATTTATGCTATCTAAAAGTGTTCCCCCCAAAATAGTTCCAATTATAGTGTAAGAAAGTGGTTTCCTGGGACCAGCAGGCTACGTTGCTGGACTCCCATGTAGTCGACCGCAGTTCACGTCCCGGACCTGTGGCTTAAAACTCACGCCAGGCGCGTGTGCTTGCGTGCCCAAGATCCCGAGAGGAGAACGGAGGAGAAGGGATTGCGGCGCGGCCATCCCCCCTGGGGGGTGATATCTTGCTTTCTGTCTCTCTGGCGAGGGCACACGCCCTATAGCAAAAACCTCTCCAAAAAAAAAAAAAAAGAAAGTGGTTTCCTCAGACTTTTGCCCCTGCTATGTTTTGTCAATTAAAACAAACAAACCAAAAAAAAAAAAAAAAAAAAGAAAAAATCTCCACCCATCTTGGTAGAAGAAACACATTTTAGTACGTTTGATTATAAAAAGGTTAGAAATGTTTTTGTATTTGTTGCCCTTTCTCATTTCCTTTTGTGAATGACTTTTTCACATTCTTTACCAAAACCCTTTTCCCAATAAAATCGGATTCTTGCAAACCTTACTTTTCCCAAAGCGAGTTTCTCTTAACCTGAGTCCTGTGGAGTTCTGAGCGCAGTGACCTCGCCACCATCTCCTTCGATGAGGTGGCAGGAAGGCAGGGTGGAGGGGGCAGGCCCTTCACTTGGCTGGGAAGCCTTTGTGGAGAGGAGCTGCCAGCGAAGGCCAGACCTGGATCGTTCTTGTGTGAAGGGTGGTGATCCTGCCCCTGCTGATGCTGACTCAGAAGGCAGAGGCCTACTACCCCGTCACGTTGTTTTCTCAATGGCAAGAGTACATTCCTGTGTGACCAACGTTAGGGACACCTAAACACTTCCTAGCTAAGGATATTTCTATTTCAATGTATTATCTAACATAGACCCCGGTAACAGGTTCTAGGGGGAAAAGCGAATTCCAAATCCTTCTGGTGAGGTAGAAATACTTTGCTCTCCAGGTAGAATGGCAGGAAGCTTCCCTTCTTGTGCAGCCTGTGGTACTGCTAGGTGAGGCAACCTGAGCGTGGGGAGACCAGGACCACCGGGTCGGAGGCTGCATGGTCCTGAGAACAGCAGAGGTAACGGCAGCTTAGACAGTTATCCTCACAGCGTTTTCTAGGTGCTGGGCACTGCTGTAAGTACTTCACAGACATATGGACTTGTCTAATTCTTGTAAACATCATATGAAGTAGGCATTCTTATTCTTCCTGTTTACTTATGTATTTACTTTATGTATTAATATTTCATGGAAGAGTGTCAGAGAAAGCACCCCCAACAGGGTCTCATGCCACAACCCCCATTCCAGCCCCCATCTCCCCACCTTTCCCGACCAGCCAGGACCACAGGCACATACGTGCTCCCACCATGCACAAGTCAGTCCAGGGGCCAAACATGGCCTCCGACTGCAGGGCATGGGGCTACCTCTGTGCCCCCCTGCAGGGCTGGACTATTCCTGTCTTGTAGCTAAGGAAACTGACACCGATTACAAGGGAGCTTCAAAAAGTTCAAGAAAAAATAAACTAAAGTATGAGTTAATTTTGGTTCCAAACAATTTTTGAAATCCATAGTCTCTTTTTGGAGAGGTTTTTGCTATAGGGTGCTTGCACTCTCGCCAGAAAGACAGAGAGAGTCAGAGAGATAGAAAGTGAGTGATGAGCCCCGGGGTGGGGGTGGCCACACCGCAATCCCTTCTCCTTCTTTCTCCTCTCGGGATCTTGGGCACGCATGCACACGCACCTGGCTTAAGTTTAAGCCACCGGGTCTGGGACTCGAACCGCGGTCGACTACATGGGAGTCAAGTGACATAGCCATGCCAACTGCTGGTCCCAAATCCATAGCTTTTTCATAGTATGTACATTTTTAAAAAAAAATTTGCTATCAGGCATGTGCACTTGCTGGGGGGGGGGAGTGAGAAATCACCTCCAAAGGGAATGGTTATGCTGCCATCCCACCTGCTGGCCCCCAGACCATGTGTTATTAAACATCGTTATACATAGGAGTCCATCGAGCTAACACCGGCTTGTGACACCGAATTACTAAATTTTCAGGAATTTTGAAACTGGCTGTTACATTTAGCCAAGGTTAAATTTTAATTATATAAATTCAATTTATAATTATTCAATTATAATAAATTATATATTTATTGTAATAATTGATAAATTATTTTACAAAGATAATGAATACTGAAAACTTTCCACTTCCTAATTATTTTACTACACTTTAATCTATGCTCTTAAGGTTACATTTTTTAGAAAGAATTATTTTATTTAACTTTATTTATTTTAATTGACCAGTGAGTGGGGGAGAGAGAGAGAAAGGAGAGAGGAGAGGAGAGAGGAGAGGAAAAGCATAAAGCAAGCCGCTAGGTCCAGGACTCAAACCATGGTTAGCCATGTGGGACTCGAACCACGGTCAGCACCCCTATCCACCATGCCACCTGCCAGACCCACTGTTAAGGTAACTTCTACCTATTGCATCGGTCTGGTGGAAACATCTGTGTGTCCCTGGGCATCTTGTCCCAGTTCTACATTCAGCAGTCACGTGGATAGCTTGAAATCAGCCATGGGAAAAGTACACTACGAACATCGGCCAAGGCTCTGGATCAGGGCTCACGTGAGGCGAGGGGTTCGGGTGTTAAACATTCACCAGCACAGCATAGCAGACACGTGTGCTTGGAACAGCGACTTCACTCAGTGGGGAAAGGGATTCTTTTTGAGCTTTAGTCTTCTCTTTAAGACTGTTGAAGGTTATATAAACTAGACTGCATCAAAGCAGTGGTCCCAGCTGCTGGGCTGCACATCAGCATCATTAGGGTGCTCCCCAGACCTGCAGAATACCCACGGAGGTGCCCAGTGATCTGGCCTTTAAATGAAGCTCCAGGACACACCGCTGCAGATGGTCTGCAGACCTGCACTTGGGAGCACGTGGTTAGAGTCACCAGCAGGATTTTGCAGGAATACGAAGAGATTTCTGGACTAACGAGCTCTATTTCTTTTCACCTCCGTCATGAGTAGCAAGAACAAAATCAAGATCTGTCTTTCCACACTGTGAGTTGTTACAGGGCCACGGCAGAGAATGGTCCCCCAACACCTCGGTGCTGTGGCCGTCTATGGTAAGTCCATGAGGACAGGGCCAACTCTCTAGGATAGCCAAGGGCTGTGGGACCAACTCAGTCATGAAACCCACTTTGTAATGCTCTTACCTGCCGTGTGCCTGATCTTCACAGCAGGGCCAAACCTCCCGACAACGACGGCTGCCGGCTGCTCCAGCCCTCTCGCTCACCAGTCCTGTCTGAACGAGGCCAGCTTCGACAGATGATATTCTGACCAGACCCCCGAGGGTGCCAGCCAGCCCCTGCTCCTCCTTTCTCCCCAGCCCAACCCACCTATCGGATGCCAGACAGGCACTAGTTTGGGTTCAGTTTTAAATCTATACACTTGGTTATAAACTTGAAGAATACAAGAGACCCTAATTGTAACGATCCTCAGTCTTCTACCGCACTGCTCTTTGGTTACACAACTGTTCACAGTCTTCTGGTGTCACCTTCACAGCCCTAAGTAGTGTAGTCCTGATTCTGGGCACGTGCATTTCAGATGGGACTGCCTTCTCTGATAGAGGATTTCATTTGCTCACACCACCCTCCCCTTCCTGGTTATCCACTGTATTCTTATTTCTATAACTGGTTATTTCAAATATTTTATGCATGTACTTTGCTTAGTTGATCTACACTAGATTGCATTTCAAATTCTCACTCCTTAGAGTGATAAATTCCACAGTGCCTGCTTTTCCTCCGCTCGCCTGCCCACCCCAACCCCTATCTTCCCACGATAGGAAGGCTAAGGGGTCGTCTGTAAGATGCTATCTAGCCAGCCCTGGCTGAGTTTTCGTGACTAAGTGGCTAGCTACTGTGATCTTCCTGCCTCAGTATATTCAGGATTGCCATCCTATGCTGACAACATAAAATGACCTGAAACAGAGAGCAGCATTTTAATTCCCTCGGCTGTACCTTTGCCTATTTAAGGAAAAGATAGGACCCTGCTCCCCCCTCACCCCCCAGATCACAGGCGTCCTCATTAAACCACACACCAGCATAAGGAGGCAGGGCACACAGAGGTATAGGAGAGGATCCCATTAGGGTGTCCAGCAGAAGGTTCACCGGAGACACACACACACACCCACACCCACACACAGCCCTGGAGTTCATTCATGTTAATGTGGCATCCAGTTCCAAAGAGAGAGAAATATGCTATCTGCTTTCAGAAAACATTGCAAAGACACTCCTTAGACCACACAAGTGTTCTTTGTTTTGTTTTCCCAAAAACCTTTACAACAGAAATGGGGCGGAAAAACACTACTAAAAAAATGTTTTTTTGGTATCACTATTGTTATAAAACTATAAGGTTTTAAAAAGTTATCTGATAAAGATTTCTCATTACCTAAAACATTTGTCTTTGTTTTCATTGCCAGAGGGCTCATGTACTTGCGCATGCATGACAAAAAGCGAGGAAGAGAGCGAGTGAGCGAGAGAGCGCACCTCCCCGATGGGTCATGGTCATGCATGCACACGTGCCTGGTGTTTGCCAAGCTGTGGGGGCCAGGATTTGAACGGCTGGAAGTGCACAGCACTTAACTGCTGCATGATCGGCTGGCCCAGCTGCTGTCTGAAGCAGTCCTGCTCAAGGAAGTCCCTGGACTTGACCCGGGAATCGTCCCATGAACATCGTGTGTTACTGCTGTGCCACCACCCGGCCCCCACACTGCCCTTTCAGGGAGCTGTATGGTAACTGTCTCCGTGCAAGCAGTGCTCACACACTTCCCAGGGTGGCAGGGTTAGCCCTTGCCAAACCTAAAATGCACTGCACCAGATAACCAACATTCTAGGGGGAAAAAAATCAATATGCAAGTCGATTCATTTTGAAACAAGCTAAATGTGAATATGTTGACAAAATGACCCATAAATGTAACCCCAGAATTATTTCCTGGGCTCAGACCATTTGATGGCCTAAGGCTCTGAAATTCTGAAACATTACAGTAGGCGAGAAAAAAAATCAACAATGTAAGGACCAGCAGTTAGCGTAATGGCTATGTCGCTGGACTCCCACGTAGTTGACCGTGGTTTGCGTCCCGGATCTGGTAGCTTAAAACTCACGCCAGGCGTGTGTGCATGCGTGCCCAAGATCCCGAGAGGAGAATGGAGGAGAAGGGATTGTGGCATGGCCATCCCCCCTGGGGGGTGATTTATCGTTTTCTGTTTCTCTGTCTCTGTCTGGCGAGCACATACGCCCTGTAGCAAAAAAAATACCTCTAAAAACAACAACAATGTACCTGTAGCAAAAAAAATACCTCTAAAAAAAAAAACAACAACAACAATGTAGCATGTACTAATGAATGCAAGAGGTTTCCTCCTTCAGAAAGTCAAAACCAAGTAAGTATATGTAGTAAAGTAAGTAGAAAACTGCCCTAGTCACAGTGAACCACACAGCTAGACTATCGACTGCTGCATCATCTATTTATTCAACACGTCTTTACGGAGTGCCTACTCTGCACTAGTGTCTAATCCAGTAGTTAATAAAAAAGACAATGACAATAGACCAAGCTCCCTATCCTCCAGTAGCTTATATTCTAGTTAGCAGGAAGAATGAAAACAAACAAGGATAGGGAGATGCCGATTAATAGACAGTTACCGGGACATGGGGGAACCTCAGGAAGCATCCTGACAGAAGTCATTAAACAAGAGTGCACACCATATCATTCCATAAATATGAAGTTGTAAAACAGGCAAAAAGCCCACAGCCGTAGAAATCAGACTGGGGGGCTGGCCCACAGTACGGCAGTTGGGTGTTGTGAGACTGGGGGGCTGGCCCACAGCACAGCAGTTGGGTGCTGTTCCTACAAAGCTGGATCCCATAGAGTTGACCATAGTTTGAATTCTGGCCCTGGCAGCTTGACAAACATGCTGGGTGCATGTGCATGCCCCAAATGCCAACAGGGTGGAGAAATGGAGGAGAAGGGAGTGCCCACAGCCCACTAGGGGACGCTCCCCCCCTTCCCCCACTCTCTCCTTCATTCTCCATCTCACGCACTCTCAAAAGAGAACTGATATCACACGGGAGCTAAAGTCTGGGTTATTGCCAGTTCTAAAGGACAACCATAGCATGTGTGTTGGGGCAAGGTGGAGAACAAGATCACTGGACGAGGTCAAGGTACAAAGGATCGTCCGCAAGGGATTCTGACTCACCGATTAGGCGGGAGCAGTGTGGGTAGTGAGTATGAGGACGAGTGACTAGGGGTGGGGAGATGACAGTGGCAATGGAAGGTGTTGGTGTTACTATCTTGATGACAAGTGAATAAAGACATAAAGTGGGAAAGGAAGGGAGGGGAGACTAAGGATTAGGAAAAGCAATGAAGTGCCTACCTTATATGCAAACCAGGGGTCTGTGTGGTGTGGGACAGGACAGTCTTCATTTACCGGGGCAAGCGATGACCTTAGGAGAGAGCCAGAGATGCCAGGATCTCTGAAATAGGGGGATATACAAAACTCAGTGGAGACCAGAGATGGCGGGGGTGCAAAATGAACTGTTGGACTTGGGGGCTTCCTGGGGTGACTGGCATGAACAACAAGCAGTACAGGGGAACCAGCAGTTAGCGTAATGGCTATGTCTCTGGACTCCCACGTAGTCGACTGCGGTTTGTGTCTGGGACCCGGTGGCTTAAAACTCACGCTGGGCGCGTGTGTGTGCATGCCCAAGATCCTGAGAGGAGAATGGAGGAGAAGGGATTGTGGTGTGACCATCTCCCCTGGGGGGTGATTTCTCGCTTTCTGTCTCTCTGTCTCTCTCTGTCTGTCTGGCGAGCACATGCGCCCTATAGCGAAAACCTCTCCAAAAAAACAGAAAAGAAAAGAAAAGAAAAAAGAAAAAGAACAAGCAGTACAGGACATTATGAAATCACAGAACCGATGGTGGCAAAGCGGTAGTTTCAGGGTGGGAGAGCTGGCTGAGAGCGAGGGTAGGTCCTGCCCGAACATGCAGGGCGGCCCAGCAGGTGCGCTAGTAGTACTGACACTTTCCAGACTATTTTAGCTGCCAGGTTTTGTTTATTAAGAAAATGTTTTTGGGACCAGCAGTTAGCGTAATGGCTATGTCGCTGGACTCCCACGTAGTCGACCGTGGTTCACGTCCCAAACCCCATGGCTTAAAACTCACACCAGGCGCGTATGCGTGCGTGCCCAAGATCCCGAGAAGAGAACAGAGGAGAAGGGATTGTGTCGTGGCCACCCCCCCTGGGGGGTGCTTTCTGTCTCTCTGTCTCTCTCTGTCTGTCTGGTGAGCACACATGCCCTATAGCAAAAAACTCTCAAAAATAAATAAATAAATAAATAAAAAATAAAAAGAATATGTTTTTGGGGGCCAGTCCATGCATGATGGTTAATGCTGTTGGATTCCATGGTGCTAGCCTTGCTGTTTTGAGTCCTGGACCTGCAGCTTGGAAAACATATTTGGTGCATGTATATGCATATCTAAAATCCGAAAAAGAGGGAGAAATTGGGGAGAAGGGACTGTGGTGTGACCATGCCTCCTGGGTAGTGCTTTCACACTGTCCCTCTCTCTCTCTTTTCAGTGAGTGCACGAGCTGTCTGGGGAGAAAAATTATACATATTTAAAATGTGTTAAAGTTGCAAAGCGTTATAGAAGGTGTAGTTGATAGATAAAATAGTCACTCAATCACTGCTGTAACTTAATTTTTCCTTCAATCTTTCAGCATATGTATGTTTCCTCTCGTAATTAGTGCAACCTCAAGTTATCCTGCTTTTTTGTCTAATGTTTTTTAACTGCCAAAGGGCATGTGCTCTCATGCACGTATGCATGAGGGGGAGAGAGAGGGAGAGAGACAGCACCTGCCAACAGGGCGTGGTCGCGCTGCACTCCTTTTCCCTCCAGTTCTCCGTCCTGTCAGGGTTCAGGACACGGTATTCCACTATATACGCGTGAATACCACACTTGGATGAACACCACACATCATGACACCATAATGTTAGTTTTCATAAAGGAAAATGGGGAAAACACTGTCCTACCTTAACGGAAATAAAATAAAATCCCTGGGACAAAAAAACTGCTCTCTCTAAATGCCCACTGACTGCAGCGGTAAGGGGCACCATATTTACCACTGCCAAGGGCTAGCAGGCACTTGTCTTTGACAGCAAACATTCCAGCTGAAGAGCTAAACGTCTGGATGCTCCCATCCTGATAAAACACCTCTAGGCACACAGGTCAGAGCATCCTCGCCCAAGGTGGCTAACTAAAAAGAAGACAGATGCATGATGACTGGGCCAGTTATAATCAGAAGAAAATAAGTCACTGGGTAAAAAATTCCATGAAAACTAATCAAAAGTTTTGGAAAAGTCACGACACATTATTTTTCTATGCAAAATTTTGAGAAATATTTTTTTAAATAGTAGGATATATTTGTTATTCACTTATAAAAAGGAAATCAAATTTAAAAATTGGAAAGTTTGTAGTTACTTGCAAAATCCACTAAATGAGGCCAGCCCTTGGCCTGGTAGTAGAGGCAGCTGGATCCCACTGTTCAATCCGGATGTCCGCTTGGACAGAAAGAACAGCCCAGAACTCTGGGACAAACTGGGTCCCAATGCTGAATGCACATCCTACTCCGTGAATGTGGGTTATAGCAAGATGAAAGAAGGTCCACACTGGTAAATAAAATGTTCCACTAGAATGAAGGCCTTCGAGAAGACACCTGCACGATTTCCACTTACCCAGGACATCGTTCTCTTCTAAATGTACAAAATCACACTGAAGAATCGTGTTGGTTTACAATGATTAATAAATATCTGGAACTTGTATATGTTATTTTTAACTGCTGAAAATCTGCTCTGAACTTTATAACTGCATTTAAGAAAATAAACTATAAGAATGTAAAGGAAAAACAAAGACTTGTTGCAAATACTTCTGGTTTCACAAAGGGCTCTAATATGCTGAAGTAGTTTATAATGCTAACAGCTGTTTTATACATTTTATTGAATGTTTTTCATTCTATTTCAAATTGCATCAGTAACTGTAGAAGACACAATTTTACAGTGTAATATATTGATAGTTACATGTTTAACCTTTGCACATAAATCTGGATTGAAAAAGGTAATAGGTACACATTTATTATTAAATAAGTACATATTTAACCCAAACTCTAAAAATGTTTATGAAACCTAGGATAAATGTATTGAAATTAGATTTTTGGGCAACACTACAAATATATATAGATATATGGCTAAACAATCTTCCTAAAGAGAGGGAAGTACAAAAGAAGAACTGCAGGCATGCTGACCAACCGTGGACTACGCTGCCCTCAGACGTGGTCCGCCCGAGGTCGATGCTGTCTTTCCCTGTACTTGTTCTCTATTATGTCCTGAGAGTCTAGCAAATAATACTATTAAAGACTATTCCTCAAAGAAGAAATCTGCAAAATGTGTACGTACTACCTTGGGTTGTTAGTTTAATAAAACATTATCCAAATGACCTAATCAATCACTACTATTTAAAATTTATAGTAAGAAACTTATTAAAAAACAACGAAGACTATCCGTGTTCCAAATATAGGCCGATTTAAATGATGTTCAACATAGCTACACATAATGTGGACATTACACGTGACGAAATCCGGCCGAGCGGGCTTTGTTGGTAGGTGGACCATGAGGGTCAGTTCATTGGTCCCTTCCTAGTGGAACTGCCTCACATCCCCACCACGCTTCGGCATCACTGGGGAGGCTCATTAGGGAAGGACCCATTGTCCATGTGCTCACATAAACCCAGCTCTCCCCTCCCGCCCTGCTCACCCTACCCCTCACATTAAAAGCTGCAAGTTAGCTGTGCTTGTCTGACTTTCACTGGAGGCCATACACCTGAGTTGAGTTTCTCAACGTGAGTGTCACAGTAAGAGAACGTGGATCCTTCTTATTCTTGTGAACTGTGATCTTCCCTTTCAAGGCTTCCCCTATAAAAGAAAGGAAAAACACGTGTTTAAGAATTTAAGAAACAGGGTCTGAGTAAATAATGTTTCTGCAGTGCTGACTGGCTTGTTGTTGCTTTTCATGTATAAACAGTGTGTCTTGGTGTAAGTCACCAAATTTAGTTGCTGTTATAAAGAAGCTCATATCTAGGAAAGGGCAACATATACTTGAGATTCTAAAGTAGTAAAAACGGCTTAGAACTGACCCGTCCCTCCACATCTCTCTTTTCCAGCCTCCAGCGATAGTCACGGTCCTGGTATTGTTGCTACCATTACTTCAGTGTCAGTTCATAAATCTGTATCCCAGTATGAAAGGGCTTCAAAAAGCCCAAGAAAAATGGATATTACAGAAACTATGCACACATTTCAAAGTTTTTTGTACTAAAATAAACTCATACTTCAATTCCATTTTCCATGACCTCTTTGGAGTCTCCTTCTAGATTTGCTTAGTTTTTATATGCTTTAAAACTCAAAACCCTCCCATATCATTTCACTCACTATTTGTGGGATTAATCTCCATTGAGGAAAACAGTCACTGTGTTGTATGCCCACTCTTGTGCTGTATTAAATCCCATTTGGGCAACATTAGTTCATTCTCTTGAATTGTTTCCAGGTTTGTTTTTTCCATTATAAATGGTGGTGCTATGACTATTTTTTCCTGTATTTCTTGGTGCCTACTATATATAAGAGTTTCCTAAGGATGTAAACTGAACTACTAGGAATGCACATGCTCAAAACACTATATGATGACAAAAAAGCTTTTAGTGAACTTTTGAGTCATAAAAAAGTCTCTTAATATAGGAAAATCCATTAATGTGGAAATAAAAAAATAACTTCTTTATCAAAAGAGTGTTAGTTAAAATCTGAGGACAAACATGATAAAAAGCAAAAATACCAGCATTTAGACCAAAATGAGAATATGGCAAAGATAACACTACCATTGTACTATTTAATGTTATCCTTGAATGTTCTACCTAATGCGGTATGACAAGAAACAGAAATAAAAATGCAGACACAATGTTGGGGGAAAGATACAATGAACTGCAGATAGTATCTGTATTAAAACCCTTTTAGAAATCTACAGTAAGTCCTTGAGACTTTGGCTAAATAACCAGGCTGTGAAGAGAAGCACAGAACTGTGTTTCTGGGCAAAGAACAACGAGGGAGCAATTAGTGGACAACTCCCACAGCCCGGCAGGTCTGGGAGATGCTGGAACTCCCCGTAGCCAGAATAGAAGGAACTTCTTGAAACTTAAGGGAATTCAGTAGAGACACCAGACAGATTATGTTTAGCATTAAGTTAAACTACCCCAAGAAGGGTGAGACGGGCAGGCTATGTTTAGTAAGTTGGGTATTCGGCTGTCAAGAAAGTCATGACATATTTTTCTATTTTTTTTTAAGAGGTTTTTGCCTTATAGGCATGAGCTCGAGGGGAGTGGGGGGGCACAGTGAGAGGGAAAGTGAGAAATCACCCTCAAGGGGAGATGGCCACACCACAATTCCTTCTCCATTCACCTCCCAGGATCTTGGGAGTGCACACACACACACACACACACACACACACACACACACACGTCCAGCGAGCTTCTGAAGCACACACACACACACACAGGGCAAGCGTGATTTTAAAGCCACTGGGTCCAGGACTTGAACTGTGGTCGGCCATGTGAGAGGCCAGCAACATAACTGCTAGGCCATCTGCTGGTCCCAAGTTTTTCTACATTTTTCTACGCAAAATCATGAAGCCATAACTTTCCTCATGACCCAATATAATAAAGGCATTTCAGCTTTAGATATTTTTAAACTTAGAATGGGTTTATGGAAACATAACTCATCTCAAGTTGAGGAGTGTTTGTATAAAGAAATCTTACAACTCAATAGGATTACAACTCAGTCAAAAATTGAGCAAAGTATTTTAACTGTAACCTCACACACACGCCACACACATCAGTATATTGAGCAAAGTATTTTAACTGTAACCTCACAAAAAGAGGTACACACACGTCACACACATCATTACACACATGAGAAGATGCTCAGCATCATCATTCACCAGGCAAATGCAAATTAAAAGCACAGAGACAAGTCCGTATTCCCTTAAGTTTTTTTTTTTTTTTTTTTTTGCCATAAGGCATATGCACTCACCAAAGAGAGACAGAGAGAGGGAAAGTGACATGTTACCCCCACCCTCCACCCCAGGAAGGACAGCTATGCTGCAATCCCTTCTCCATTCTACTTTCAGGGTTTTGGGAATGCATGCACATGCACCCTGCGTAATTTTCAAGCGGCCAAATTTAGGACTCAAGCTGTGGTTGGTCATGTGGGAATCCAGCACCTTAACCACCATGCCACCTGTTGGCCCCTAAAAAGACCTTTTTCTAATAATACTGGCCAATGTGTGGCACAAATGAACTCACGATGGTGGCAGGAATGTTCACTAGTCTGGTCATTTAGAAAAAGTTTGCAAGTTCCGGGAACCAGCAGCTAGCGTAATGGCTATGTTGCTGGACTCCCACGTAGTCGACCACGGTTTGCGTCTGGGACCCGGTGGCTTAAAACTCACGCCAGGTGCGTGTGCATGTGTGCCCAAGATCCCGAGAGGAGAATGGAGGAGAAGGGATTGCGGCGTGACCATCTCCCCTGGGGGGTGATTTCTCGCTTTCTGTCTCTCTGTCTCTCTCTGTCTTTCTGGCGAGTGCACGCGCCCTATAGCGAAAAAAAAAAAAGAAAAAAAACCTCTCCAAAAAGTTCGTAAGTTCCTTGAAGTAAAAACCAAAACCAAAACCAAAACAGTACAAGAACAAGTAATTTTACTTATAGGTATTTACCCACAAAAAATAAAAACATATACCTGTACAAAGACTTCTATGAGAATGCTCGTAGTAACTTTATTCATAATGGCTCCTAACTGAAAATAATTCGAAAGTCTAGCAGCAGGTGAATACCTAAGAAAATATAAGTCCACAAGGAATACTAGTTGGCAATAAGAAAGTAACTAATCATGCACAGATGCATGGGGGAGCAATTACCCAACTGCACTCACATGGAGGGCCTGCCTGAATCTCAAGTCCTCCCTGTACACACCAGGCATATGCAGGGTGCCTGTGACCCAGGCTAGCAGCAGCTGGGGAGGACTGCAGTGTGGGGAGGGCCTTCTCGCTCTCTCTCTCTGCTTGTCTCTTTATCTCATGAAAGAAATAAACTTATATATATATATGGCAGCAGTAGCAGCAGCTGGAGCACACACTATTATTCCATTGACATAAAATTCTAAAAGAGGTATCAGTGACTGTCTTAGACTGGGAACTGAAATCAGAGACTGACCGCATGGGGGAATGAGGAGGAAACTCTTTGGAAAGATGGAAATATTCCAATATATCCATTGTGGAAAATACATTTACCAAAATTCACTGGACTACACAATTAAAAATTATAAATTTTAATTGCATGTAAATTACAGCATAATATAGTTGCTTTTTTGATGTTAGTTTTTATTTATTTATTTATTTTTATTATCATCATAATCTTGTTTATATTACATTGGATTGCATATAACTTTACAGTGTATTACATTGCTTTTTCAAAAGGGAATGCCATGCATGTGAGTCAATACAGAGACATTAATCTCCCCACTTCATCATTCAGGTAGTCTTTTACCAGCATAATAAAGTTGTTTTAAAAATGTGTGCCTTCAATGAGATACCACCTAACCCCTGTCAAAATGACAAAGATTAAAAATACAAAAAACAGTAAGTGTTGGCAGGGTTTTGGTAAAAGGGGAACTCTCTTATACTGTTGTTGGGAATGTAAATTGGTACAGCTGCTGCGAAAAACAATATGGAGGTTTCTAGAAGACCTATAAATAGAACTACCATGTGATCCAGCGATTCTACTCCTGGGTATCTACCCAAAGGACAGGAGAATGCTCAGTCGGAAAAGAGCTTGAACATCCATGTTTATTGCAGCATTATTCACAATTGCTAAAACATGGAATCAACCCAAGTGTCCATGAACAGATGAATGGATTGAAAAAGTGTGGCATATATACACTATAGAACACTATTCAGCCATAGAAAACAACAAGACCCTGGCATTTGATAGAAAATGCTCGAATACGGAAAATTTATTTCTGAGTGAAGCAAGCCAGGCTATGAAAGAGAGACATTGTATTTCTCCACTTACTATATACCAACTAAACTGCACTCTATAGAAGAGACTGAAAGATCGGAGGACATAAAAGCGAGAAGATTAGTAGACATGAAGATTAAATATAATGTGTTATACTAGATGGGATCTTGGAATGGAAAAAGGATATTAAGTACAAATTTTTAGGAGAAAAATAGAGAGGCAAGACATCTATAGGACACAGAAATGGTTTATTACCTGTTGATGATAACATGTACCGTATTCTCAACTGGACTGGTCTAGGGTGTGTTTCATGTTGGGTAAATTCTCTTTACAAGACAAGTATAGTGATCAAATGTTTTTAAAAAATAAGAATAATGATAGTAAAATGGAATTTAAAAAAAAGTGCTGCCTTAAGAATAAATTAGATAAGAGCCTGCAAGTGTTATAGTGGTTAAGGCACTGGACTCACACAAGACCAACTACGGTTTGAATCCCGGACCTGGCGGCTTGAAATTCACATTAGGTGCATGTGCATGTATGCCCAAAATCCCGAGAGGAGAACGGTGGAGAAGGGACTATAGGATGGCCATCCCCACTGGGGGGGTGATTTCTCATTTTCTGTTTCTCTGTCTCTCTCTCCAGTGTAAGACCCCCCAAGAAAAAAAAACCCCCCCAAAAAAAAAAAAAAAAAAAAAAAAAAAAAAAAAAAGATAAATGTAGTAGAGAGATCAGAGAATCCTTTAGAGATTCACGACATGTTAAATGGGGCATTTGAAATGACAGAGAACAGGATTCAAAAAAACAATGTAAACAAACCCAGCTGCTGTGGC
>NW_006159671.1:780733-781201 GCF_000334495.1 Tupaia belangeri chinensis | reverse complement strand
ACACTGCTGGGTAAGTGTGTGTGTGCCTCAAATCCTGTGGCAAGGCCACCTTCCCCGGGAGGGGGGGTGTTCCCTCTTTTTGTCTCTGTCTCTCTCTGGTGAGCACATGTGCCCTATGGCAAAAACCTAACAAACAAAAAATCATAGCTAGGGCTAGATGTGGCACAGTGGTAAAACAAGACCCTTGGTGAGGCTAACCCACGCAGGAAGGCTCCCAGTTTAAATCTGAAAACTTTCTGGAGTATGCCGGCCACACATGTGCTCATGATCAAACAGACAGGCTGAGGCTGGGAGCAGATCCCAGTATCTAACCCTGTTGGGGTATTATCTTTCTGGCACTCATGGGAGAGAAACTAACTTCAAAAATATCTAAGCTGGGAGTCGGTGGTGTGGTGGGTTGGATGCTGGACTCACATGGCTGATTGTGGTTTGAGTCCCGGACCTGGCAGCTTGCTTTCTCACTTTCCC
>NW_006159671.1:771696-780678 GCF_000334495.1 Tupaia belangeri chinensis | reverse complement strand
TATATATATATATGTGTGTGTGTGTATATATATATATGTGTGTGTGTGTATATATATATATATATGCTGGCTTGTTTGGTTCTTAGTATAAGGGTTGAAATGGACATGATCCACAGTGCTTATAAAATTGGTAATCAAATTCTTCATTATGGGGTCAAAGGATATATTTATAAGAGTTCAACATATTCAATTTAGAAATATAACCCAGTAAAAATGAATTAATAATGCCTGCTTCTGTTAAATTTTCATAAAAGGAAGTTTTCAGCATCAGTATTAAATGAACAAAGTACTTGAAAAATCAAAGTGCATAATTGCCTTATATCAGCTAGTACTGTTCTTTTCATGTCTTAAAATGAAACACAAGTAAAAGATCATCTCTGTAATAATTTCAAAGATTAGGGTGTGCACATACTCATTTAGGTTAATTAAACGGCGTGAAGGGTCACAGTAATAAATATGTAATTTACACTGCTCAGCTCCCTTCGATTGTTCAGGCCTAACCACAGTGCCCTGGCAGTGGCTCTGAAAGAAGAACAGATCAGGGCAATTAATCAGTGTCAAACAGATACAAAATGACCGATGTTGGCAAGTGTGGGGACTGTGGTGAGGACCGCAGAGGACACTCGAGCTGCAGTCCACCACCGAGCAGGGCTGCAGTTCAATTAACAGCAAAACTGATTTCATTTAATGCTGCTGTAGTGTGCGCTTTAAAATTAATTTCTTTCAAAGCAATGGAATTTCATTTCCCCAGAAGAGGAAAAGAAAAACAAACAAATCATTATTATCATTGAGAAAATGAAAAGAGAAACAAACACACAATGGCTTCTTCATCGTATAAAAGCTTACTATGTGTGCACAGAGAAAGCAAAATAAATAACCTAACTTAGTATCATTTTCAGTCACATGAACAGATCTGGATTTTAAAAGTAAAAACCGCTGTGTCAATTTGTACAAAATAATTATACAATTTTTAAAAACATTTGCTGCAGAGTACTGGTGCTTGCCAGGGGTGGGGGGGGAGAAAGGACTCATCCCCAAGGGTGATGAATATATTGTAATCCCTTCCCCCCCACCCTCCTCTTGGGATTTTAGCCACACCTGCACACACTCCTGGCATGTTTCTCACGCCAATAGGTCTAGGACTTGAACTGCACAGTCGACCATGTGAGATCTAGCTTTCTTAACCACCATGCCAGAAGCTGGCCCCAATTGTACATCATTTTGGTACACTGCTCTTAAAGGAAAAGGAGGAACACTACCTTGTATTTCAGCTTTAAAGTGAGTATTCTCTAACTCCTTCAGAGCCACTGCTCCTGGGAGACAGCACTATGCCCACAAAGCTAGAATTCAAATGTCACAGATTTTTTACAACTAATTTTAGATACAGGCTGCAAATAAAAAACAAAAACATTTATCTTATCAGTCTTCTGACACTGAATTCTTACAGTGTTTTCTTCTGAAAAAGTTTTTATTTACCCTTCTTTTCTAAGTAATTTATTCTGGATACAGAATTTAGGCCAACAGTTTGTCCCTGCCCACCCCCAGCCTCTTACCCCTTCCCTCCTTCTAGTTCTTCCAAGGACTTCTATTATTACACTTAGAGAGACAAGGAGAAAGAAGTGAGACAGAAAGCAAAAAATCACCCTACTGGGTGTGTGTGTGTGTGGCCACACTGCAATCCCTTCTCTATTCTCCTCTTAGGATCTTGGGCACACCTGCACATGTGGCCCGTGTGAGTTGTAGGCCACCGGGACTCAAATCGAAGTCAGCTACGTGGGAGTCCAGCGACGTAACCATTACACATCTGCTGGTCTCTCATTATTTTTTTTTCAAATACAGATTTTTGTCTTAGGGACTATGCGTTCATCAGAGAGAGAGAAAGAGAGAGACAGACAAACAGAACGAGAGGGAAGGTGAGAAATCACCCTGGGGATGGCCATGCCGCAATCCCTTCTTTTCCATTTTCCTCCCAGGATCTTATTGTGCTGGGCATGATTTTGAAGACACCAGATCCAAGACCCAAACTGCAGGTGGCCACTTGTATGTCCAGCAACTTAACCAGTACGCTCTCTGCTGGCTCAGAGGCACTCGTCTTTAAAAATCTTTTTCTGGGGACCAGCAGGTGACTTGGTGGTTGGGGCACTGGACACTCCCACATGGCCAACCACAATCCGGGACCTGGTGGCTTGCTTTCTCACTTCCCTCTCTCTCTCTCTTTCTCTCTCTGGTCAAAACAAAAACATTTATCTTATCAGTCTTCTGACACTGAATTCTTACAGTGTTTTCTTCTGAAAAAGTTTTTATTTACCCTTCTTTTCTAAGTAATTTATTCTGGATACAGAATTTAGGCCAACAGTTTGTCCCTGCCCACCCCCAGCCTCTTACCCCTTCCCTCCTTCTAGTTCTTCCAAGGACTTCTATTATTACACTTAGAGAGACAAGGAGAAAGAAGTGAGACAGAAAGCAAAAAATCACCCTACTGGGTGTGTGTGTGTGTGGCCACACTGCAATCCCTTCTCTATTCTCCTCTTAGGATCTTGGGCACACCTGCACATGTGGCCCGTGTGAGTTGTAGGCCACCGGGACTCAAATCGAAGTCAGCTACGTGGGAGTCCAGCGACGTAACCATTACACATCTGCTGGTCTCTCATTATTTTTTTTTCAAATACAGATTTTTGTCTTAGGGACTATGCGTTCATCAGAGAGAGAGAAAGAGAGAGACAGACAAACAGAACGAGAGGGAAGGTGAGAAATCACCCTGGGGATGGCCATGCCGCAATCCCTTCTTTTCCATTTTCCTCCCAGGATCTTATTGTGCTGGGCATGATTTTGAAGACACCAGATCCAAGACCCAAACTGCAGGTGGCCACTTGTATGTCCAGCAACTTAACCAGTACGCTCTCTGCTGGCTCAGAGGCACTCGTCTTTAAAAATCTTTTTCTGGGGACCAGCAGGTGACTTGGTGGTTGGGGCACTGGACACTCCCACATGGCCAACCACAATCCGGGACCTGGTGGCTTGCTTTCTCACTTCCCTCTCTCTCTCTCTTTCTCTCTCTGGTCAAATTAAAATGAAGGAATGAATGAAAAAAATAAATAAATCTTTTAAAAAAATCTTTTTCTCCCTCTCTGCACTTTACTGCTGTAGATTCAAGACTACCGATCTTTTTCTCTGCTATGAATTCCATCAAATGGCATTTTCACTTCAGATGTTGTTTTTCATCTAAGTCCATCTGCATTTAAGTATCTTCTCATAGTCTTCTCATTGTTCATATAAACACAATTACGTTTGTTTCAACATGCTTGTCTGCAAATTCAATCATGCTTGGGTCTGTTTGACAATTTCCTACACTCCATGTTTGACTGAATGCTGGATATGAAGCATTTTGTTGAGTATCTGAGTTTTGTGGATGTCTTTTATTGCCACTAAGTTATTTGTAATTTAGGTTTTTCCTTTCAAGGCTTGTTTTTAGTTTTTCAAAGTTGTATACAATAGCCTTACTCTAGGGATATTCACACTACAAAGGCAAGGTTCTTCTGGAATCTCTACTGCCTGGAATTCACAAGGACATCGTGTTCCCGCTGAGAGAAAAGTGAACACAGCCCTCAATGAACGCTGAGTACTGCTCAGTTCAGTTTCCCCAGCTACCCTGCATGACTTGTTCTGCATTTCGTCCAACACACATGCTAGCGCTCACCTAAAGCTCAAGGGAACTTCCTGTGTGGGTTTGAGCTCTTTCTCTGATGAGCTTGTCCTCTTCAGCACTCTGCCCTGCATCTAATTTCCAGTTCTATTCATGAGCACCACCATCATAGGCTTAGCAGGGCTAGAAAAATTATATTTATTTATAAGATCCTTTCTTTAAAAAAATTTCTAGAGGGTTATGTGCACTCACCAGAGAGAAATAGACAGACAGACAGACAGAGAGAGGAAGAGAAAGACAGAAAGCAGCCCCCATACGGAATGGGCACGCCACGATCCCTTCTAATCCATTTATCTCTCCTTTTGGGATTTTGGGAAAGAATGCAAAATTAGGTAGGAAAAAATTATGGGGATCATAAAATTCAAATACTACCTTAAGTAGCTCTGAAGACTGAAACAGGAATGAACCGGCACTGCCGTTAGAATCCTAGCTTTAAGGAGCCAGCTCAGTGGCTCAGCGGTAACACGCTGCTCGAGAGAGGCCGGGTCCCATATGGTGACCTGGCTTAAACCCCTGGTCTGCTCAGCCTGCAATACGCTGAGCATGTGTGCAAATGCCTGTGATCTGACGGGCCGGAGGACCAGAGAACGGCCCGCCGTGTGGCCAGACCCCGTGGAGGGCTCTCCTTTCTCTTGCTCTGCTTCTCACACGCGCAGGTGTGTTCTCTATCATGATGAAGGAAAAATATTCTAGCATTAAGATGACAAAATAATCACACAAAAACGGAAAGAAACAGTTTCACATTTCCAAACATCAACCCAAATAGCAGAGCTATACAAAAACAAAACAAAACAAAAATGAGGATTTAAATAACTTTATTGTGGGCCGGCTGGTAGTATGGTGACTGAAATGGCTGAATTTCACATGGCCAACTGCTCAGTTTGAGTTCTGGATCCAGGGGGGTCAAAAAACCTGCCGTGTGGGGACCAGCAGATGGTGTAATGGCTATGTTGCTGGACTCCCATGTAGTCGACCGATGTTCGAGTCCTGGACCCGATGGCTTAAACTCAAGCTGGGTGCGCGTGTGTGTGTGTGCCCAAGATCCCGAGAAGGGAATGGAGGAGAAGGGATTGCAGCATGGCCATCCCCCCTGGGGGTGATTTCTCGCTTTCTGTCTCTCTGTCTCTCTCTTTCTGGTGAGTGCACATGCTCTGCACACATAGCAAAAACCTCTCAAAAAAAAAAGCTCTGTGTGTGTGTGTGTGTGTGTGTGTGTGTGTGTGTGCACGCGCGCGCCTGAAATCCTAAAAGGAGGCCAGAATGGAAAAGGGATTGCCATGTGACTATCCCCCTCAGGGTGGCTGATGGGAAGGGGCTTGCTTTCTCACTGCACCAGTCATCATTTTTAAGTGCTTCAGTCTTTTACTATCTATGCGAACATGCAATTGTTTTACATGCTTTTAAACTGCATATGAATAGTACATAATAGGAGCCACTCTGCAACAACTCTTTTTTGCTCAATGTTGCTTTTCAGACACCCACGTCTATCTATCTTATCTGCTTCAGGTACTTTATTCCGTGAAATCGCCCTGTGTACTTATCCACCTTTTGCCGATGGACATTAAAGTGGACTCCAATGGTCACTCCTACACACCATACCATTGTGAGGTTTTTCTGTACACGCGCTTTCAGAATAGAAGCCTACAGAAAAAACTGCCTGGCTGCAGGGATGGAACATCTACATTGAATTTAAACTATCCTCTGAAGTTGTACCAGTCAAACTACCAGCAAGAGGAGGAAAGTTGTCTTTGACTACGTTTTTGCCAGCACCTCGCACCGTTCAACTTTGTGTTTTCCCCCCAAATTGACAAAGAAGCAGAGCCTCAAGGTTTCGGCTAGCCTCTCCCTGGTTCCTAGTGGCGTCGGGTCTCTGTTCACTCAAGGTTACTGGGCCTTCCGTGTGTCTGCTCTCTGCAGTCTCCCAGTGGAGGTGAGGCAAGAGGACTTACATAATAAGCAGCATGAAGTAAAACACAAATACATAAATGAAGCTTTACGATCAAACCGAACTTTTGTAGCCGAGTGCAGGCATGTAAGAACTGCAGGTGCTGGTACAAGGGGCATCGGGAAGGCGGAAGAAAGCAGTGTGGAAACTCCCCAGTTAACTGCAAAAGGGTACTGTGATAGTACAGAGTGGGCTTTCAAAGAAATAAACATAGAGAAGTACTGTAATTCTGATTTTATGTTATTTAAAATGAATGACCGGCCTTCAGACACTGTGAGATTTGGACAGTAGAGAGGAGGTGGAGAGAATCTGGACAAAGGTATATTTTAAAACAACTACTGAATCCCATTCTCTTCCGTTTACACTTGACTTCTCTTCGTGATATTCCTCTGTAGTCACTTGGAAAATGAAAATATTGGGTCATTTTTTTGCATAGAAAAACAGAAAAATACGTCAGGACTTTTCTGACGACCCAGTATTTTCTTTTGATTAGATCTGCAACTCACTAAATACTTGTTATTGGCTAAGAAAATGTTTCCTGAATTACTCTGTATTACTGTAAGAGCTACTTACTAGTCCCCATCTTTTCTAGCATTTGCTATATTGCTTCAAATAGTCTACATAAAAAATGGTTAAAAAATAAGTCAATATTTTTACTTCACAATGAATAAGATAGGCTTCTGCATCTATTTTTCTTTCTCACCTGCTTTAACTGAAAATGGCTTTTCCAACAGAAACACTGTCTGTTTCCAGTGTGTTCTGGTGCTCTGGGGTCCTGTAGAGAACACGACCTGCAATGGTAAAATTCAAAAGTGTCTGATGAAGTAGAAGATTTTTCATATCATGGTACATTAATCTACTACATCGAATACATGCGACAATTGCTTACAAGGGCAAAATGCTTATGATCAAATACCTCGGGGCACAAAAGTAAAATACAATGTACTTTGAATAATTAATTCTTACAAGATAAATCATGATACTCACCCTGTTCTGGCAATTCTTCTCAAAATATATATCGAAGTAGCCAGCGATTGCCTGTTTTTTTTTGGTTTGTTTTTTTTTTTAAAAAGAAAGGAATAGAAATAATTATTAATTACATGATGTAATAATGATTCAGTCTTTTAAGACACGGCAAATAAGAAACCATTTCAAAGACGAGATAACTTAAACTTACGGCAGGTCACTTTCTCCTGGAAGAGATGTTGTAAGTGAAAATAAAATATAATTTAGCTTTTTCCTATAGAGATAACATAATAATGAGTGCAACAAAGCTACTCTAATAATCAGTATGAGTTTTACAGGAGAAAAGATCACACGAGCCTTCCTCAAGGGGAGAAAGTGCACGCCTGGCTGGGCTGGGCTTGCTGACGGAGGCTGCCCTGTGAGAGGACAACGTGGACGCTCAGCTCAAGCCAAGCTCCCAGACAGTTGTAGCCACAGGAGGAACTCAAGGAGAGCATTAGGAGCGCCAGCCAGGTAAGTCCAGCCCAGACTACGGAATCATAAGCAAATAGGTATGGCTTCAAGTCACTAAGTTTTGGGATGAGATATTTTTTTTTGGAGAGGTTTTTGCTATAGGGCATGTGCGCTCGCCAGAAAGACAGAGAGAGAGACGGAGAGATAGAAAGCGAAAAATCACCCCCCAGGGGGGATGGCCACGCTGCAATCCCTTCTCCTCCATTCTCCTCTTGGGATCTTGGGCATGTACACACATGCACCTGGCATGAGTTTAAGTCACTGGGTCTGGGACTTGAACCACGGTTGACTACATGGGAATTTAGCGACATAGCCATTACATCAACTGCTGGTCCTGGGATGAGATGTTATATGGCGATACTTAAAACACATTTTATACAAAGCCAATTCATTTAACTTCTTCCAGTCTAGTGCATCCAATTTTAAAGTAAAGCACTATTAATAGTTTTGTGATGGGATCAATAGGAAGAATTTTTAAATGGTAATTTTAAAATTTATTATACTTTCAGAAAACATAATAAATTATAGTACTCACACAAAACTTATGCTTTAAGCAAATACCCAAGAGAGAAATTCCCGAGTTAACACTAAAGGGTACTATGGCAGTACAAAATGGGCTTTAAAAGAAATGAACATATTTAGATAAATAATGTAATTCTGATTTTATGTTATTTAAAATTTAACTGATGTGGGTTAGCCCATGGCCTGGTGGTTAAGGTGGTTGGCTCCCACATGGCTGAACACACAGTCTGAGTCCTAGACCTGGCAGCTTGAAAAACATGCGGGGCGCATGTGTGTACACACCTAACTTCTAAAAGCAAGACGTGGAGAAGATGTGGAGAAGACTGTGGCTTGACCACACCAAGTGGGGAGTGCTTTCTGCTTTCCATCTGTCTCTTTCTGGTAAGTATATGTGCCCTATGGCAAAATTAAAATAAATGAAATAAATTCATACATATATACAACTAAACCAACGTACATCCTTTTTCTTTCACTAATGGGACTGGCTTGACTTAATCTACTTTTAAATCTGGCACTAAGCTTATAATATGTTAAAATAAGAAACTGATTATTGAAAAATCACTAGTAAGCTAATTTGTGTATTCTGGTGGTTTTGTTAATATAAAGTTTTATTGATCTTGTAGCGTTAATATATGGGATTGTTAGAAAAGTCATGGTGCATTTTTGCATAGAAAAACATAGGAAAAAACATCACAACTTTCTTGACGACCTAACAGATTGGGTCAAAGCCAAATTCCATATTTATTAATTACCTTGGAGTTCATTACATTTTAGATACCGAGAGAATCAAAATACTCAATCAAAATATAGTTCTGCCAAATAGTATTACAAAGTAATGTAGCATTTGACTACAGATTTTCACAGAAAACCATGTAATCAGAGTAATTCTATAACCTCTTTTCAGTTTATGCCCTCTTTCTTAAGATACACCCCACAATAGACTACTCCCACTCTTCTCTTCCACGCACTCCTGCGTGCTTGCCTTGCAGCCCTAGAAGCCCAAGCAGCCTGGCCAGCCCTGTACAGTAGGAATCTGCAGTTCACGTGCTTATTAACCAGAACCCGACTGTAGAACTTGCCACTCTACCTTACATTCTGACCTATCAGACTGCAGTTTGTCAGAAAGCAGGGCCTATGTGTGACTCTTATTTCTATGCTGCTGACACCTAACACGTTTCTAAAGTAAGTTCTCCATCACTGTAAGCCAAAACACTTTTTTTAGTCTTCTGTCTCATAAAATATAGCTAGCCTTATTATGTCATCAGTATAATTTATGAAAACAATGAGTAATTATACTTGAAAAGAACTAATCACTCTCAATTCTAGGGGAAAG
>NW_006159671.1:770476-771665 GCF_000334495.1 Tupaia belangeri chinensis | reverse complement strand
TATGGGTAGAAATAAATATTGAGAATATAGACATGGGGTCAGCAAGTGGCATGGTGGTTAAGGCGCTGGACTCCCACATCACTGACCATGGTTCAAGGCCTGGACCTTGTGGCTTGAGAATCATGCTGGGAATGTGTGCGTGCATGCCCTAACTCCGGAAAGAATAATGGAGGAGAAGGGATTGGGGAGTGGACATCCCCTGTGAGGGGTGATTTCTCGCCTTCCCTCTATCTGTCTCTCTCCAGCAAGTGCCTATGTTCTATGGCAAAAACATAAAGAAAAAAAAAGGAGAGAGAATATAGAGAAACCTACAGATGTTCATATTAGACCCAAAGCAACATAGTGAAAGCTTAGAAAACAGAACGTAGGGGTTAGCAGGTAGCATAGTAACTGAGGTGCTAGACTCCTACATGGTTGACCATAGGGCTCTGGGCCTAGCCACTTGCAAATTACACTGGGTGCATTTGCACGTGTGCCCAAAATTCCAAGAAGAGAATGGAGAAGAAGGTGTTGCAGTGTGACCACTAAAAATAAAAAAGAAAAAGAAAACAGAATGTAAATTTGAATGATTGGCACAAATCTCAAGATCAGCCTTTGAATCAAACATGCACAGGTAAAAACAAGACCAATAAGTAATGGCTTAGAGGACTGACCTGAGATTTGAAAAACGTGTAAAGCTTAGACTGATCCCTGAACGATACATAGGCAGGAGAGCCCCAAACAGCGTGGCAAAGGCTTAGACAATGGAACCGAAATCTGAATCACTGTCTACCTGGATATTGTGAGGCAGCATATGATCTTAACTGCACTGACCGCCTGGGGACACAGAACACCCACATGAAGACAAAATAGAGACTTTAAAGACAGATAAAGGCACCCTCAACAGGCTCTTACACCACAATCCTCTTCCCAGTCCTGCACCAGCCAGGATCACGTGCATGCCAGACATGTTTGGGCAGACCTGAGGACACGGACCTGGACCCTACCCACGTGGCTCCAGCATTGCACAGCAGAACCCCCACTGCCTGCACCACTGCAGCGATGCCAAAATAAAAACTTCCCTTAAGTGAAGGAAAAATAAAGGCATTCGTTGCTAACAGACTTATTCTAGAATACACTTTAAAATACGTTCTTCAGGTTAATGGGCAACAATACTAGGAGATAACCTGGAGAATAACGGGAGGACAGC
>NW_006159671.1:758568-770448 GCF_000334495.1 Tupaia belangeri chinensis | reverse complement strand
GAATGATAAGTAGCTGGTTAATACTGACAATTCTTTCCCTCTCAATTCCTTTAAAATATGTTAAGGCAAAAATTAAAACACCAACCGTGGAGTTTTCAATGAATGCGCACATAATCACAAAGACAGCGCAGGGAGGGAAGGAAGAGTGCAAGTGAGAGTCTCCCAACATAGACTAAGTATTTATAAAATCCAGCAGTGGAGAAGGCTTTTTAAGCAGGACACGTAAAATTGAAAGATAAACAACAAAACTGAGAATAAATATCAGTAGCATACAAGGCAAAGGGTCACTGTCCTCTGCATATTAAGCTACCACAAATTACTAAAACAGTACTCTCAAACAACGAAGGAAATAAAAGATAAAACAGGAAATTTGTTTTTAAAAATCAAATGATTAATAAGCATGTGAAAAAATTATTTATTTAGAAAAAAAGGTAAATTAAAACAATCAGATGCAATTCTCCTCTGGGGAGTGAAAAAGGGTTGAAGATTGAGCTAATCACCAATGACCAACGATGTAATCAATCATGCCGTCATAAAAGAACTGCCATAAAACCCCCAAATCCTGGTGACTGCATCCAGGCGCCAAGGAGGGTGGTGTGCCTTGGTTCCATGGGACCCTGCCAGACTTCACTCTAAGTACTTCTTTGTCTGGTTGTTCAATTTCATTTGTTATAATAAAGTGGTATAAGCAAAGAGCTTCCCTGAGTTGTGAGCCAACATAGAAAATGACCAAAGCTGAGGAGGGAGTCAAGGGAACCTTCCATGTGTAGCCACATTGGACGGAAGCGTAGGTAACTTGGGGAGCTACAACTTGATCTTGGTGCCTGAGCAAGGGTGGAGAGGAGCGGGGTCCTGTCTAAGCCCTTAACTAAGCTACAATTGTGGGTAACAGAACTAAAGTATGCATAGACTTTACGGCAGCAAAATGAACAGCTTCTGTATTAAGTTCCTTTTTGGGGGAATTTTCCTTTCTTTCTTTCTTTCTTTCTTTCTTTCTTTCTTTCTTTCTTTCTAATTTGACACGTGAGAGAGAGAGAGAGAGAGAGAGAGAGAGAAAATGAGAAAGCAAGCTGCAAGGTCCGAGACTCAAACCATGGTTGGCCACGTGGGAGTCCAGTGCCCTTAACCAACACGCCACCTGTCAGCCCCAATAGGTAACTTTTAATAATACTCAAGTTGAACTTACATCTATAATATTGTGAAGAAATATTCAACTATTACCTTTGCTTCAGTTTCCTTAGCAACAATTCTCCCAACCCGCCAAAAAACCCAATCATCTCTATACCCTCGAGGGTTAAGGCAGTGTCTAATGGTGTAAAAGGACTAAATGAATTTGGGAAGGAAAGAATGGCAAGTTTCCCCAACTAATAATGTTATAGAAGTAACATTTCTGATAACATTTTCTTTTTTAAAAAATAATTTTTTTAACTGTATTTATTCATTTATTTATTTAAATTTGACCAGAGAGGGACAGAGCGAAAAAGTGAGAAAGCCAAGTTGCCAGGTCTGGGACTTGAACCACCATCAGCCAAGTGGGAGTCCAGCAGCCTTAACCACCACACCATCTGCCGGCCCCTCCAATAACATTTTCTAACAATCGGCAAAACAGAACCAAGAAAAAGTATGAAGTAGACAAGGAAAAGAATGAAATGGTCACAGTGATAAGAAACAGCCAAACTGTTACCGCAGGAGTGTGTCTTTACTCTGTAATTATTATTTTTTAATAATTATTTGTTTTTAATTTTATTAATTGATTCATTTATTTTAATTTGACCAGAGACAGACGGAGAAAGAGAGAGAGAGAAAGTGAGAAAGCAAGCCACCAGGTCCAGGACTTGAACCGTGGTCGGCCATGTGGGAGTGTGCAGCGCCTTAACCACCATGCCACCTGCTGGTCCCTACTCTGTAATTATTCTTTAAGGTAAGCATGTGTTTCATGTACTCCTTGTATTCTATGCCACCCAGAAACAAAGTGAGATAGAATCCTAGTGGGCTAATAAAACCTTTTGTGAAAATAATATTCAGGTTTAAACAAAACTTACAACGTCATCAGAAAATGTGGCTTCAGCCTGATGTGTGTAAAAATATGACAAAAAGAAACATCATCTTTTCAGTTCCGGTAAAAAAACAGACTGGCAATAATATGCTTCAACTATTATAGAATGATAATTACAGAATGTTATCCTTAATAAAGAGGAGAGGCTGTTAAATGAGTTTACAACAAAATTTAATACGTGTGTGTGAGTGTTTATATAAAGAGACACAGAGCGAGACATTTGAGAATACAAAGATATTTTAGAACTCTCTTCCAATCCCCAGATCTGTGAATGCAGCTAAAAATCAAAGGAGAAACTTGCCCTCTCCAAGTCGCTCTGATAATACACTCTAGTTATCTCTGACTCTTCAAGCAGCTTTCCCTAATGACAGCGGGCTAGGGGCAGACTAAATCAGTCTCACAGCACTCACCAGACAGGAAGCAAAAGCGTGAGAGATTAGGAAGAGATTCACCTAGCATTCCAAGTTATGTGCAGATAATCTACTTGTCAGCATTCATACAGTCAAGAAAATGGAACTCTTGGGAACCAGCAGTTAACGTAATGGCTATGTCGCTGGACTCCCACGTAGTCGACTGCGGTTCGTGTCCCGGACCCAGTGGCTTAAAACTCACGCCGGGCGCGTGTGCGTGTACTCCTTGTATTCTATGCCACCCAGAAACAAAGTGAGATAGAATCCTAGTGGGCTAATAAAACCTTTTGTGAAAATAATATTCAGGTTTAAACAAAACTTACAACGTCATCAGAAAATGTGGCTTCAGCCTGATGTGTGTAAAAATATGACAAAAAGAAACATCATCTTTTCAGTTCCGGTAAAAAAACAGACTGGCAATAATATGCTTCAACTATTATAGAATGATAATTACAGAATGTTATCCTTAATAAAGAGGAGAGGCTGTTAAATGAGTTTACAACAAAATTTAATACGTGTGTGTGAGTGTTTATATAAAGAGACACAGAGCGAGACATTTGAGAATACAAAGATATTTTAGAACTCTCTTCCAATCCCCAGATCTGTGAATGCAGCTAAAAATCAAAGGAGAAACTTGCCCTCTCCAAGTCGCTCTGATAATACACTCTAGTTATCTCTGACTCTTCAAGCAGCTTTCCCTAATGACAGCGGGCTAGGGGCAGACTAAATCAGTCTCACAGCACTCACCAGACAGGAAGCAAAAGCGTGAGAGATTAGGAAGAGATTCACCTAGCATTCCAAGTTATGTGCAGATAATCTACTTGTCAGCATTCATACAGTCAAGAAAATGGAACTCTTGGGAACCAGCAGTTAACGTAATGGCTATGTCGCTGGACTCCCACGTAGTCGACTGCGGTTCGTGTCCCGGACCCAGTGGCTTAAAACTCACGCTGGGCGCGTGTGCGTGCGTGCCCAAGATCCCGAGAGGAGAATGGAGGAGAAGGGATTGCGGCGTGACCATCCCCCCTGGGGGGTGATTTCTCGCTTTCTGTCTCTATGTCTCTCTCTGTCTGTCTGGCAAGCGCACGCGCCCTACAGTGAAAAATCTCTCCAAAAAAAAAAAGAAAATGGAACTCTTGCTCTGAAAAGCCAAAGGCAGTTTGTAGTTTTAAAACGAGTATTTCACCCTTAAGACACAAGCAACATCCTGAAGGCCCCTTAAAGACACGGGGTATTTGTTTTTGTTTTTACTGTGTGACTGTTAATAATTAAAAGAGATTTAAATCAGAAAAAAAAAAAATCTTGAGTTTAAAATGTCATATAAACCAAATGAGTTATGATTGGTGTTTTTACTTCTGCAAAGCCATTTGAAAATAAGAAACAATGACGTAACTAAACAAATACGTCAGCAGATCTGGAGACAAAACTATTTTGTCCAGAGATATGCCACTATCTTTCAATTACAGTTTCAGCGCCCTGTTACCATCGCTTTGACAGGCTATCTTCAGATCTTGTAAATGTTCATTTCAATGAACTTACATTCTCTGTGTGGAAGCCACTGAGACACACGGACACACAACCAGGAAACTGAGAATGAGGACTAGCAGGCCCTGGCAATGAATAACTGGAGTCGCCATGTGACATGTGCTTGAAAACCATCAGATAGGTTAAAGCCTGGCCAAACAATACATTTCTCTTTTGTCTCACATGTCTGTCTTGTCAGGCGCAATGTGAACTGCTAAGACATGAAAAAAAAAAAGGCATTAAAATCAAGTGTCTGCAGGAGCAGGGTTAGTCTGCAAACGCAAGTTCACAATTAAATAAACAAAATTTCACCAAATTATACCACGGTCAAAAAATTTTAGTTCTAAAGTCTCTTAGGGACAATAGCAGCAATGATAGAAGAAGACAATAGAAGGAAATTATGCATACAGTTAAGTTCTGAGATAGTCTGATCACTCTTTTGGTGAGGATGCTCCAGAAATACTTTACAGAGCACAGAGACATGGTACAAGCACGCCGCCTTACTGTGCATTTTAAATATTCCTAAGCAGTGGAACAGTTTCAGAAGGAGCTGTGTGTCTCTGTGGATTTCACAAAAAGGAAGAAAATAACTCACAGCATTTGTAAACGGAAAAGTCCGTTTTAAGCCATGTTTTGCTTTTTTCTTCCACATGTATCAAGGTGAATGCACACAAGGTCATGAGAAAGACAATGACGAAATAAATGCCTTTCTCATGTATTTTGCTGTGATGAGTATTTCTTCAAAGCGGACACAGCATGTGTGCATGGGAAGGGTGGCAGCCAGTGAAGTCAGATCAGACTAGACCTTATGAGGAAGAAGGAAATTAAAAATTATCATTATCACTATCACCTGCAGGGAGTAATTTATCATTTCTGTTCTTCATTGGTATCATGTTCCAACAGCGTGTGGCTACAGCAGATACAATTAGGCAGCTGGCCACAGAAGTAGGAGGATAATGTGCTTTTGATGGAGTTTATCCAAGCATGGAGCCAGAGTGCTTGTAACCCATGCACCAGAATCACTCTGGCCAAAACACAATCCATTCTTTGTTGTCTGTTTCTTTCAAAATCTTAAGATGGAATTTAGAAGCCAACTGATGATGAGTCTGAAGCAAACAAGGAAAAAGTAAATAGGCAGTCCACAAAAAAGATTGTTATAGCTTCTATATGATCACATATGACGATACAGATGAAAACACAAACAGAAGCCGTCCAGGCTGCTGCAGATGAAACATGGAGGCTGCCAGCGATCACCGGGGTTTAACCGAGGAGACAAACTGACAAGACAAATACGAAATCACGTATTATGATTTCCTCCCGATATTAACTGTATCTTAAATAACCACTCCTCCTCCTTCAATTAAAATTCTATTTGATCCCAAGAGAAAATCTGCATTTTTCCTTTCTTTCTTGATTCCTCTAGGGAACAATACACATTAAGTGCCATAGACCTCTCAAAGGACACTGCCGGGTTGAGTGGCATTTAGAAACAGACGAGCAATACGGGAAAGCGCAAAACAGACAATAGGGTGAAAAAAAGGGGGCACTTTTACTCAAAAACTCAGTATCATTCATTTTTATCTATTTAAATTAGCTGAAACTCCATGTAAATTTATTTGGATTGCCCCTTTGCAATTTCAAGATTGCTTATTAAAGTGGTTTTAGTGGGCAAAGGGATTTTCAGAATCTACAACACAATTGTTTCATTTTGAAAAGCCACAAATTGATAGCTCACGTGCCTTAACTGCTCTACATTTTTTCCTAGCTATAACAACATATTTTTGTTTTATACAGTGAATATTCATTGAGACTTGCCAATATTTTAACTCTATCTTTTCTTTTTATGTTTTTGTCATAGGGCATATGCACTAGCATGAGAGACAGAGACACAGAGAAAGTGAGAAATCACCCCACCGCCCAGAGGGGATGGCCACACCACAATCCCTTATCCTTCAGTCTCCTTCTGGGATTCTGGGCATGCGTGCATACATATCTTGAGTGATTTTCAAGCTGTTGGGTCTGGGACTCAAACTATACTCGGCCACATGAGAATCCAATGATCTTAACCACCACACCACCTGCTGGCTCCTGGAATTGTTTTATCATATACTGTCTCAACTAGTTCTTGCTTCATGTTATTTTATGTCCTAGAATGACTGGTTGCCTTTGATTATGTACTGAATATTATATTTGACAAACTGTAGAAATAGTTTGAGATCCATAATAATAATAATAATAATAATAATAATAATAATAATAATTTTCTTCCAAAGAATTTTTATTTCTTTCTGCAAGGAACCTGGGGGTACTAAGAAACCAAGATCATCTTAAGCCAGTATTAGGGGTTTAAGAATTTCCTGGGCCACCCAAGTCACTTGAGGTTGGGCTAGAATACATGCGAGGGACTTCTTTAATCTCTTTTAACCTTTTCTTAGGCATAGTCTCTAAGGGTCTCAATACAAAGTACAAGGAATTATAAGGGAATTACATTCAACCTGTTGTTTGTTTTTAAGATTTTTGCCAAGGGCCTGCAGGTGGCAGTGTGGTTGAGGACTGAACTCCCACATAGCCAACTGTGGTGTGAGTACTGAACCTGGCAGATTGCTCTCTCGCTTTCCCTCTCTATCTCTGATGAGCACACATGACCTGTACCAAATTAAAGTAATAATAATAAATAAAATTAAATAACTCTTTAGAATAAAATGTTTTCGCCATAGAGCACATGTGCTTGCCAGAGACAGAGAGAGATAATGAGAGGGAAAGTGAGAAACCACCTCCAGAGGGGATGTCCACCCACAATCCCTTCTCCATTCTCTTCCCGGGATTTCAGGTACACAAGCCCATGTACTCAGTGTGGTTTCTGAGCCAACAGGTCAAACTTGTAGAAGCGCAGCGCCTTAATCCCCATGCCACCCGCTGGCCCCAAGGCCCCATTTTTATATCTCTACCTGTGTGAAATGATCACAAAGGCAACTGAAGTCTTTTAGCTCCTTCCTCCAAATGGACAAATGCTTATAGAGCAAAAGTGGCCCTAAAAGTCAGGCTCATTTCTTTGATTTCTTTCTTTTCTGCGTCTTAGCTTGGTAGTGCTTTACTAACATATCTCTGATATCTTTGAACAAGTATTTTTTTTTTTTTCCAGCTTCTGTAGTTGTTCTCAGGAAAAGGCTCGTTCCACTTTACATACTCCACCATGACAGGACAGACTCTTCACTGCATTTTTTTTCCTCAGGTCCCCTACATTTAACACTCTACCCTTGTTCTCCAGCCCCTAGTGTGCTATGTATGGCTTAGTTGGAACATTACCTCCTCTGGTCAGCCTTCCTGAATCCCACAGAGAAGGCCGTAATATACCCATTAAGTGTTCCTCAACTCCCTGTAGTAACACAACATAATCGTAATGCATTTTGTTCAGTGTCTCTTGTTCGGCTGCAGATCCCAACAGGCCATGCGGGGCAGTCTCGCCAGGTCTGTGCTCACCTCTGAACCCTCCCTGCTGGGCACACTGCCTGGGTATCCCGCTGAATGGTGAAAACCACTATCCGGCATTACAGAGGGAAATGGTCTGAATGCTCAAGGCCTACAGGAAATTAATAAAGGTTTCTTTTTTTTTTGGAGAGGTTTTCGTTATAGGGTGCGTGTGCTCACCAGACAGACAGAGAGAGACAGAGAGACAGAAAGCGAGAAATCACCCCCCAGGGGGGATGGCCACACCGCAATCCCTTCTCTTCTCAGGATCTTGGGCGTGCACGCACACGTGCCTGGCGTGAGTTTAAGCCACCGGGTCCAGGACGTGAACCACAGTCGACTATGTGGGAGTCCAGCAACATAGCCATTACGCTAACTGCTGGTCCTGAGAAATTAATAAAGCTTTCTTAACTGAGGGAACTATTTGATAAATGATAAACTGATACAATATGTTCCAACCATACAAACCTTTGGAAAAAAAGAAGTCATGAAGTTTTACTCTGCTTATTAACTTTCTATTTTTTAATTCAAAACTGCTATCAGATGTCAACTATTTCAGAAAAGTATTCCCTGACATGTGTATTAACGACAATGAATTAGTCTCTACTAACACAGCCCATACAGTATTACAAAGGCTTTCTGGAAGAAGACATGTCTAAGACCAAACCTTAAAGAAGAGTAGGACTAGGAAAGAAGAGGGTGTGAAAGTGTGCTTGGCCGTGCGAGCCTACTGTACGCCCCTACTGCATTCTGTTACAGAGCGTATTACAATTCTCTTATGTGGAGGCCTCCCCTGCTAAAAGAAAGTCCTTGGGCCCAGAGAATACATTTTGATTCTTTGCTGTACTCATAACACACAGGAGTAGTATTCAATACATGTTGCTTGAATAAGAAGTGCCCTTGAAAAGTATCTATTTTTGCATGTGTTTGTGATTTAAAAAGCCTTATAGCCCACTGATTCCCTAGATTTCCATCTACTCCTGCTCCCTCACACATCATCAGTTTCTCGTTTGTCATCAGTATTCACTGTTTTCTTATATTTCATTTTTCATGCTACTTTTCAGTGTTCCCTAAAAGCTGTCCATGCAACAACCATCCATTCCTATTTCCTCAAATACTAACGGTGGTAATGTAAACATTATATTCTTAAGAATGTATATACATTTACCAGGATGAAATAGCTGATATATTAAACTTAAAAACATCAAGGCAGGGTGGCCAGTACATGGCATGGTGGTTAAAGCACTGGACTCCCACATGGCAGACTGCGGTTCAAGTCTCAGACCTGGCAGCTTGCTTTCTCACTTTCTCTTTCTCTGTTTGGTGAGTGTGTGTGCCCTAGAGCAAATTTTTAAAATAATAATAAATAAAATTAAATAAATAATTCTTAAAACAAACAAACAAAAACAAGGCAGGGCCAGCCCTGTAACCTAGTGGTTATAGGAAGTCAGATCCCACACAGCCAACTGGAGTTCAAGTCCCGGCCCCAGTGGCTTGATGCACACACATCACAGACACCTGTGCACGCATGTGTGTCCCAAATCCTGACAGGATGGAAAAATGGAGGAGTAGAGATTGCAGTGCGACCATGACCCACTGCAGGGTGCTTTCTTTTGTCTCTGTCTCCCTCTGGTGAGTGCACATGCCCACTGGAAATTAAAAAAAAAAAATCAAGGCAAAACAAACAAAAAAATAGTTTTGTGATTTGAAGAGATATGAAACTAAAAACTGCTAAAAGTCATTTTTGTGAGTAGGTGACTGAGCCCTGCCAATGCTCCTTGTTTTTAGAGCCTTTTAGAGGCTGAACTAAGAGACTAAACAGGAAAACAGTGGTAGGCTGAACACAGGAAACATCTTACCCTACAGACACGAAGCATTTTTCTGTTCTGTTGAAGAGTGAGATTTAAAAAATGGTTATCACCTCCATATGCAAGCCCTTCTTCAAGTATCAGTATCGGGAGTGGGAATAAAAAATATGGTAGTATTCACCTATGTTTTTCATTTAAAAATGCCACTTTTCAAAGGAGGCAATTATACTAGTTACCTTATGTTCTAGCTTTGTATTTGTTCATTTCAAGGGCTTTTCAGTCTTGCTTTCGACCTCTGGACACTGGTGGGTGATGCAATGATTTATAACTGAGGCCCTGGGCTTCAGTCTTGCCCATCTCAAATCCCAGGTGCTGGATGCGGGATGAAAGGAAGAGGAGAGGGGGGGAAATCAGATGGAGCACCATGGCACAGCCTTCGGGAACAGCCGTGACACATCATTTGTTAAAGGAAAGGGCATTCGTAACAGTTATGTCACTGTCTTAGTGACCTAAAACTCAAAACATGACCCTCTGTAAAACTGCAGGCAAGAAAAATGTGATTTTACCTTGAAGAAGTAGTTGATTTACATAAATGCAGCATTTTCAAAGAAGGCCTTATTTCTCTACTATATCCGATATTCAGGTGTATAGATAAACGTAAGGATTTTCACTGAATACCTTTGCCTGTAAATAAACTGGTCTCTGAGGTGATACTTAAAGACGAATCAATTAGGTAAACGGACAAGATAACTCTTTAAGGGTACGGCAAGACAGGAAAGTGAGTGAGTGAATGAAAATATTTTTTTTTTTTTGGAGAGGTTTTCACTGTAGGGCGCGTGAGCTCGCCAGACAGACAGAGAGAGACATAGAGACAGAAAGCGAGAAATCACCCCCCAGGGGGGATGGTCACGCCGCAATCCCTTCTCCTCCATTCTCCTCTTGGGATCCTGGGCACGCACGCACACGCGCCCGGCATGAGTTTTAAGTCACCGGGTCCGGGACACGAACCGGGGTCGACTACGTGGGAGTCCAGCGACATAGCCATTACGCTAACTGCTGGTTCCCAAGTGAACGAAAATATTAATTGGCTCATTTCTTGAGCACGCTCTATGTGCCAGGCATAGTGGAAACGTTTGCATGCAGTCTCTCATTTAGCACCCCAAATAATACCTAGGCTGTAGGTATCGGTGTTATCATCTCCACTACTGAGAGAAAAAGTTCTAAGTTAAATAACTCATCGAAAGTCATGTTGGTAAATTAGGGTCCATTGGTCTAAAGCTACAGCTTTTAACCACAGTGCTACTTTTTACAGAGCCACTGCTTAAACTTTGCTCTTTGATTTTATTCAATTGCATTTTCATCAGTTCTTAAGTGATTTTTTTCCCTTCCATTTCTCTCCTGTCTTCTAGAAAGAAGAAAGATAGACTCGTTTTGGAAATACCTGTAAAGTATGTTCTGAGCCACCCGGTATACATAACAAAAATGTGTTGATTCCAGTAAATCTTTAACGCATCTTTCCATGAGGATGAATTATCTCCTGTTGATATACATGTGGTTTATACATCAGTTGTCTGGAAACATTAGGCACGTCAGGATTTTTAGAAGATTTGAATGACAATATTCACAGTGGTTTCTGGTAGGGCATAATTCGAGAGAAATCTGAACTGGGAAGATTACTTCCTTCTAGGTCATTACTCCAGGGAGAACTGCCTCAGTCAGAGGTAAATACCTGGTCAAACTCATTTACTATCAAACTCTAATAATGCTAATTGGCAGCCTCTGTGATAAGTTTAGGGCAAACTCCCCTGACATCTATAAGTAAGAGTCCACTCTTATTGATTACATGATAAGTAAACTATTTTTGTGCTTATTGCTGTGTTTGAGATAGGTATTTAAATTCTGATTGAGTGTGATTATTTCTCTCATAACTTATTCGACTCAACAGTGGTGATTTTGAGCATGGCCCTTCGCTTACCTAGAATTAACTAGTTAATTATAATGTAGGTTAAGAATTTCAAGATTCCACTCAAATTACATTTTAGAACAAGTTGACATTCAAATTCTATTATAATGTAACTCACTGGAGCCTTCAGAATCAGTGCTAATGATTTTTTTTTGAGAGAGAGTTTTTTTTATAGGGCGCGTGCGCTAGCCAGTGCTAATGAATTTTTAAAAACGTAAATACAGGGGCCGGCAGGCGGCGTGGTGGTTAAGGGCGCTGGACTCCCACACAACTGACTGCGGTTCGAGTCCTGGACCTGGTGGCTTCCTTTCTCACTTTCCCCTTCTCTCTCTCATTCAGTCGGTCTCTGGTCAAATTAAAAATAAATAAAATAAAATAAATAAAGCTAAATAAAAATAGTTTTTAAAAAAACTGTCAAAGCTATTTAAAAAAAAAAGTAAATATGGAGGCACTGTGCACAGTACGACTTTCAAAAGAGGATCCGGCCCCAGCCCCAGGCCCCAGTGTGGCGGTGCAAGGGGCAGCGAACGGAACTGCAGTGCTGACAGTGATATGGCCAGCTCAATCCCAGTCGGCCTGAAAACATGCTGGCTGGGGACCAGCAGTTAGCGTAATGGCTGTGTCGCTGGACTCCCACGTAGTTGACTGCGG
>NW_006159671.1:753863-758397 GCF_000334495.1 Tupaia belangeri chinensis | reverse complement strand
CCAAAAAAAAAAAAAAACATGCTAGCTGTATGCGTGTGTGCCTGTAATCCCAAGGAGCCAGAGGGCTGGAGAAAGGGGACTGCAGTGTGACAAATCCTCTCTCTCATTCTCTCCCATGCTTTCTATTATGAATAAAATAAATACACTAAAAGAAAAAAGCACCAGTGCACGAACCTCTAGCCACTCAACGGGCAAGTTATTTTACTCAGCTCCAGGGTTCCCATTGTGTAGACTTTCACATTCTCTCTGACTAGGTTTAAGGCATGCTTTAAATATTGCAGATGATCCTTCCCACTATTCTAATCTACTCAGTGAACATACACCTAAGGTTCACAGGAGGTGGGGCACAGATCTATCTTTTCTAAAACTAAATTTTTCTCAATGAGACATTTCTTATGAGGGAGTATAAAAGTAGACAGGAAGACAATGAAACATGAAGAATTGGTTGGAGAAATACAGATTTAAATTATTTTTTTAAAATTTGCTGGAGGGCACGTGCGCTTACACTCGCTGTCCCTCACGAGGTACAGAAAGAGAGAGAGAGATTAAGTACATGAGACTGAACTGGTAAAATAGAATTTTATGACTTTTGACTAAAACACTGCTGATTTTCTTGTAGGCTTTGTTTTCTAGTTTTAAGCATTTTTATCCTGTCTTGAGCTGCCAATAGGTTTATGTACCTACTATTTAAACAGAATCCTAAACTGTTTCCTGGCTTTAAGTTTTTAGAAAAGTTTCTTAGTATTTCTTTGATTTATTAAAGCTAAAACTGCTTTTCTTGAAATTAAAAAAATATATTAAGAAAATACCTATTTAATGACCGTAGTAGGTTATATAGTATCAGCTAGGTGCTATTCATAGTATATTCATTTTACTTAGAATTTCACACCTCAAGTTAGACATGTATTCACAGATATGTACATATCAGCTAAACTTACTATTGAAAGTAGTTAGATAATTTAAAAAATTTTGTGAATAACTTGTAAAAAAAAAGTAACAGAAAACAACTATAGACACCAGAGATAGTGTGGGAGGAGAGTGGGAAATGGCAGAGGGTGAGAAATAGGAGTGTAAAAATACACACACGCACATATGAAACTAGAAATGGAAAATTATCTATGATAACATGTATGATTAAGCCACTATGCAGTATATTCTGGATGGGAAATCACATTTTGTATGCTGTGATGATGCTCAGTGAATGAATGTAAATTAATTAATTAAAAATTATAAATAAATAATGCTTTATTGAAGTGTGCACATATAAAATACACACACACACACACACACACACACTGAGTAAATTACTGAGCTACATACAGCTCAGTGAACTTTTTCAAAGTGTAGAAGCACTATCCAGATCAAGAGAGTCTACAATCATTACCCAGAATCCTCTATCACGCTCCCTCTAATCATGAAGCCTCCTACAAGAGCAACCACTACTCCGATGTTCACCACCATGTACTATAATAGATTAGCCTGCTTTGGGAAACTTAAGTATGGAAACTTTTCTGTATCTAGCTTTCTGCCTCCTTTTTTTCATAAACCATCTGTTCATGCAACTCATGTGTATTGTGTTGTGGTGTATGGCCAAGCTCATTCGTTTTCACTGCTTTGGCTCTTACATAAATACACCATGTTTATTCATCCTCTGTATTGTCGATGAATGTTTGTTTCCAGTTTGGGCTACTATGAAAAAGGTCACACAGACACTGTGCATGTCTTCTTGGTGAACATATAAATATATTTCTACTGCGTAAAGACCTAGGAGTAAAGTGAGGAAGAGTCAGGCTCAGCGTGTGGTCAGCTTTGGCAGCCACAGAAGGCAGTTAGGCTATACAGAAAGAGCTTCACCTCAGAGCAGGACCTTCGCCTCATTGCACTTACATATTTCTGGAATATTGGTGCTAGTGAAACTCTTTAAGAACTACCCACTGGGAAAAATGATAAATATATGCACCATTATAGCACCTGAGTACCTAGCATATACGGTCAATATTTACTGATATTTGGCACGTTTTCTTACACCTATTCTCCCTCTGTTCCCCTTCAGCTGCTGGAATACTTTGAAACAAATGCCTCACATCATGTCGTTTCTTCCCCATGTTCTTCAGTTTGCACCTCTAAAATATTTTTCTTGGATAATTACAATGGCCTTATCATACATAACCAAAACCTCAGTAGTTCTTTGGTATTATCTAAAATTCGTTGGGTGAATTCTACTATCTTGTCTTTTCTATTTATACCTCGTAAGTAGAGGAAGTATCTTGGCTTGTTGCTCTATTTGCAATGCCTCACCACTGTTAGGACACACTCCTACTCAAAGAACGTATGCTGAGAAGTGTTCTCACCATCTTGAAGGCTCAACTGCAAAGGTTTGGGTTTCAAGAAGATTAGCAAGTTCGGACCATGCTCTAGATCACATAGTCATTTTCATAAAAACAAACCTAAAACAAGATGAGGAGGTGAAATCACATAGTGGTCTCTCCCTACAAGGCATAAAATTTACTTAATGAAGTCTATTAAAATATATACCAGATGTCTCGCTAAAATCTACGATGCACGTTCAAGACAAATCTTACTATTTGCAAGCAGCACAGATGTGTCTTAATAATTAGTTTTTTTAGCTAATTGGCTTAGCAAGGTCAAAATTAGGTCAATTTACACCAAAAACTACTAACAGCTGATTTAATATCCAGGCATAAGTTTGGAGATAGTAGGTTTCAACTGTCAGAAAGCCTTAAAAAACGATTTAAAGGACACAGCTGCAAAGAAATGGGCTCATCTTGAAGTTTTATTCTTAAGCTCTTAGAAAAATTTAAAGCTTAATTAAGAAGTAAAACGAAGACCAAAATTACTACGACAAAGACTCGCAGTAGCCTGAATCGTAAACATCTTAAAGTCTTTTTAATAGCAGCTGTACTTGTCTCGGTAAACTGAGTAAATGAAAGACTCGCTTTGACTCCATCCAAAAAGAAGTATCAGTGGCTTTTAAATATCTTTCTACCATTTATGAACTATATCATTAAAAAAGAGAGAGAGAGAACTAAGTTAAAGACTGAGAGGTACTATATAATTTATTTTTAGTTCACTTTTTGTTGACTTTTCCTAACTTAAAAATCCTAAATCTGTAGCCCAGCTCTATTTTCCAGATTGGGATTTAAAGAATAACTTAGTCAGTGCCTTCTGCTTCTAGTTAGGATGTGGAAGGTGGCTTAAATTCATGTGTGCGTGCATGCCCAAGATCCCAAGAAGAGAATGGAGAAGGGATTGCGGTGTGGCCATCCCCCCTTGGGGGTGATTTCTCGCTTTCTGTCTCTCTGTCTCTGTCTTTCTGGCGAGCACACGTGCCCTATAGCAAAAACCTCTCTGAAAAAAAAAATATATGCATATATATATATATATATATATATATATATAAAAATAAAGGTATTTAGAAAAAAAGATTAACCAAATTAGCTGACAACAAAAATAGTAACTCTAATAATGAAATTTTGTGCACCCCCATTATAGAAAAGTACCTGGTACATAACATTTAATTTTCCTTAAAGTTTTTTTCTTTCTTTCATAAGAGAAAAAGAGACATCTCTCAATAGGGTCTCGATGTGCAATCTATCTCCATCCTCAGCCAGCCCAGGACCACAGGTATGCGTGTGCTGGGCTTAGGAAGGTGTCTAACCATAAACCCAGAACCTTCCATGTGGGTCAGCCTTACAGAGCACTGTGTGTAACTGCTGCGCCACCATCCGGCCCCAGTATTTATTATTTGCTTAATAAATGGAACTATCCGTTAATGTGTATTACTATTAATACAAAGATTTAAAAAGTAATGACTAAAAAGACATTAAAGGGGCCAGCAGGTGGCATGGTACTTAAGGCGCTGGACTCCCACATGGCCAGCTGTGGTCCACGTCCCAGACTTTGTGGCTTGCTTTCTCACTTTCTCTCTCTCTCTCTCTGGTAAGCATATGTGCTCTATAGCAAATTTTTAAAAATAATAATAAAGACAATTAAATAAATAATTTGTTAAGAAAGGATATTAAAATCCTCTCATATGCCCTCAGTCTAGTGATTACAAAAAGTAAAAAGATGCTCAAAAAATTGGTCTGTGTGTGTTACGAATATGCTCTGGAAAATTATCCTTCAACCATTACAGACAACTGAGTCTCAAGATATTGACACAGAAATATCATACCACATTAAATTACTAAGACATAAAATAAAGCCTGTTAATGAATGTGCTGTGCAATTTCTTCTGTGGGATGGGTGTGCACGTTTGATGGTGGGAAAGAGAATAAGGAACAGGTATTTCTCCATGAAATGTTCAAACAATCTTGAAAAAAGCTATCTGAAAACACCATGGTCTCTAACACACATTCTACTGAAATAAAATCCAAAGAGGGTGTGTTCTTAGCATCTTGTTACTTTGAAAAATCCAATTTCCTCTAATTTTTTAATCAGGCTACAAATTTAGAATCTCATTAAGAAACAAATGGTTACACATATAATCAAAATAGGCTAACTACTCAAAGTA
>NW_006159671.1:752146-753833 GCF_000334495.1 Tupaia belangeri chinensis | reverse complement strand
CAAGTTTTAAGCACAGTGAAGGAAAAAAAAAAAAGGAATTTAATATATCTAAACAAATCCAGGCACGTTTCTTCACTCTTGTTTATAGAAATCAAATCGCTTCCTCTTACTTTCCAGTTTCGCCATCCTTCACCAGGCATCGTTTTCACATTTTTCAATATCTTCACTAATTTCTGACTATATAAAGGGGAAATAATGTTTTAGTTTAGGCACTCATGCCTTTTTTTAAAATAAATTATTTAATTTTATTTATTCATTCATTTATTTTAATTTGACCAGACAGCAAGAAAGAGGGTAAGTGAGAAAACCAGTCACCACGTCTGGGACTCGAACCATGGTTGGCCACATGGGAGTCCAGCGCCTATTTAAAAGTAGCCTTAGAGACCAAGCTTATTTAATGGCGGAGAGTGTAAGGAGCTGGCAATACCCCAAACAGCAAAACAAGGCTGCAGAGGAGGGTGGACAGTTGGGACTCTCAAATAATGAAAACCTAATAAAAGCACTAGACCACAAAATCTTCCTTATGGCAGGCCCACGTCAGAGTAAGTGTGCCGGGAAAAGCGAGGTTTCCGAGACCAAATCACCATAAGCTTACTCTGGGAGGGTAAAGAAACAAACAAAAAATAATTCAAAGATCTACTTTTAAAAATATATATTTAAAAAGAATTATTCATTTAATTTTATTTAGTATTTTTCAATCTGACCAGAGAAAGCGAGCAAGCCAGCAGGTGTGGGACTCAAACCACTGTCAGCCATGTGGGAGTCCAGTGCCTTAACCACCATGTTACCTGCTGGCCCCAAGATCTACGTTTTAACTGCTGCAAAGAAGATAAGTAACCTATTGTGCCATATAAATCTGTTGAGTCTGTCATGAGGAACAGCGCATTTTGACTGTACATGTCCCCTATCCCTCCCAATAAGCCTAGACTAAAGGCTAGAAATAAGACTTCTCGAATCTGTTTCCTATGCAACATGTTTCTGATCTGCTTCATGTACAAAACTCAGCCTAGTTTCTTCCACACTTGGACTATCTTCTTCAAAAGGTTTCTCTATGTTCTTGTAACAGTGTGCGTAATCCTGCCTGGAGGGTTTCTTGGGTCAGAGAAGAGAAAGGACATTTTATTTTACAAGTAAAACATTATAGTGATTAATTTTCTTCACCAGTAAAATGAGAATAATACGAGTACCCACCTCAAGTGGTTATGAGAACTAATTGAAATAATGTGTTTATAGTGATTAGCACATTACCTGACGTTCGAGTGTTCAACAACCGTTTGATTACTATCGTCTCAGGAAGACAATTTATATCAACGAATTACTTGACAGAATAATCTCAGAAAAGGTAGCAGCTTATGCTAAACACTAAAATCTCTTATCTTCAGTATCTAGCATGCATCCAATAAATGTCGTTTGGAATAACACACTCCTCTTGAGGTGAGGGATGGAGCTGTTATTCAGCAGGGACCAGACACACACGAAATCTACTCCAGCCTCCGGCCATTTTCCTTAAAAAGCCCAGACCCATCTCATTTTGAAACATACTTTTAGTTAACAGCCATTCAGGTAAATTGAGAATAAAAATGAAAATCTAAAAGGTACTTCAGAGCTAGCTGCAAGATAATATAATGATTTCTTTTTTTTTTATTATTAGAGGACACATAGAGGAGAAGAAGAAGGGATAGGGCAA
>NW_006159671.1:715601-752115 GCF_000334495.1 Tupaia belangeri chinensis | reverse complement strand
AAAGAGAAAAGTTAGCACACTCAAAGGGGTATGGTCATGCCACAGCCCTTTTTCCACCAATCCATCAGGATTTGGGGCATGTATGCATATGGGCTTGGTATGTCTCTCAAGCTAGCAGAGCCAGGCTTCAAACTATGGGAGATCTGCCTCCCAAAGCACAGCACTTAACCACGCCTATGGAGCCTGCCCTGTAAGTTTGTTTCTTATTCATTTTTCTTATGGGACTCTTTGTAAGTCATAAATGCAGTACGTTCCTATTTGACACTTAAAATATTCTTCAATAGCAAAATGTCTATTATAATCTGGATTAAACACACTGTTGACTTTTTTGTTTTGTTTCTTTTCACCTTACTCTTAAAAGTGTACAGAATAAAACTAAAATCACTGAAGGATACATACAATTTCTTTTAACCCAGAGCTTCTTGTACTCTATCGCAAAAAACAGGAAATAGAAAATGATTTTTTTATACATGTGATGAACCTCTTTCTGTAGCATAAAACTACTGTAGCTAAAACCACTTCACAAAATTTACCATTGGCGGGAACCAGCAGTTAGCGTAATGGCTATGTTGCTGGATTCCCACATAGTCGACCGCGGTTCGCGTCCCGGACCCGGTGGCTTAGAACTCACACCAGGCACGTGTGCGTGCGTGCCCAAGATCCTGAGAGGGGAATGGAGGAGAAGGGAACTGCGGCGTGACCATCCCCCCTGGGGGGTGATTTCTCACTTTCTGTCTCTATGTCTCTCTCTGTCTGGCAAGTGCACGCACCTTATAGCGAAAACCTCTCAAAAAAAAAAAATTTACCAGTGGCTAGGGATCCATCTGACACAGTTCAGCCCTTGGATGTGTGGAATGAAGATGTGGAAGGTGAATTTGGCCAACAGGAACTGTCAGAGGGGGCAGAAGGTGGGTAGGGAAGAGGACGGTCGGGAAGGGCCTCATCCATCTGGGGCCATCTGTGTGTGTGACACACCGGGCACGTGGGCCTAGGGCAGTCAGGTTAACAGGGCCGGCAATGGTGCAGACACCTTTGTCTTCATGACAGAGGTAGCTTTATAGCAGGCCAGGTCTAAGGTATGGTTCTAGGAGCTGTTTTAGAATATAGTCTGTTTCTTTATGTTTTCCAATATTCCTGTGAATTATCTTATTCCTTTTATTAATCTGCTTAGTTTAAAACAGCTGATTCAGATTCTATTATCTGAAATAAGAGCCCTGATAACGAACTAGAAAAGAACATTTCAATTAAACTCAATAAACTCATCTATCTAAAGTTCAAAAATACAACTAAAAACAGTTTTGACATATTCACTAGAATTTTACATCTCTTGATTTATGTGAAGGTAACTGAAGAAAGATTTGAAAGCATTATTTAATACTGATGATATGAAAAATAACATCTGAGAATACCCTTATACTTGATCAGTTTTTATTAATCAAGATGGTCCTTTTTCAAGTCCTAAGGATTACTAATACCAAAACACTGAGGAAATCTATGATTTTAATTGACTAAATCATTTCAACTACTCAAGAGAAGAATTAGAAAATTAGTGGGTAATAAATGGGATGATAATATTTTGTTTCTTATTTATTAATTAAATGCATGTAATGGGTGTACCCAACTCACAAATCTATTGTAGACTCTAGCTATTTAACTTCTAAAAATTATAAAACAAATTTCGATTAATGAAAAAATACCTCAAAGCATCAAGGCACATTGTTTGGTAAACTCATTTGGATATAACTTTATTACTAGATCAAAATGAACTGAAACAATTTTAAAAGAGCCATAAACTTTTTGCATGCCAATGTGAACTATTTAAAAGAATCAGTGTTAACATGATTATATGTTGTTTTTACACAGTGTCTGAAAATACAATTTTCAATAAAAATTTTAACTTTTAAAGATGTGGTCAGAATTTTTAAAATAATACAAATATTTTTAAAAGTAATATAAATACTCATGTTGACACCACCTATGTAATTCATATTTTAATTATGTAAAGGCCTATAGATTTTTTTGTTTTGTTTTGTTTTTTTAGGAGAGATTTTTGCTATAGGTAAGTGTACTCGCTGGAGAGACAAATAAAGTGAGAAATCACCCCCTAGGAGGATGGCCACACCACAATCCCTTCTCCTCCAGTCTCTTCTAGGGATCTTGGGCATGCATGCACATGTACCCAGCATGAGTTTAAATCGCCAGGTCCAAGACTCAAACCGTGGCTAACTACATGGGAGGCCATCTACTAGTCCCAAGACCCACAGTTTATTAACATTCTGAGTCTCCTAGTAAAAGAAAATATCTTTAAAATATTACTTACAAATTATTTAAGAAAGAAAAAATATATTTAAAAAATCGGTCATTTGTGGTTAGATTTTAAGTGCTTTCACATGTATTATGTCTCATTGATTCATGCAACTAGTCATCAAGATAAAAAGAATTATTTCTGTTTTTCCTAAAGAAAAATTATTTTGACTTTATTTATTTATTTATTTATTTTAATTTGACCAGAGAGGGACAGAGTGAGAGAGAAAGTGAGAAGGCAAGTCACCAGGTCTGGGATTCAAAACATGGTTGGCTTAACCACTACACCACCTGCCAGCCCCTTCCCATTTTTCTTAAAGCAGTTAAGAGTAGTCTGAGCTTACATAAGTAATCTGAAAAAGAAACAAGTAGAAGACCCAAATGGGAATCCAAAGCTGCCTAACTTTTCTAAGGCCCATACTTTTCTATCACACCAGGTTGATTCTTTATAGAAAGGAACATAGTAACGGCTTAATTATTCTTCATACATGAACATAAAATATTCTACCAAATAGACCTATTTCACTTCCTTCTAACTGAGTGCTAAGAGTTACTGGGAGGAGTAAGATAGAAACTTTTGTCTTTGAAAATAAAGTTGAATGCTCTTGGTTAATTATGTAGTAGGAAATAATGAAGATTCTACAAAGAAAAATCACTACGTAAACAGAGATTTCTAATACTTTTTCGCTAACTAAACTAACTTTTCTGGAGTTTACTCACCTATGAAACCAGATGTGTTCGCTGGCTTGGCAATAACAATAGCCTTGTCAAAGGCAATAGCCCTTTTCATTTATCACACCCTTGGTAATTAATTCATTAGCCTGCCAATCAGCTGCTCTGCTAGTGAAACCTGTGAAAGTGGAATGAACGAGCTTACCGTGCACATGCATGTCTTTGTGATTTTCAGGGCAAAATCTGAAGAAAACTCCAAATCTGCGATAGATGTTGTATGGCAATCTATACGCTAGCCGTCGAGAAGGAACAGAGAGACGAGTTTAGTGAAAACAGCAACCCTCCACCAGATAAACATTACTTCTTTTTATGCAGGAAGGATTTCTATAAACCAATGTTTTACAAACTTTCATCATTCATGTACATTTTGGGGATTACTTTCAGATTTAAGGAGTATACCAGCACTATCATTTATCTAATTTTTAAGTCAAATTAGTATTTTTCACTTAGCTTTCTTGTGCACAATAGTATATATCAACATGGCTTTGACATGCTAATTAAGGTTTGCCTAAGACACACGGAACAAATACTTTCAAATAAGTAATAGTTGTTATTTTATACTTGTTGTACACCTGCCACATCGGCCTTAAATTATGTGTACTAATAGCCAATACTACTTTTATAGGAAGCACCAACCTGAAAACACATCTAAATGAAATGGAAAAAGTGTTTTAAAATAGTTTAACATTGTTTAAAATTATGTAACTGCACTTGAAGGTAAGTTTGTTCGGTAATAGGAAAAACTACAATCCAAACAGCGAAAACTATGAAGATTCAACTGAGGGAACAAAAATAGCCAAATATCTTTTTTTTTCATTCTGTCCTGGTTCGAATCCTTCTCCCTTTTACTCTGGCAAGTGTATGGAATCAGCTTCCCACTGCGGTAGTCTACCAGAGCGGGCTGCTGTGAAGACTGCCATGACTAGATTATAACCTAACGCAGGCAATTCTACAACTACACATCTGAGGCACTGTTCTATTTAAAATAGTTTGAAAACGTTTTTGAATTTAAACATGGTTACCTTTTACATATATGAGAAGTGGATAACAGAATTATAGTCACTTAAACAAAAAAATTAATTATTTTTAAGAAAGGGTATATATCTACTTTTTCAGCATTGCTATGGTTTGACTATGTCCCCCCAGAAATGATGCTAAAATGTGGTGAGACACTGCAATGGTGCTGATAGACTGGAGACTTGATCTGATCAAGGTACTGGAAGGGGCAGTGATGAGGCATCAGGGTGGAGCCCCGACTGAACCCAGGTGAGCTTATAAAGGGAGGAAAGGAAACAGACGGTTACGTGCACAGCACGACACCCGCTCTGCCCTCCCCACGTGATGCCTGGCATTGCCGTGAGACTGCCAATGACGAGGTCCTCCACAGGTGTGGACTCTGGATCTTGGGCCTGCAATCTGTGAGCGAGTAAACCTCTGCTCTTCTAAATGACCCATTCAGGCATTTTTGTTATCAGGAACAGAATGGAATAGAATAAACACTTTCGTGTTTCAGGATTAAATTTTCCATTTCAACTATTTATCTGTAGACATTTTTGATGTCAAGCAAAGCGATCACTAGAGAGAGAAATTAGCATTCTCCCACCCCTCCAAATCTTTTCTTTCTGTTCTGCTGAAGGCTGAGCTGGATCTAAGCGTACACTCCTACTCTGAGCAAAAGAGTCTAATAAATCCCTAGGATCAGTGTATCACAGCACTGAATGGTCCCATAACCATCAGGCTGGCTGTTTTTGATTTTCCTCTTAAAAGCTGAATGCAATATTAACTGCTCACTTTTACTGAGAAACTTCACATTATTATTATTCTATGCTAATTTTTAACACTTTACTCATTTAAGAAAATATTTACTTTGTGCAAATTACTGTGTGTAGAGAACAAGTATTGCTATTACAAATGTAATAGTGTGATTGAAACAAGGAGACAATATCCTGAACCTAACGCTGAGTAGCCTAGTTGAAACAAACGGAAATTTTCAAGAAAATAGAATTTTTCACTGCAAAATTATAGGGAGTCTGTACAAATTCAACACAGAAAAAATAACAATAAAACTAAAGATTGGGGCCAGCAGGTGGCATGGTGGTTAAGGGTTCTAGACTCCCATGTGGCCAACAGCGGTTTGAATCCTGGACCTGGCGGCTTGCTTTCTCACTTTTGCTTCCTCTCTCTCTCTCACACACACACTCTGTCGAATTTAAATAAATAAATAAATAAACTAATTAATTAGTTTAACTAAAAATAATTCTTTAAAAATTTTTTTTTTTAAAAAAACTGGGGGACCAGCAGGTGGCACGGTGGTTAAAGGTGCCAACCGTGGTCTGAGTCCTGGACCTGATAGCTTGCTTTCTCACTTTCTCTCTCTCTCTCTCTCTCTCTCTCTCTTTCTCTGTGTCTCTCTCTGGTCAAATAAAATAAACAAATGAATAAAGTTAAATACCTCTTAAAAAATAAAAAATGAAAAAACCCGAAAGACTAACATGGAAGAAATAAGGCAATGAAACACAGAATAATTGACTGAGAAGTCTGTACAAAGTAGAGCTTTAGTTTCATGGCAAATTCACTTGTCATTCTTTAATCTGAAAGGGCAGGAAGGAATCTGACTGTGAAAAGTTAAACTTTGTGGAATACCTGACATGAATGAAAAATCTGGTTATAAACAAGAAGCTAGAATAAGACCAGGACAGGGAGAGGCAGAAATGACAAAACAGCAGGACTTTCTGCTTTAATTAAGCCACAGTGCATATAAATTACTCAATCAGAGTCAGATGTGAAAGACTGGTTTGTTGCCTGTTGATAACACGTATAGCATCCTCAGCTCGCCTGGTGTGTGGTGTAGATCATGCTGGGTAAAATCTCTTTATAATATAAATGATGTATAGTGATTAAATGTATAAGTAATAGATAATAAAAAATGCAAAAAATTACCAAGTCTTAATATATAAAGAGAAATTATTCAAAAAGGATGATATAATCTACTAGTAAATTGATAAACTCACGTTGTTTTAGCCTGATAAAAAAAGAGAGTATATGTCTGAAGGGTCACATATAAAATCAATATATTAATTTCAGATACTGAACTAAGAAAAATGGCAATGCTGTTATAAAAATAAATAAAATCAGTAAAACACTTACCTTAACAACACAAGGGTCTGAAATAAGAGCCTTTGCATCTAGGACTTCCACAACAGCCTCTGGAAGAACTGCCCTCTTCATGCAGGACATGTTGAATCCGTAGACATCATCCCAGAAAGCAACTCTGTCGGCGTGTTGGCTCGGGTCACTCGCTGCTACGAGGCTGATGGTGCACACGTCAGGGTAGACTGCAACCAGGAAAATTCCAACAAGGGAGCACTCGTTCGTTATTCCCTTTATCACAGAATATCACTTTTTAAAGACTAAATATAAATGCCAAATCCATCAATATGGATTATAAACAATGGTAGGTTAACAAAGGTATAGATCAGGGAAAATCAATCAAGTTCTATCTTAGAGCTTTTTTTCATTGTTATTTTTTTTTAATATATTTAAATCTTTTTTTTTTTTTTTGGAGAGGTTTTTTGCTACAGGGTGCGTGTGCTTGCCAGAAAGACAGAGACAGAAAGCGAGAGACAGAGAGACGTCGCAATCCCTTCTCCTCCATTCTCTTCTCGGGATCTTGGACACGCACTCACATGCACCCAGCATGACTTTAAGCCACCGGGTCCAGGACTTGAACTGTGGTAGACTACATGGGAGTTCAGCGACATGGCCATTATGCTAACTGCTCGTCCCTATATTTAAATTTATTTATTTATATTCATTCACTATACATCATTACAGCATACAAAATGAGATTTCCCATTCAGAATACACTGTATATTGGCTCAATCAAGCACATCAACATACGTATTATTGTAAACAAATAATTTTCCATTTCTTGTTTCCTGTATATTTTGCTTTTTTTCCCCATCCTTGATTCCCTATCTCTCCCCCTCTGCTGTGCCCCACCCTCCTCCCACACTGTCCCTGGTATCCATGGTTGCTTTCTATTTCCCCCCATTTTATTGATTTGCTAATGAATTTAGCAAATCTAAATATTTCCAATAGCAAGCGCAGCTGATACATACATATCCATGAACATGTCTGACTTTAGGCATAAACCTCACTGGGTAGAATGAACATACTATAAAGTAGTACCTAGCTGTGCCTATATAGCTTACTTCAGTTATCTAATATGCATTTTTTTCTGAAACATTTTTTTAAATTAAAAAACTAGAAATTCATCCCCTAATCATCGTCACAGCATACCAAAAGTGGTTTCCTATCCACAATATACTACATAGTGGCTTAATCTAAATGTATGTTATCATCAATAATTTTCCATTTCTAGTTTCACGTGTGTGTGTGTGTGTGTGTGTGTGTGTGTGTGTGTATGTATATATATTTATATTTACCTCTATGACTGACCCTCTGCCCTTTACCACCCTGTTCTCACAGAATCTCTGGTGTCTACAGTTGTAGTCCATTCCTTTCCCCCCACTTTTTATTGATGACACAATTTCTTAAATAATCTAACTAACTACTTTCAATAGCAAGTTCAGCTGGTAATTTCAAGAAAAGCAGTTTTGAATTGGTAAGGAAATTTGCTTAACACTGAAAGCCTAGAAACAGGTTAGTATTCTGTTCAAATACTAGGTACGTGAACCTATCGACAGCTCAAGGCAGGACAAAAACTCTTAAAACTGGGGTCTGGTATCTACAGTTGTAATCCATTCCTTTCCCCCCTACTTTTTATTGATCACACAATTTCTTAAATAAGCTAACTACTTCCAATAGCACGTTCACCTGGTAATTTCAAGAAAAGCAGTTTTGAATTGATAAGGAAATTTGCTTAAAACTTAAAGCCTGGAAACAGGTTAGTATTCTGTTCAAATAGTGGGTACATAAACCTATTGACAGTTCAAGACAGGACAAAAACTCTTAAAACTGGACAACAAAGCCCAGAAGAAAAGTAGCGATATTTTAGTCAAAAATCACAGAATGCTATTTCACTAGTTCAGACTCATGTACTTAATCTATCTTGTGTTGTGGTTCGATCTTCCCAATTCAATTCTGGGATATAATATTCAACTCCAGACTTGTCCCTACAATTAAGTTGGCCATTTTCTTAGTTTTTGAACTCTTATTTCTGTGTGACTATATTTAATTTTCCTGACATAGCACTCCCTTGAGAACTTTTTGGAGATCTGGTCTGATGTTGGTAAATTCTTTCAGATTTTGTTTATCTGAGAATGTTCTTGTCTTTTCTTCCTATATGAAGGATAATCTTGCCGGATACAATATTCTTGGTTGTAATTGCTTTTCCCTTAACACTTTGAATATATTTTCCCATTCTTTTCTTGCTAGCATTGTTTCCAATGAGAGGTCTGCTGTTATCCTGATGGGATCACCTTTGTAGGTAACTTGCTGTTTCTCTCTTGCCAATCTTAGTATCTTGTCTTTGTGGTTTTGGTCAACCTGGCTATAATGTGTCTTGGAGAAGACCTTCATTTGTTGATTCTATTTGGGGTCCTTTGTATTTCTTGGGACTGATCTTTGAATGCCTCTCTAGGTTTGGAAAGTTTTCTTGCAGAATTTCATGGAATAGATTATTAATGCCCTTATGAGTCTCTTTGCCTTCTGGGATGCCAATTATCCGGATGTTTGGATGTTTGATGGTATCTTGTATTTCTCGTATATTATTCTCAAAATTTGGGGAAATTTTCTCAGTCTTCATGGTGGATTTTTCTAGGGCAGCCATTTTCTCTTCTACATCTGAGATTCTATTTTCTGTATGATCTAGTCTGCTTTTAATACTTTCAAGGGAGATTTTAACTTCCTATATTATAGTCTTCATCTCTAACACTTCCATTTGATTCTTTTGTAAAGTGTGTAATTCCTCTTTTAGATCTTGCAAGAATTTCCTCACCTCCAGGAACTTGTCAGCTCCTTTTTCCTTTCTCTTCTGCAGTTCATTGTCTCTCTCCTCTTCCATCTCTGTTAGCTTCGCCATTATGAATGTTCTACATTCTTTATCAGACATTTCCATGATTTCCATTGAACCCTCTGTGGATAAAGAGGAGTTATTCTTTTCCCTAGGAGAAGAGGTATTTTCTTGCTTTCCCATAATTCTTGTGGTCCTGCGGTGATTTCTATTCATCTGATGGAAAGTGTGTTTCTTCCCAAACCTGAAGTTGAATCTGAGCATCCAGGAGCGTGCAGAAAAGGAAACAGAGAAACAACAGCAACACAACCAACCAAGAAACAGAGAAAAATAGACAAGAAAAAAAAGAAAAAAAACTAAAAAAAAAAATTATTTTTTAAAAAAGCAAAAATTAGGGAACCAGCAGTTAGCGTAATGGCTATGTCGCTGGACTCCCACGTAGTCGACCGCGGTTCGCGTCTCGGACCCGGTGGCTTAAATCTCACGCCGTGCGCGTGTGCGTGCGTGCCCAAGATCCTGAGAGGAGAATGGAGGAGAAGGGATTGCGGCGTGACCATCCCCCCTGGGGGGTGATTTCTCGCTTTCTGTCTCTGTGTCTCTGTCTGTCTGGCGAGCGCACGCGCCCTATAGCGAAAAACCTCTCAAAAAAAAAAAAAAAGCAAAACTTAGAAAAACATGTGGCGTGCTTGCACTAGTTCTCAGTAGCCATAAAGGTGTCTTCTGAGGCCTGCTCCCTTGCCTCTCCTGGGCTGAGAGAGGGGATTATTAACAAGATAAAGGGAAATGAGGCACTGAAAGCTAAGAAACTCCTTTATCTTAAAAAAAAAATTAAAGGAAAAATTACAAAAAAATGAGAAGACAGGGACAGAGGTAGAGAGAGACAAGGACAGAGACAGAGACAGGAGGCTTGAAAGTCTGCCTACCATGCGAGTTTGTGGGCTGGAGGCTGAATTATCTGTGGAAAATCTTCATTTTTCCTATTCCCCTGAAATCACTAGTTCTCAGTAGCCATGAAAGTGTCTTCTCTCTTGGAGATTCTTTAAAAAGATACTCATGAGGCCAGCAGGTGGCATGGTGGTTGGGGCACTGGACTTCCACATGGCTGACTGTGGTTCAAGTCCCCAACCTGGTGGCTTGCTTTCTCACTTTTTCTCTCTCTCTTTCTCTCTCTCTGGTAAGTGCATGTGCTCTGTAGCAAAATTAAAGAAAAAAAATTAATAAATAAAATGAAATGATTCTTAAAAAAAGGTATTCATTATCATGACGGTAAGATAAAAATAAGGATTCTAATGATAAGCTTCTGTTAAAATTATTAAAACAGAGGTAGGCAGGTGGCATGGTGATTAAGGGCACTGGATTCTCACATGGCCAACCGTGGTTCAAGTCCTGGACCTGCTTCCTCACTTTCCCCATCTCTGTCTCTCTTTCATTCTGTCCCTCTGTGGTCAAATTAAAATAAATAAATAAAATTAAACAAAATAATTTTTAAAAATTTTAAAACAAGATGATATAATTAAATCATCCTAAAATAGATATATCTATTAATAGTGAAATTTAAAATGTACTGACTTTTTTTTTATTATTTACACATTGAATCAATATACATCATTTAGATAGTAAAGAGAATTTACCCAGCATGATATACACCCCCCAACCAGTCCAGTTGAGAATACTATACACGTCATCAACAGGTAATAAACCACTTCTGCATCCCACAAATGTCTTACCTATTTTTTCTCCCAAATTTCCTTCACTACACTCTTCCCCTCTCCCACTCTCCTTCTACTTTGTCCCCAGTGTCCATAACAATTTTCAATGCTTTTATGTCCTCCAGTCTTCCAGTCTCTACCGTCGAATGTGGATAGTCAGTATATGTTAAGGGTAGACATACATTGTCTCTCTTTCATAGCCTGACTTACATCACTCAGCAGTAATTCTTCCTTATCTGTCCACTTTCAACTAGATGCCAGGATCTCATTGATTTTTTTTTATGCCTGAATAGTATTCCATGGAGTATATGCACCATATTTTTTCAATCCATTCATCTAAACATAGATGTACAAGCCCTTTTCCGATTGAGCATTCTCCTGACCTTTCAATAATTATCAGCCACCAACACTGGTTCATAGTGCTTTAAGGTTTCCTATAGTACTTCCACAATTCACTGTTTACTTCCCCATCTTTAAATCTCTTTTTCACAATTATTATTATACTTTTGTTGAATGATAGTGCAGTAGCATCATTCTCTACTTTTTTTTTTTTTTTTAAGTACATAACTTTTCAAAGTGTATTGTACTTGGTAGCCTAGCTAAGTTTCAGTGGGCCAAGTCACTACTTAGAAGTTAATGATAGAAAAAAAAAGTGTTCAATTTCCAAATATGTATTACTATTACTTCATTTTAAAATATATTCTTATTATATGCATTAACAATTAAAGCAGTAGTTTGGCTGACTCCCCAGATACCTGCTCATTTAGTGGCTCCACAGAGTGTTCCTTACAGGTATATCAAACACTTCACTGTCACTGACTACTGTGCCACTCAACTTTTCTCCATTTTGTTCACGTACATCATGAAAGAGCATTTACTTTGACTTACTATCTTTTGTTTAAACCTAAAACTGTGGTTATTTATATACAAGTAGTGATACTACTGTTTACGTGGAACTGTCTCTTTATTCATCTCAGTCCTATCCTTTAGTGTCCAAAAGTTTGCCAGGCATTTTTAAGGGATAAAGGATTTCGCATCTTTATCTATTCACTATGTGAGCTGTTCTAGTGACAAATGAATTCTGGGCAGTGAATCGAGAAGGACACAGATGTCAAAGCCATGAATTTATAAATGGTCTGTTAAGAGGGTGCTTTTGTCCAATCAGCGCTTTGTTAATTTCACCTACAAGAAGGAATAATTATTCAATTATAGCTTCTATCTGACAAATACCAAATGACAAATGTGTCAGAATGTGAAAGTAGAGGGTTAGTCAGAATTCTGGCAAGTGAGCCAAAATTTTAGCCAGCTGTAAGGAGATGGATACAGAACCAAACTGACCTATAACACTGATTACAAATACTTACTCATAGATCTTACCAACTGAAAAATAAAAAATAATTTCATTTTTAAATCCTAACAAGTACAAAATCCTTGATTTTCAGTACCTATATGAAATATAATTAGCTTGGAAAATATGCTTCAACACTTAAAAAAATTAAATGATATTATAGCTTGGTATTTTTGTCAATAGTGCTTCAAAGCTAGTTTATTACTCTTAGTAATATTTCCTTATGGAAACAGTACCTTTATTTTCTAGTTGTATTACTAGCACTACTAACATCAAATTGCTTGTTGTAAAGCCAGAGATCAGCGAGCTTTTTCTGTAAGATCAGACAGTAAATATTTTCAGTTTTATGAGTCATATGGCCTCTGTCCCAACTCTGCTGGGCCACTGAAGCACAGCACAGCCCTAGGCAACTGATAAATAAACAGATGTGGTGGTGTTCCAATTAAACTTTATTTACAAAAACAGGAAAACAGGCAGCAGGCTGGATTTCACACATGGGCCAGTTTGTCAACACTGAGATAAAGGATGATGACATTTGAAAAATGCACTGAGGTTTGTAATAATCTAAAATGGAAGAACTTTATGAACAGTATTAAGAAACTAGAATGTCTATGCACCACACAACCTGGAAGAGATGTAGTTACCATGTGGGAATCCAGCACCCCAACCACCATGCCACCTGCCACCCCCCACACTCAAGTTTATTTATTGAGGGAGAGGGAGAGGAAGAGAAGCACCCCTCACAGAGCCCTAAGTGTGTGCACTCAGTGTGATCAGGGAGGTCTTGGGGTGTAAACCCAGAAGCTTCCCCACAGAGATCTAGTTACAGTCTATTGTGCTATCACCTGGCCCCTCATTTAGACTTTTGAATGATTTTTTAAAATTCAATTACAGGGGCTATCTACCCAAAGGACAGAAGAATACGTAATCGGAAAAGTGCTTGCACATTGATGTTTATTGTGGCACTTTTCATGATTGCTAAGTCATGGAAACAACCCAAATGCCCATGAACTGATGAATGTTTAGAAAAACTGTGGCACATATACTCAACGGAATACTATTCATCCATAAAAAAACAACAAAACCCTGGCTTTTGAAAGGAAGTGGATGAATATGGAAGACTTACTGCTGAGTGAAGCAAGCCATGAAGGAGAGGCACTGTTTGTCCCCACTTAATATATACCAAGTGTCTGCACTCTATGACTGAAACTAATTGTTTAAAGGATATAGATGTAAATACCAGATATAGTATGTGTGAAAGAGGAGGGTCTGAGAAAGGACATTTGGGGGAGGGACAGGGAGTCAAAGCATTAATGGTACAAAGAGGTGTGGTATTATCTGTTGAAGATATTTTGTAGTTTTATCAACAGTACTAGGGAGAAATGTTCACCTGTTTAAATATCCATACTGTAAGACAAATAATAATTTGATTGAATGTATGGAAGAAAATGAAATAAAAAAAAAACGAAAAAAACCTTACAGGTCTAGAACAAAATTTAAATTGGAAAAATATTAAATATTAATATTATATTAAATATTAAAACTGTACAAGTCTAGAACAAAATTAAGATCAGAAAAAATAAATAAAATGTCGCTGAGTACTTAAAAAAAAAATCTCGATTACAGGGGCAAGCAGGGGGCATGGGGGGTGAAGGTGTTGAACTCCCCCATGGTTATTATTATTCTCTCTCTCTTTTTTTTTTTTTTGGAGAGGTTTTTGCTATAGGGTCTATGCACTCGCCAGAGAGAGACAGAGAGACAGGAAGCGAGAAATCACTCCCCAGGGGGGATGGCCACGCCACAATCCCCTCTCCTCCATTCTCCTCTCGGGATCCTGGGCATGCACGCACATGCACCTGGCTTGAGTTAAAGCCACCGGTCCGGGACTCAAACCACAGTCAACGACATGGGAGTCCAGCGACATAGCTATTACATTAACTGCTGGTCCCCTCACTTTCTCTCTCTTGCTCACTCTTTCTCTCTCATGAGCACATGTGCCCTACAGCAAATTAAAACAAACAAAAAAAAGATGATAATAAGTAAAATTAAATAAATAATTATTTTTAAAAATCTGGACCATAATCTTCATTTTATAGGTAAAGCAACTAAAGATCCGTCAGTAAAGTAACTTGTCCAAACTACTGGTCTTCATCAGTCAACAAGATAACTAGTCAGCTGATGATGCAGAGATTCAACTTAAGATCTAACTGCGAAATCCATATACTTTCTACTATACACGATGTCACATTTTATGCTTTTCAAACAAAAGAAAAAGAAATGAGATGACAGGGCAAAAAGAAACACCAAGAAGAAAAGTAACCAAGAAAGGAGGGAGGGCTCAGTTTTCCATTTGGAAAAAGAAACAGCAAGAAAAGTACATTTACAAATCTGGAATTTATAAACAGAGGCAGTTTCTTAGGAACACAATTCAGGTTTTGCAAGGTTAATTCTAATCAGAATCTGGGAAAGTGGCAGGACCATCAGCACCCAGCCTGTCTGGTACATTATGTGGCTGCCTCCTCTGAACTCACGGGACAGTGTGTGTCTTACAAGACAGAGCCTGCTTTCCACAGAAACCAGAGAGTAAATGAGCTTTCTCTTCTTCCCTGCAGGTTTGGCATGGATGCACAACAGAGGTGCCACTAATGATATGCACCTAAAGCTACGTGTACCTTTCAGAGGCAGCCACGGCCACTGCGGCCAAGGTCAGCAATGGAGTCTGCTAGCCAGTGCCCAGCGTTAGGGGAGTGGTATCAATCTAAATCAGTCTAACAAGGTAATTTGGAGCATTGTTTCTGAATGTATAACCTTTTAGCCTGTTTTTCTAGTTCTCACAGAAATTGTATAACCTACCCTATCTTTTTAATAAATTATTTTTTCTGTTTAATAGTCTGGGGAGATTTAGATTTCTTTTTATTTATTTATTTATTTATTTTGTGTGGATGTGTATGTATATATACACATACACATATACACACATACATACATATGTATATATTTATTTATTTATTTATTTTTGGAGAGGTTTTTGCTATAGGGAGTGTGTGCTTGCCAGGAAGACAGACAGAAAGCGAGAAATCACCCCCCCAGAGGGGGATGGACACCACAATCCCTTCTCCTCCATTCTCCTCTCAAGATCTGGGGCACGCACATACACGAGCCCAGCATGAGTTCAAGCCACTGGGTCCAGGACTTGAACTGGAGACAGAAAGCAAGAAATCACCCCTTATGGGGGATGGCCACACCGCAATCCCTTCTCCTCTCGGGATCTTGGGCATGCACGCACAAGCGCTTGGTGTGAGTTTAAGCCATTGGGTCAGGGACTCAAACCACAGTCAACTACATGGGAGTCCAGCGATATAGCCATTATGCCAACTGCTGGTCCCCAAGATACTGTTTTTATTGGTGACAAGAATTGAAAATACTTTTCAGACTGTTGTTTCTCTTGTGACTTTGCTAACAGTCACAAGACTTACTCTGCTATTCAGAAACTTATACAAATATATAATCAAATTTATCAATCCTTCTAGAATTTCTGAATTTAGTTCTTTATTTAGTAAGTATCTTTTTGTCTAAGTTTATAAACGTATATTTCATTCTACTATTTTTACCACTTGACTTTTTCTTTGCATTTAATCTTTGACTCCTTTGAAACGTAGAGTGTACAATTTATTTTGTGGATTAAACTTTAGTTTAAAAAAATATACAATTGGCTAAACCTAATTTGCTATAGTAAATCATTTCCTCATGTAAGATGCCATGTCATGTATATCATGTCTATATCAGGATTTTTCATTCTCTTTGACTCATCTTTCTGTTAAACAACCCACAACATACTGTTTTAATGATTAAAGCTTTAAAATGTGTTCTAATAGTTGGTAGCACTAGTTTTCCTGCGATGCTTCCCCAAACCCAGCATCCCTTTATTTCAGAGTTTTTCTTGCCATTCCTATTGGTTTACTTTTCCATATAAATTTTAGCCTATATAATTAAAAAACTAAACTAATTTGTGGGGATTATACCAGGTTATCGGGAAAGTCATGAAATATGTTTCCATGTTTTTCTATGTGAAAATGTGTCATGACTTTCCCAATGACCCAATATTACATCTTTGAAACTATTCTACTAAAATTTTCAAATAAAAAAAATAGGAAAATGTATAGCTATTTCTCGTGTATTTATCATCTATATTCAATAACTGTCATTATTTCTGGATTGCATTCCATTTTATATTTGATAAAACTGGCATTGCAATGATAGTCTCTCTATCCAAGAACATGGTATGTATTTCCATTTATATAAATCTTGTTCCTGTATTCTTCAGTAGTAAGTAAAGCTGTCTATATATAAGTCTTGCTTATTTTGATGTTATTTTGTTACTCTATGAGGGACTAACATTTTTGATTATTTGTAATCACTTTCCTTTTTTTAATTTTTTTTTTTTGTCATAGTGCATGTGTATTCATGAGAGGCAGAGAGAGAGAGAAAGTAAGAATCACCTCCCCCCTGCCCCCGAGAGAATGACCACACTAAAATTCCTTCTTCTCCATTCCCTCTCAGGATATTTGGCACATGTACCCAGCATGATTTTTGAGCTGCCGGGTCTGGGATTCAAACTGTGATCAGCCATGTGGGAGTTCAGTGCCTTATCCACACACCACCTGCTAACCCCTTATAATCACTTATCAGTTAATTCCCTAATGTCTCTCGGTTTGAATCAAAGAGAGTGTGTTTTAGCTCCTTTAAATTTTTTTCTTACCTTAGTACCCGTGGTAAATTTTGAAATAATGTTATTATACTGACCATCCAAATCTTGTTTTGACTATTGACTAAACTCCGACCACCATGAGTAATGGTAAAATTAGTGTATTTCCTATTCCTCCTCTTCCCTCCCTTTCAACATCCAGCTATTACTTTAATTGAGATGGGCACAGAATTAGTACACAGTTTTAATCTACTTTTCGGAAAAGTCAGTAACCGAATCATGTCGTAATTCATCTGACTCGGACAAGAAGGGAACTGCCACTTTATTTTTAAGTCACTTAGATTGATGTATAATATACATGGAGCAAAACATCCTTTTTGATTTACAGTTTACTGTGCTTTGATAAAAACAGTCATGTAATCAGCACCAAGGTCAAGAAATATATAGGATTTATCTTCACAAACGTCATCATTCAATTTTAACCAAGAGTATCATTATAATGTTAGCTTTGCAGTACTAATGCACTTAAAATTCTTTTAACTGTTATGTCAGCTTCAAATGATATTCCATAAATTTCTGTTCTTAGAGGTAGAACAATTAAAGTACAAAGACCTTCCAACTTGCCTTTTGCATTCCCTTTCTAATTTCTGTGAGATGCAGTATTTGATGTTGTTAGGATATAAAACATTTATATTTTGTGTGGAGGTTAAGTGCTGGACCCCACATGGCTGACTGAATGGTTTGAGTACCAGACTCAGCAGCTTGAAAATCATGCCAGGTGTGTAGCCATGTGTGCCTAAGATCCTGAGGGGAGAGTGGAAGAGAAGGGATTGTGCCGATGTGGCCATTCCCCCTGGGGGATGATTTTCTCACTTTCTTTCTCTTCCTACATCTCTCTATCTCTCTGGCAAGCATATGCAAACTATAGTAAAAAAAAACAAGAACAACAACAAAAACAAAATTTATATTCCATATTATCCTAAAATATAAATTTGTTTTTTTCCTCATCCCTTTGTTGGCTGAATGTAAAAGATTACAATTCCTGACACAGAATTAGAGCTTAGTAAATCTGAACTATGCTTATTAAGTTTATAAAATTATTTTTATGAGAATAATATTAAACGATTAATACTATACAATTGCTTTAGTGATAACAAGAAGAATGAACACCCAAGTTATTAGGTGACTGTGTTTTATAAAACCTCAACACCCTATCATTATATATATAAAATGAGAGAGAAAAAGATCCTAAATTCATGGAAGAGCATATCATGGTCTCCTTGTGTATATTATATGGGCCTTTAATAGTCCCACTACTTTATAATGTAATCACTTTCTAAAAATGTTTTTGAGTTGATTTACTTAGTCATGACAGCCAAAGAGACAGACTAACTGATTTTGGCAGGGTCTCATCATGTCGGAACCCTCCTGTCCCAGCTTCCCAGTCAGCTAGGACCATAGGGACTTGGTAACATGCCCAGCCTGTTTAGGTTGAGCCCAGAACTGAATCATGGCCTTTCATGTAGCCTCAGCCTCCAAGAAGCATGCACCACTACATGTGCCCCTAGAATTTTTGTATGGGCTATACTTCCCTAATCTAAAAATCCAAAATCTAAAATGCTTGAAGTATACAAGATTCTGAGCACCAACATGACTTTGTACGTGAAAAATTACACACCTGACCCCACATGAGGGGTTACACCCAAAATGCCATAGGCCCAATCACAGCAGCATGGCCTGGAGTGCCAAATGCGGCTTGGCAGGCTGGAGGCATACTGGGGTGCCCCACTTCAATTTCTGGACCAATTTAAGGGGCTGGCATGGTGCTGTATGCTCAGGAGATTGAAGCAGGACAATCACAGCTCAGTGACACCCTGTCTAAACCACCATATGCACATATCAAAAAAAACAAAACCAACTAAAAAAAAATTGCAATACAAAGATATTTGTATAAAATTATGTTCCAGCTATGTGCTAAGAGGACTATGAAATACACATGAATTTCATGCTTAGACTTGGGTCACATCCCCAAAATATCTCATTATGTATATGCAAATATTTCAAAATCCAAGTAAAAAAAAATCTGAAATCCAAAACACTTCTGGTCCCAGGCATTTTGGATAAGGGATACTCAATCTGTACCACTAATTGCTTCGAAAGCATTCCTTTAGAAAAACATAAAGAAAATCTTGGCTTTGCAGTAAAACGAGCATCTGCATGACTGGGGCTAGTCATCAAGGCCTACTAAGTACACGAAATAGGCTAAACCATCTCATTTTACTTTTTTGACTTTTCTTTCTTGTCTTTAGATTTTATTAACAAATATACTCAACAGCACAGTGTAAGCAGTTAAATCTCTCTTCAGTATGCGTCTAGATGATCTTAACTCTAATAACAGCTTTACACAAACACGGCACTAAGACAAAATTAGGAGCCTCCCCTTCATCCTTCTGAGAATGGGAAATAGCCCAGCCACTGTTCACACTGCTGTAGGTTCTTAATGAATTTCACTGAGAATTCAATTTAAATGTATTAAGTTGCTGTCAGGTCTTCAGTAAGATCAATGAACACCATTCAGGGAAGTATGAAATCAGTTATCTGAATCTTCCCTGGAATTTCAAGGCAAAAATGAGATTCTCAAAAATGCACTCCAGAAGAGAAACAACAAGGCTTAGTGAAGAGGATGTTAATATAAGAGTCAAATAGATTTGAGTTTAAAAACTAAAAATCAAGACTTGTGCATGTAATCGTGTCATCCAGGACCCTTTATGAGAGAGTTTCTAAAACCTCAAAGGGCTGTAGTAAGGGCTGCTAATAAATAAAGGTAGAGGACATGGTTTGAAAACTAGTAGATAACCAACAAATAGTAGATAATTATTATTTTGTAGTCGCTAACTGTAGTAGTCGTTAAAAAAAATGAAGCCATTGTAATTACAGAAATATATAGCCAACTGTGATAGGGTAAATTATAAATAAAAATTCTGACCAGGTTCATGGCAGATATCAGGAACATATCTTGAAGTGGCTGCAGAAAAGACAGTGATAAAATCGGCACAGTGTGGGAAAGGCAATGAATCCGCTTAAATGCTATTATAAAATGCTATTGTTTGGGAGAATGCTCTACACTTTATGTTTTGGCCATACTGATTCCTAACTATATCATAATTGCCAGAGTGATTCCATAGAACGTGGATGGCAGGAGGCATGACTATGGCCAAGTGCTCACATCATTAGATCCGATGTCTGCCCTGTCCGTGCACTTCTATGTAACGGTATCATCAATGAACTCTGACCCTGGAAACCATCTGTTGATCCTGAAGCTTGGAGAGCAGGAAGGTGCACGGAGAGGTGACTGAAGGGGGACAAATGACGTTCAATTTAGTTTGAATGATTCAGTTCAATAAACATGTATGATGACGTATCAACCTTCCAGAAGTTATGGAGCTCAATGAATGGCCAAAGAAAACAAAACGTAACCCCTGCCCTAAAGACACCTTGCTTGTGTACAGTTGTTCACAGCCTTTTGTGGCAGCGTTCCACAAAAACAATCTCCTTCTGAATGTGCAGAGTTCATATGATTAACTATTTTCCAGAGACATGAAAAGAAAGCCTTCCAAATTTATTGGGAGCCACTTACATACTGACTGGCTGCACTGCACTTGAAAAAACTATAACAACAGAAACCAAACAGTCACAGCTTTAAATGTTCTCATAAATCACAGAGAAGCAAGTTTTATAAATTTAATGAAGTCATGGAAAATTCTCCATCAAAATAAATAATCTCCAACTTAGGTTAAGATATACTTATTTAAAAAATAATTATTTTATTTAACTTCATTTATTATTATTATTTCTTAAAATTTGACCAGAGAGAGACAATGAGAGAGAGGGAAAGTGAGAAAGCAAGCTACCAGGTTGGGGACTCAAACCGTGGTTGATCATGTGAGAGTCCAGTGCCTTTAACTATCATGCCACCTGCTGGACCCCGGTATAATATACACTAATGGGAAAAAAGGGAACTAAATGGCATGAAGAAAAAAAAAAAAACACACAAAATAATTAGTTAGTTTTTATTTAAGAATTTGTTAGATTTTGATTCAAATATCAAGAAGTCTCCAAAACCTACTCTTTAGGTTTTTATATATATTTCAAAACAAAAAACTCTTCTGTAAAAAGTGTTCCGGAGAATACATGAACTTCAAGTCCTGCACATTATACATAATGTCCTCTCAACAATATAGTAAACGAATGTCTTAAAGCTTTTTCTAATGGAAACATCTTTCATCTCTATTGGGAACGTTCTCAGTCATGCATAGTTTATTTGAAATCCAAAGGTTCATTTGGTTCTGCCAAACTAAAATTAGATTATTAAAACCAGAATTTTATACTCACCTGATCCTCCTTTAGCCAAGTACTTGTTCTTTGCATAAAGGACAGAATCTAACATAGACTCGAAAAGAAGAAAATAGCCCTGGAAAAAAAAAGAAAAAGACAAAATAAGATTTCAGAGAAGTACAATGTCTTATCTTCTTATGAGGATAAGCAGATCAAATATTTGGGCTAATTTCTGCATCATTAAATAATTATATTTTTGTCTTTGCCATACAACATTCTGCAGTCTGAAATTATTATTCAAGTTTTTTTTTTTTTTTTTTTACTCATGAGCAAGCACATACTTGTGTATATGAGAGCATTTTAACGTAAAGGAAGCACTTCACAGCTCTGCTTAGGCTGCCTACATTGCTGGAATCACTACCTGTGAACTTTGAGGACATTATTAAGTATCACTTGCGAGAACCAATGTCAGTTCTACCCTTACCTTTTATTTTTTAGGTTTTTACCATAGGGCATGTGCGCTGGCTGGAGAGAGACAGAGACCTTAATCTCGGCTTTCTAAATCAAAACCATTCCCATCCACCCATTTGTTACGTGCATAAAGAACCGTCTGATGGGATAACTACGAACAGCCTTTAGCAACATGAACAAAAAAAGAAAAAATCTGCAAACCCAAGATGGATAATCTTCATAAGAGATTAGCAGCAAATTTTAATTTGTAGAAAACACAGCTCTCATGCTTGAATCACTCATAAAGGAACTAATTCCTAATTAAATTGCAGCTAGCAACACTACACTGGCATTTCTTACTCTACCAAACACACCAATTCATTGATAAGAAAATAACTGTTACATATTAAAGATGAAGCTTCTTTATTAATGTGCTCACATAAGGAAAATTAAGGATTTGATGGAAATTGTTTTGTTTTTCTGGCTAGAATACATCAGTAATATGTTAAACTCTTTTTTCTTTTCTTTTCCTTTTCTTTTTTTTTTTTTTGGAGAGGTTTTTGCTATAGGGCACGTGAGCTGCCAGAGACAGAAAGTGAGAAATCACCCCACCCCCCAGGGGAATGGCCACTCTGCAATCCCTTCTCCTCCATTCTCCTCTCAGGATCTTGGGCACACAAGCACATGTGCCAGGCGTCAGTTTAAGCCACCAGGTCTAGAACTCGAACTGCAGCCGACTACATGGGAGTCCAGCAACATAGCCATTAGGCCAACTGCTAGTCCCAAACTCTTAAAGTTATTACCCCATTAATGTGATATGTGTATTCAAACAAGAGGCTTGTGGAATTCAATGAAGAAATCTTTACCATTCTAATATAATTCATGCAACTCTACATATAAAAATGCTTACAAATAGGCATTCATCCATTGATTTAAGTGAATTATAAATTATGCCAAGAAATTATTATAAGAGGGTACATCCATTTGCCTTATGGAAAAGATTAGTTAGCAAAACGTGATAATCTATTAGGGTTCCTATTTGTAAGATTCCAGTACTTTAAAAGTTATAATAAAAAATATGGTATGAATTAAGTACTCTCTATAGTGAAATCTTACTTGGCTAAGGACAAAAGAAAAAGTCTGTTATTAGCGTGGCACTGTGTCAAACTGTTCTCTAGTATTACTCTTTAAAATCAGTTAGCTATGAACCAGCAGGTGGCATGCAGGTTAAGATACTAGATCTCACATGTCCTACGATGTGGTTCAAGTCCTGGACTCAGAGGCTTGGAAAATACTCCAAGCACGTGTGTGTGTGCGCGTGTGTGTGTATGCCTGAAATCCTGAGAATGGAGAAGGGACGGTGGTGTGGCCATTCCCTCGAGGGCGGGGGGGGTGTGTGTGATTTCTCACAAGCCCTCCTCCCACAGGTGAATGCATGCGTCCTATAGTAAAATCAGCTAAATCTAAGCATTGTGTATTCATATTCTCAAAGTCGATCTCGCTTCTATGCATTACAATTAAACCAAAAAAACAAAAATCTCTTGAATCAATCATTAAAAATAACTTGTCTGGCAGCATCCTCATTCATTGTGCTTTTTGTTTGTTTTTGTTTTTGTTTTTTAAGAGGGCACATGTGCTTGCCAGAGAGAGGGAAACAGAGAAATCTCCCCCAGAGGGATTGTCACATCACAATCCTTTCTTCTTCATTCTCCTCTTGGGATTTTGGGCACACACGCACACACACACACACACACACACACATACACACACGAGCAGTGTGATTCCCAAGCTGCTGGGTCTGGGACTCGAACCAGACAGCAGTGTGAGAGTCTAGCAATTAACCACCATGCCGCCTGCTGGCTCTAAAATAGGTTTTTTTTTGTGTGTGTGTTTTTTTTTCCAAATAGTTTTTGCTATAGGGCACATGTGCTCACTGGAGAGACAGAGACAGAAAGAGAGAAATCACCCCCCAGGGGGAATGACCATGCCACAATCCCTTCTCCTCCATTCTCCTATCAGGACCTTGGGCATGCACACGCTCCCAGAGTGAGTTTTAAGTCACCAGGTCTGGGACTCGAACAGCGGTCGACTACATGGGAGTCCAACAACATAACCATTGTGCCATCTGCTAGTCCCAGGATAAAGTTTTTATTAGTTACTCATCAGAGATTAAATTATATCATATTTAAAATGTGGTCAATAACAATAGCACAGTGGTTAAGCGAGTGGACTCCTGAGTTGAAACCCCAGGGACCAGCAATTAGCATAATGGCTATGTTGCTGGACTCCCATGTAGTCGACTGCAGTTCGAGTCCTGCACCTGGTGACTTAAAACTCACGGCGGGCACGCGTGCGTGCCCAAGATCCTGAGAGGAGAAAGGAGGTGAAGGGATTGCAGCGTGGCCATCCTCCCTGGGGGGTGATTTCCCGCTTTCTGTCTCTGTCTGTCTGGTTGGGCAGTCGCGGAGTCCTGTGTAAGAAAACTTGCAAAAAAAAAAAAAAAAAAAAAGATGAACCCCTTTTCCTATGGGAACTTGGGCAAGTTAACATAATTATGCTTCAGTTTCCTCATCTGTAAAGTGACAGATGTAATAATAGGTTTCCTCATCTGTAAAGTGACAGATGTAATAATAGGTGTTCTATTTCATAGAATTACTGTGAAGATTAAACATATAACATGTATAAAGAGTTTGAAACGACTAACCTTAGTCAAATAAATTGTTATTTCTAAAACATACAGTCGTATATGGTAATCCGTGAGGGATGGGTCCAGAATCCCCTCCCTTGGACCCCAAAATCCATGCTGCATAGTCCTCTCATTCTGTATAGGCCCAGAGGCACAGAAGCTGCAGCAGACAGCCTCCAATGTCCGCAGATGCTGAACATGGAGATGGGGAGTCCTTCATTACCCATGGATACAAAGGGCCAATTATATTTGTAAGGGGCTAATCAGAATTCTAATTTTTATTATGTTCTGGGGTTTTTTGGAGTCTATCAGAATACATTTTCTTGTGTCGTTTATTTTTTTAGGTTACCCAATAATGTGCTTATGTGTGTGCTTGAGAAAAATTATAAAGCCACTCAAAATTTCTTTAAAATGAGAATGTTAGTCTGATCAAAATACTTTGTTCAAATTGGCCAAATCAGTGCCGGTTCCAATTCTGAGGTTCTTCTTCTCATAAGGATATTAACAAAATCTGCCCCCCCCCACCAGGACAAAAAAAAATCCATTTTAGTTACTCCTATGAGTTTTGGTATTTATAGTTGAGACTCACCATATGACTGGTTCCATCTGAAATAATAAACATCAATAAGCACTTCCTTACCCCATTACAGAAACCTTTACTAAAAACCAGAATCATGACTGGACAATATTAGGGATAATTCCGAATTAAACAGCCTAATTTTCCTAAGGTTCTAACTGTTTAAACATAAGAGATACCCACCTTGGAGCCAGCAAGTGGCATGGTGGTTAAGGACACATGGTTGACTGAGGTTCAAGTCCTGGGCCAGGTGGCTTGCTTTCTCATTTTCCACTCTCTCTCTCTCTGTCCCTCTCTGCTCAAATTAAAATAAAGTTAAATGAAAAGAACTCTTTAAGAAAAAAAGAGATACCCACTTTACAGAGTGCTATGGTTTGAACCTGCACCCCCAAATTAATCCACTGAATTTTGGTTATGATGGGATTAAGAAGGTATAAACATTTTTAAAAGAATTATCTTATTTATCATTATTATTTTTTTACATTTGCTAGAGAGCATGTGCACTCACCAGAGAGTGACAGAGAGAAAGAGAGAGAGAGAGCAAAATTTGAGAAAGCATACTGCCAGGTCTGGGACCTGACCCATAGTCAGCCACTTGGGAGTCCAGTGCCTTAACCACCATGCCATCTGCTGGCCCCAAGAGGGTATACACTTAACCCAACTGTGGTGTTGAAAAAAACTTGGGCCTTTGGGAGATTAGGAATAGACACAGCCACCAAGGTGGGCCCCAGTGATGAGTCCTACAGGGTTTACAAGGAGAAGGGATAAGGAGACATGTAACAGGAACATGGGTCCTGCCTCTCACCATGTGTCACTATATGCCACCACATGCCGTGTGCTGCTCAGGACCATCCAGAGTCCCCACCAACAAGATCCTCATCAGATGTGGCCCCTTGACCTTGGGCCTCCAAAACTGTGAGCCAAATAAACCTCCGTTCTCTTTACACATGATCTGACCTGTGGTGTTCAGTTATTACGCCACAGAGAACAGACTGAGAGAGTGGGGTGAGGTGATTTAAGTCATAAAGCTGGAGAGAGAAACCTGGACCATCTTTAACTCCCCTGACAAAACACTGGGCTCAAGATTCAATTCCCACCACTATAAAACTCAATGGTGAGAGGGAATACAAACAAGAGAGAGAAGAAAATCATCCCTGGCAGCAGAAACACCCTACCATACATCCCACGTTTGCTTTTGTTTACTCACGTGAAGAACTTAGCCCAGTGGCTGACACACAGTGGACAAATAAAGCCCATGGAAGACCACAATGATACGACACTTGGGTTTGGCAGAGTTACCATACAGAGTCAGCCCTTTACTATTAGGTACAATTGGGATTAAAATAAATAGAAGCAGGAGGCTAAAGTGAGTCTTTCTTCTTTCATCTTTTTCTAATTTTTAATCTGTTTTTCTCTCTTCGCTAGTATACCATTTTAAAAAAATACCCTTTTTGGGACTAGAGATGGCATAATGGTTATGTCACTGAACTCCCACAGTCGACCACAGTTCAAGTCCCAGACCCAGCGGCTTAAAATTCAGGCAGGGCGCCTGTGTGCATGTGCCCGAAGTTCTGAGAGGAGAATGGAGAAGGGATTGTAGGGTGGCCATCCCCCAGCGGGGATTTCTTGCTTTCTGTCTGTCTCTGGCCATTCTCGGCCCCCCTACCCCTGGCAGGTGATTTCTTGCTTTCTGTCTCTGTCTCCCTCTGTATCTCCGGCAAATGCATGTGCTCTATGGCAAAGATCTCTTTTTTTAAAAAAGAAATCCTCTTCTCTATTTTTTATAATAAATTTTCATCACCAGATACTTGCCTAAGTATCTGATGAGGCTTCTATTCTATCCGAGCAGTCTCTAAACCTTAAGAACAATGGAACTAGCGAATAAATGGAAAAGCATTCCTTCAAAATAAGGTTAGATTCCACATTTCCTCATAATTAGGAGAGATGCTATTATTTAAGACTCAGTGATGATAGACAATTTCATTCATTTCACCTAGTGTTCAGATATCTTCACTTCCTCATCAAAAATACCTCTGTGTAAAACAGCCTCTGCTTTTTGCTTCGAGTTCCACTTTTCTACTTTGCACTTCATCACATTTCTGAATTAAGACACTATTTACTTCTGAGTTTATTTTGTCTCTTTACTAAAATACATGCTTCAAGGAGAGCAGGAACTTTGTCTGTGTTATCTGAAGCAATAATCCTGAGGGCTGGAAAAGTGCCTGGTATATGGTAGAAACTCAACAGGTAATTTTTAAATGATTAGAGTTACTGTGTATTTGTGCAAATGAAACAATGCCTGCATTTTGTTATTTTTCTAGTACTACTTAGAATCAGTTATTTTAAAATTATATCTTGGGCTAGCTCCATACCACAATGCTCAAAGGAGCCAAAGCTCACATGGCCAGTCATGTGGTTTGAATCCTGGCACAAGCAGCTTAAAAACTACACTGGGGCATGCGGGCATCCCCACAATCCTGATAGGAAGGAGGAATGGAGGGAAAAGGATTGTGGTGTGACCATGCCACATTGAGGAGTTCTCTCTGTGTGTCTGGCAAGCACACACATCCTCAGGCAATAAAACAGAAAACAAAAAAATTACATATTTTTAAAACAAAAACTGTCAAATAGTACTGGTAATAACTAAAATTCACTTTAATGCCTTTGTAAGGATTAGCTCATTTTCCCAATGTATGTTTTATTATTTCCATTTGGCTAATGAGATAATTAAGGCTTAAACTTATTTAAATAAGTTAGGACCTAAAAGAGAGCTCACAGTGGGCCACCAGGTGGCATGGTAGTGAAGGCGGACTCCTGCATGGCCAGCTGTGGTTTGAAAATCCCACTGGGCAAGTGTGTGTGTGTGTGTGTGTGTGTGTGTGTGTGTGTCCAAAATCCCAGAAGAAGGGAGGAGACAGGATATGGCAAAATCCAAACAAACAAACAAAAAACTCATAGTCATACAAAAATGAGATAGCCTTTTGAACTTTAGTCTAACTACAAAGGCCAAATTCTGAATCACTATACTATGTTGCTTCTAAAATTGACTTCCTTGATTGAAAATAAGCTTTTATTATACTATTGGGTTGTCGGGAAAGTCATGATGCATTGTTGCATAGAAAAACATAGAAAAATATGTCATGACTTTCCTGATGACCTAATACATGAGTAATTAAGAACCCAGTGTTCCAAAATGAAAAATTTCCCATAGATATATTAAACCAAATTAGAATTTACAACAGGCATGTGGTTCAGAATATTTCAGAGTGATAGTATGGTTGGTAACTAGTTCTTGGTCACCTCCATTATGAAAATACTAGCTTGGAAAATCACTGTACATACTAATATATATGTAGAACTCACATATGTCACTTGCAAGGTAATTAATAATCCATTAAAATATTATTAGATTAGAAATTCATATAAGTGTTGCTAACGGCCACTGTCCTCTCTCTTAACTTACCACTTTCCTGAACTTCTTTCTACTATAGGTTCCCTATGTGACAGAAAGTTCCTGGGAACTGTCCTTGGTTCTGAACCAAGCCATTCATTACTGGTATCAGAGGCTTTGCTCCAAATGCCCTGTTCATCTGCAGTGTAATTCAGACTGTAATTTCACAGGCTGCTGCCTCACCTGTAGGGGTGCCATCTGGATGGAGAATTATACCTAATATTTTCTCCCATGATGCTCATGGGACATTGTTCTTTCAAAAGTGACATTTACTTTTTAAAATTAAATATTGCATTTTCGATTCAAAAATTAATTACTATGAAGGAACATATGGAGTTACATTGGGGACTGGAGTATTAACATTATTCAATGAATTGGGAACATTGTTTTTCAAATGCCTGCTCATGATATCTTCATAGAACAGCTACATTAGTGATAAAAGAAACCTGTAGCACCTTTAGTATAAGGTACTTTTCTTATGTTTTTCTGAGTTCAAAAAGCTAAATTAATGATATGTTCTCAAACCAAAATTTAACTATTAGAACAAAAAAGTGGGGCAAGAGGAGTTAATCTGGAGAATAGCTGATGAAAAGTTAATTGCAACAGACACATAAGACTACAAAGCATAATTTCAAGTTCTAAATAGTATGCCTCTAAATCATAATCAATATCTGATAACATTTTTTCCAATATTACTTTATAACCCTCTAAGATGTACTGTTGGCAGAATTTTATCCAACGTGAATGAGACTGGCAGTTAGTTGTTAATGGAAAACAATATACTGGGTTGTCAGGAAAGTTATGATGCATTTTTGCATAGAAAAACATAGAAAATGTGTCATGACTTTTTTGGCAACTTAATAGTTTTAAGTAAAAAACACATAAATGTAGATTTGTTTGCCAGATATACTTTGGAGACATCTCCACTGGCTGGTGTCTTCACCATCTTCCCTGCATAAACTACAATTATAGTTCATAGATATCTTCTGGTTATGGTTACTTTAAAACACTAAGGAAATCTAAGTGGACTTGCCAAGTGGGAAACATCCTGACTCCCTTCATCCGTTCCTCCACTCTTCGACTCCGAGTCCTGCACAGGTGCTTTATTCATCCTCTTCATTCCCCGGCATTATTTAAAGGGATCCCACTTCCTGAGTTTTTCTAAAGCTATCCATTTTGTTTTCACGGGGGCGGGGGGGAGAGGCCAAAAAAACACAAACAAACAAACAAACAAAAAACAACTATTCGTCAGAAAAGTCATTATGTGTTTTTCAATACAAAAATGCTCCATGACTTCAACTATCCAAGTGGGTGGGGGGGGGGTCAAAAAGTACACAGAAATGCTCATTAGAAAATGGTATTAAAAAAATAGGGATTTCGAACATTTTTTGCACTAAAATAAACTCATGCTTCAATTACACTTTTCATGAACTTCCTGAAGTCCCCTTGTATCTTTTGTATTATCGTGCTTAATTGTTTATGTTCACCTTTTACTGAACATAAATACACAAGTAAGCAGACCCATTAAGCTCTTGGTGACATGTAACCCAACAGAGGCGTGTGGCAGTGGCAGCATACTGAAGGTGGCTTTAGTGCCCATGGAACCATGGGAACTTTGCAGTGTGCTATATAAAAAGAATGTAGAATATAACTCATTTGGTGAATGCAGGCTGGGGTGAGGGGAGCTTCTATTATATATCCCATGTAACAAAATACACTGTCATGATGTCATTTCTTCTGGAAAATCTTCCTTGATGCTCCAGAATAGGACAGGTAGCATTTATAACACAACTTAAATTAAAGAATGAATTATTATCAATGTACAGAAGTAAGAATTCTTTAGCCGGGTTTCTCAACCTTGGCATTCTGACATTTTGGGTCAGATAACACCTTATCATAGGTGCTGTTCTGTCTATTGTGGGATGTTTGGTAGAATTCCTGACATCTACCCAACAGATGCATGACTTTCTTTTCCCTTCCCCATTCCAAGTTGTAACAGTCTAAAATATTTCCAGACATTGTCCACAGCCCAAATATCCCCCGGGTTACAAAATCTTCCTCTCATCCAGCAAGAACCACTGTTCCCAAGGTATCCAAAAAGTAATTGGATAAATACTCTTTTCTAACCTACAGAGTTTCTGCCAAAAAATGCATCAAACTTAGCTAGTACACGATGTATTATAACCTTATTTATTTCATTGTTATATTTATGAGTCTGGGATACTGAAAACTTGAATTGCAAGATTTTTTTTCAATGATTCCACAGTCTATCACATGACCCTTTCATTTTAGAATATTTTAATGCTAAGTACTTAATTTATCACAAATGTAAAAATGAAGTTACATGAGAGTTTTTTTTTCTTTTTCTTTTCTATCTTTTTTTTTTTTTTGAGAGGTTTTTGCTATAGGGTGCATGCGCTCGCCAGACAGAGACATAGAGACAGAAAGTGAGAAATCACCCCCCAGGGGGGATGTCCACGCCGCAATCCCTTCTCCTCCATCCTCCTTTCGGGATCTTGGGCACGCATGCACACTCGCCCAGCGTGAGTTTAAGCCACTGGGCCCGGGACTCGAACCTCAATCGACTACATGGGAGTCCAGCGACATAGCCATTACGCTAACTGCTGGTCCCAAGTCACATGAGAGTTTTGAAAATAATTATTCACTATCCTTTTGGATAAGATACTTTCCTTAAGGACAGCTCTACACCAACTAGGACATTATAATATACTCTCACACACTTGACTGGTAACATTGAGCAATACAGAACACCTGGGCCCTTTGCATTTCTCTGCCATAGAATGTATGAGGAAAAGATGGAAAACACGCACAGGCATCTTTGTTCACTGCTTATATGTGACCAAGATAAATTTCTTAAAAGCAGAATTCCAGGAGTAAAGGATGCACACGTTTAAAATGCACATCTTTATCTGAACTGCCACATGGAAGGATGACCACCATTTTTATTCCCACAATTGTCTGAGTGGATTAAAGGCCCACATGTAAAAGGGAAAAGTACAAACTTCGTACTGAGTATTTTCATGTTCTTTGAAAAAAAAAAAAAAAAGTACTAAAAACAGACAAATAAGTTTGACTACATTAAAACTCAGAAACTCTGCTCACCAAGATATTCAAAAAAAGAATTCAAACAAACGTTAATTCTGTATATTATACTTATCTATATACGATGGAGTATCTTATGGTCATAAAAAGAAATGAGAAATATCAGTAACCTCATCGACCCACCAAGATGGCGATGCAAGCGACCAAGAGGGTGAACATGCGACTTCCACCTGAAGTAAATCGGGTTTTATATATAAGAAATCTGCCACATGAAATCACAGCTGAAGAGATGTCGATATATTTGGGAAATACGGACCTATTCATCAGATCAGAGTGGGGAACTCGTCTGAAACTAGAGCAACAGCTTATTTGGTGTATGAAGATATCTTTGATGGCAAGAATGCGTGTGGTTCCCTGTCAAGCAGCCAATGTTTGTAACAGATACCTTGTGGTTTTGTACTATAATGCCAACAAGGCGTTTCAGAAGATGGACACAGAGGAGGAGGAACAGCTGAGGTTTAAGGAAAAATATGGCATCAACACAGATCCACCAAAATAAACATTTTCCACATTTTCATTTTGGTCTAAAACCCAAGAATGATCGCCTTCACCATCTCCTTTCTTTTTCCTTTTTAATTAATACAGAATATTGTGATTTCTTATTTGAGATTTAAAATGTCCTATTTGAAACTTTGATACATAGTAGAACATAATATGTTAATAAACTGGTAGCTTTTTATTAAAAAAATAAAGAGAAATATCTCTGTAAGGCATTTCCAAGATAAATTTTGAGTGAAAATTCTAAGCAGGCTATAGAATATGCTAACTTCTGCATAAGCATAAAAGTGAAAACATAAATAAATATGCATCCAGTATTTTCAAAAGAAACCAAAAGTTAAAAAGAAAATAATTATCTATCTACTAAGTGAGAGAAAAGAAGAAGGAATAAAAATCATATTAATTTTTTTGAATAATTGAAGCAAACAACTAGGGCCAGCCAGTGGCATGGTGTTAAGATCTCACAAGCATGAGGTTCACATTTCAGACCTGGTACCCTGAAAAACACACAAGGATGAATGTGCCTGCATGTTGAAGATCAGGAACGGAAAAATGGAGGAGGGATTGCGGTGTGGCCATCTCCTACGGAGGGCGCTTTCTCGCTTTCCCTTTCTCTCCCCTCTCTAGTGATTGCACATGTTCTCTAGCAAATTAAAAGCCAAACAAACAAACAAAAAAAAAACAAGCAAATCATACACAACGGAAAAAGAAGCAATCTCTCCCATATTGAAAAACACAAAAGCTGAAACAAATAAGCTGATTGAGCATACCCTCTAGCAAATTAAAAAGAAACAAAACGAAACAGTGTAAATTCTTTTTTTATTGCCACAGGGTGAGCGCACTTGCTACAGAGAAGCAAGAAAGTGAAAAATAAGACCACCCAAGTGGAGGTATACCCCACTCCTCCACTTCCCCATCCCGTCAGAATCTGGGGCACAAACACATGCCCAGGGTGTTTTCAAGCTGGCAGGTCTGAAATCTGAACTGAGATCATCCATGTGGGATCCGGCTTCCTTAACAAAGGGGCCAAGGGGCAGGCCCTCCTAATGTCTTTGAATGTTAAGAAAATTTAGTTACATCTGTCCACTAGGAACCCAGATGGTCTTCTTTATACACTGCTTTCCCATGAATGAACTATTTTCTAATGAAAAAAAAAAAAAATCAAGATTATTTGATTCTAAGTTCAGGCAGAATAAAATCACCAGAAAATGTCTTGTGGTATCAGAAAATAAGATCCAAATCAACAATTATTTCACATTTTCTGTTTTTTATTACAATACGTGAATATCTGCAATTCAGATATTATGTTGGGGACTACTGGGGTTTGTTAAAAAGAGACAAGAGACAAGGAAAAAAGGGAAGAATTTAAAGTATAAGTTAAGGGGGCCAGCAAGTGGAGGCCAGCAAGACTCCCACATGGCTGCCTCGGTTCAAGTCCTGGACCTGGCAGCTTGCTTTCAAATATTCCCTCTCTGTCTGGCAAGTGCACATGCCCTATAGCAAAGTTATAATAATAGTAATAATAATAAGTAAAATAAAATAATTTAAAGAAGAAAATGCTTGGGACTAGCATTCCAGATTTCAGATATTTGCATACACATAAATATTACGGCTTGGGGATGATGTCTAAGTCTAAACACGGGATTCGTTTAGATTCCATGTACACCTGATACACAGAGCCTGAGGTAATTTTATGCAATATTATTGTACTGCAGCAATAGAGAATCTGACTGATCTCTTCAAACCAGGTCAGTGGAATTTTCCACTTGTGTAATCTGTGGGCACATAGAAGGTTTTGGATTTTGGAACATTTCAAGTTTTGGATTAGAGATGCTCAGCCTGTATATAATGGGAAAATCTATGTTTAAATAAGTCCAATAGACAAAACACTGTTTACTATCTTTTTTCTTTCTTGGTGATGCATCATACAGTTGAAGATACCTTAAGATTCAATGAAAAATTTCCTTGGTATAGTTTCATAAATTCCTCTGGAAGTCTTATATTTGTAAAGAAGTAATCTTTGTGATCTGAACATTTCTCTTTCTGCTATTGCTCATATTCGGAAATAGATTTTGAAGGCTGAGTTTATGTTCAGCGGCTTTGCTAAACTTTCTTCATTTTATCTTAGGTCTCTCATAACCTATCCTTCATCATTTCTATCTGCTTATCTCACTGTGGTGAATTGAATAATACATTTTCATAGTTACGCTACAGTTCACAAATCTTTGCAATAGCTGTGCCTAAGGTATGCATGTTTAAATAGTGAATTATCTTTTGATTCCAACAAATATATTTTTCATTTCTTGAAATTCCTTTGCAAAAATAAATGCACCTGTTCATTTCTAACATCTCAAGGATGGTTGATCTTTGTGATGTATCCATTAATTCTTTAAACGTATCACCCATGGCTGTTCTACAGTCTATTCTGACTACACTAATATCTTTAATAGTTGGGGGTCTAAAATCAATTATTGGCTGTTCCTGATGATCCTCTATCACAGCAATTCATTTTCCCCTAAGTCAGATGATTTTTGTGAGTCCTTCCCTTGATATTAATGAAAAGGAGTACTATGAATCTAAATGGGGAGATTGGAGACACTTTCTCCAGAACAGACATGTTTCTGTCTCAGCCAGCAGCTTCTCCCCGCCTCTCCTCCTGGGGCACAGGTGTCAACCCCCGACAGCCTGTCTACCGGTCAGACTCTAACATGCAGTCTGCAGAGAAAAGTTTTATTTTTTGCTTTGTTTTGGTAAAGGAGATTGCCTGAGGCTTTCCAAATGCTTGAGAAATCAACAAAGTCTTTTAAAAATGTAAAATATGTATTCTGAGTTAACGGTTCTGTAATGAAAGGGTCCCTTAGAGCACCTAGGCACCCTTAATTCTGGGAGTTTTTTCTTTTTAAATAGCAGATTAATTCTAAAACATGATCATTGGGTTTTTCTCTTTAAGGTGTATAAAGAGAATACCTCAAAAAAAAAAAAAGAGTAATACCTAGAATTATTTTTAAAATGCACTTGAATGTGGGATACCAGCTAAATCAGTAATTAGAAATATTAGCCTAAAATTCAAGTATGAGATAACGAAAAGTTGAAAATCAGTGATCTAACTTTTCATCTCAAGAAGGTAGGAAAAAAGCTGCAAATAAAACTAAAAGAGAAGGAATGATAAAGATAAAATCATAAAGAAATATCATAGGAAATAAATGTATGAAAGAGAGAAATTAAAATTTGCCAAACTCTTAGCAAAACTGATCTAGATACATTACAGGTAATTTCGTAAGTACAAAGAATAGATCAGGCCCCAGGGTGTTTACTGTTCCTTTTTCCTTCTCTAAAAGCCTCCCTCCCTTCCAGGAGAGAAACAGAGACACAGAATGAAGGGAGCACTTGATGCCAAGGGATCTTGATGGCATGACTCACCCCGAGCTTCAGTAAGCCGGGTCATGGGCGAGGATGTGACCAGTGTGCTCAGGAAGGTCCCCGAACTTGAGCTGTGAACCTTCCCATGTGGAGACCCACTGAGCCACTGTCTGCCTCCTGCCCTCTGTTTCTTTCTGATCAAGAACTTTAATTGGAACCAGCACAGAATCCCTACAGGATAAAGAAGCGGAGAAGGGATTGTGGGATGGCCACGCCCATTCGGGGATGCTTTCTTCCCTCTCTGTCTCTTTCTCTGGCAAGCACATTCCCTTCTGGCAATGCAAATAAATAAATAGAATAAAAATGCACAGCATGAGAACTGTAACACTGCACTGCATACTAGAAACTGGCTGAGAGAGTAGATTTTAGTTGTTCTTATCCCTGCCACTCCCAACGCACACTCAGCTAGGTGAACTGATGGGCACAGTAATTTGGTTGACAGTAGTGATCAGTTCACAATGTGTGTGTGTGTGTGTGTGTGTGTGTACATAAAAATGTGTTTTATACTTTAAAAGGAATATTCCTTTTTAAATATACATAATAGAAAGATAAATTACCTTAAATAAACATGAAAATATAAAATGAAAGGCAAGCCTAAACTAGAAATGTGTTTATCTAAAAGACAAACAATAGTTTATTAAATAACCAACTCATAGCAGTGATTTAACTTTTAAAATTATATTCTTATCTAGAGATAAGTCAAGAGAAGACACAGCCACAGAAAAGGTTTGAGAGGCCCCCAGAATCTCTAGTTGGGCTTTTTGATGAAGGTCTTTTCCTGTACAAAGCCAATCTAAATAGGCTGCAAGAGGTGTCTATTTTGTCAGATGTACAGATACTGAAACAAAGTTACAAGGAGCATGAAGAAGCAGGAAATGGCCCATCCAGAGAAGGAAAATTAATCTCCAGAGGCAAACCCTATAAAAAGAAAGGTATACAAAATACCTGATGCAAAATTCAAAATAACCATCATCAAGATACTCAACAAGCCAGGATTATTATGCATGAACAAAAGGAAAGTTCAACCAAGAGATAAAAAGTAGAGAAAGGAACCAAACAGAAATTTTGGAGATGAAGAATGCAACAAGTGGGATCAGCAGTTGGCATAATGGCTCTATGTCGCTGGACTCCCATGTAGTCAACCACGGTTCGAGTCCCAGATCCAGTGGCTTGAACTCACACCAGGTGCATGTGCGTGC
>NW_006159671.1:700036-713057 GCF_000334495.1 Tupaia belangeri chinensis | reverse complement strand
AAAAAAGAGGAAGAGGAAAAAAAACATATATGTGCATAAGCAAGAAAGTAGAAGTGGAATATTATTGATGATAACATGCTTGATTGGGTCACTGTGCAGTTTATTCTAGATGGGAGATTACATTTAGTACGCTGTGATGATGCTCAGGGAATGAATGTTAGGGAAAAAAAAAAACGAAAACAAAAAACAAACAAACAAAAAAAAACGGTAAAACTATTCGTCCCATTTTAAAAAAAAATGGATATTTGATGGCTGCAGTGAGCGGTATGGGCCCAGTTGGGTTCTACTTTATAGTATGCTCTTTTTACCCAATGGGGTTTAGGCCTAAAGTCAGACTTGAGTTCATGTAGAGGCATGTGTCAGCTGTGATAACTATTGGAGAGACTTAGACTAATTAAGATCACTGACAGATCATTTGGGGAGGGGTGAGGCACGGAGGGCAATCGGGGATGACAGGGACAATGTGGGAGGAGGATGGGTCATAACAGAGGGAGGGGGATGGGGAATCTAGGATGGTAAAACAAAAGGCAAGGTATGCAGGACACAAGAATTGGGAAATTATTTGCTGAGAACATATATGTTGACGTGCTTGATTGAGCCAACGCACAGTATATATTGGATGGAAAATTCATTTGTGTGTTGCGATGGGAAAAAAAAAATTATAATAAAAAATAAACTATAAAAAAAAATAAAAAAGAGAAGAGGATAGAGAAAGATAGCAAGTGAACAATAGAGGGGATGTTAGTGAGAAACAGATATGGTTTATTATCTGTTGAAGATGACGTGTATAGTATTCTCAACTGGACTGGTCTGGGAAGTATTTCATGATGGGTGAAGTCTTTTAACAAGCAAAATGAGAAATAGTGATTGACTGTTTTAAAAAATTATAATAATAATAATTATTGGGAAATGCATGGAAAAGACTTTGAATGATAAAGCGGGGAGATCGATGCCTCTGTATTGACTGACATGCATGGCACTCCCTTTTGAAAAAGCAATGGAAGTCAATGTAAAGTTATATGTAATCCAATGTAATATAAAGAAGATTATGATAATAATAAAAAAAAAGAAAGAAAAAAAAATTATATTCTTATCTAGAAAAACCTTTCAAAACAAAGACAAAATTCATCAACAGCTACAGACAAAAAACATGTCCAGGTTAAGCCACAGAACAGTTAGTGGACCGTAGCTGGAGAAAACAGATGTGTATCTCTGCAGTATATGACGTCTACACTGCTGTACTGGGTGGCAAGTCCATTAAACATCTGTGCTCAGTTCTGGAGGGAATACTCCTTTTTTTGTCTTTGTTGAAAATACTTTTAAACAGAGAAAAAAGTAAAGATGGCTTTTTCTAGATTTGTGCATCTTTACTATGCTGTATGTAAAGAAAAAAAAAAGTCTTTCAGAGACAGAGGATTCTATGCAATATAGTTTAATTTAAATGCTCATGAAAATGTTACACATTTAAAATACTCATTTTCCATCTGCGCACTATTCCAGCCAAAGCTAGGAGTATCTGGAAAATGCTGGACACATTTTAGAAAGCATACCTGCCACTTACGTAATGATGTAATTAGTCTTCTCTACCTTCTCAGGTCAGAGATCCTAATGTAAGTACCAAAGTCAGGAGGAGACGTAAAATATTTAGAAGATTCCATAAATGATATTTGAAATTCACAAAAATGACTCAAAATATTTGGGTCTTCTCAAAGCCTTAAATATAAATATAAACTTCATTAAAGAATGACAGTCATCCGGAGTCAGTTGCCTCAGAATACTAATTGCCATAAATTCCAGTGCGTAAGGCTCCCACCTCTACCATATTTAATACAGTCGCCAGACTTCAATTCCCTGTAAAGCTTACAAGCAAAGGCAGGCAGCACCATGACGCAAATGCTTATGTTACACCTGTGCGGGGGACGGAGGGGAGTCCTCAGTCACACCTCCTGTCCTGGACACTCTGATTTCTTTCCCTTAGTCAGGAGCTTCCTAAGCACCCCGGCGTCCAAACAGCAGGCTACTCTCAGCTCAGACTCCGATTTCTCGGTACTGAGTTACAGAGCCAGAGAAGGGCATAGATCATCCCTGACCGACCCCCTAAAGGGAAAGATGCTCCTTTTTTCAATACAGAGAAACTACAGGTTATTTTAAATAGTGGGAAATTAATGCAGGAAGTGAGTTACGCAGAGAATAAAAGATAGGAGAGATCACTAGGAGGTGAATGAGACAACAGACATCGGTAATGTCCAAAAGTAATTACCAATTTGGCCTGAGGGACGGACGGAAGGGAACTGCTGCTAGAGCCCAGGGTTGGGGTCTCACACACAGGACCCAAACTAGAGCCACGAGAGAAGTGACTTTCGCCAGGAACGACTACGTGTAAAGTGAGAGGAAGGAAATGCCCTGGTTTCTCCCTTCCTAAAGTCTCCCTAAGTGTTTCCCACTGGGCTCCCCAAGCCCCGTGGGATTCAGCTGTGGCTGGAGCCTGGGCAAGGCCCCTGCGGAGCCAGCCCTCCTTCGGTAGAGCCGAAAGCAGAGGGAGGCAGTGGATGTGGGGCACGGACGCCCAGCGCACTTCCGCACAGTTCGGCCACAGGACAGCCTCGCAGTCACTCCAGCTGATTCTTCAGCTCAGGTATACCACCGGGGGCTCTCTAGTTTAACTGCGTAACATTTATGTATCACCTCTCGGGATTTAACACGAGAAGCCTTGAACCACACATCCAGAAGTACAATTCTGTAGTCAAGGCAGGAACTACCCGATTACTTACTATAATCATACAAGCAACAATGTTCGAGTGAGGTAACAGAGACATCTGGTCAACTGTCTTGTTGGCCTGCAATGACTAATTTGAGTAATTTAAAAGATTATTTTAAATTAAAAAAAAGTATTTTTTAGGACCAGCAGATGACACAATGGTTATGTCGGGACTCCCAGGTAGCTGACCATGGTTCAAGTCCCAGACCTGAAGGCTTAAAACACACTCCAGGCATGTCCAAAATCCTGCGAGGAGAATGGAGGAGAAGGGATTACAGCAAATCCATATTCCCTGGAGGGGTAATTTATCACTTTGTCTGTCTCTGTCTATCTTGCGAGTGTACGTGACTTAGAGGAAAAAAACGCTATAAAAAAGTGTATTTTTCAAAAAAATAGTCTCTAGAGAAATAAATATCATGTAGGCCAAAGTTTAACATAATCTATTTAAAATTTTTGCCAAATAAATGTCTCATATATCTCAAATATGTTTCTTGAAAGTATCTTTTAATAGTCTTTAAAGGGGAACCACAGTTAGCGTAATGGCTATGTTGCTGGACTCCCACATAGTCGACCGCGGTTCACGTCCCGGACCCGGTGGCTTAAAACTCACGCCGGGCGCGTGTGCGTGCGTGCCCAAGATCCCGAGAGGAGAATGGAGGAGAAGGGATTGCGGTGTGACCATCCCCTCTGGGGGGTGATTTCTCGCTTTCTGTCTCTCTGTCTCTCTCTGTCTGTCTGGCGAGCACATGCGCCCTATAGCAAAAACCTCTCCAAAAAAAAAAAAAAATAGTCTTTAAAGAACCACTAGCTTTTCAAATTGTCAGTAACTAAATTCATACCTTTTCATTCAATTCATAAGGAAAATCAGAGTACTGATAAAAATTAATTGGCATAAGAATGATTGTGATTGAGAATTGCTAAAAGCCAACCAGGGGGCCAGTAGGTGGGATGGTGATTAAGGTGCTAGATTTCACATGGCTGACTGCAGTTCAAGTCCTGGACCCAGTGCTTGAAAAGCATGCTGGCACATATGCATGTATGCCAAATTTCCAAGAGGAGAATGAAGAAGAGGGGATTGTGGTGTGGCCACGCCCCTTAAGGAGTTATATTTCACTTTCCCTCTCCTCTTTCTCTTCTTCCTCTCTCTCTCTCTCTCTCTCTCTCTCTCTCTGCACCCCCTCCAGCGAGTACTTCAGCTCTATGGCCAAAAAAAAAAAAAGCCAATTGAATCATTAAAAAAAAAAATCAATGCATCAACAAGTGATTGCCATTGACTCTAGACTGGAAGGCATTAACATTAAATCTGAACACTTCAAAAGCTCTCTAAAATTTCTACTATTTTGCTCAATTGTTACTATGTTGACAGAAGAAAACTGTAAAGCAAAACACTGTTTTCAAAGTTTTTGATAAATTCATTGAATGAAAATGTATCTAACAGAGTTTTTTAAACAAAATAAATAAAACTTAAACTTCCCAAATAATTAAGGAATTTTTATCTATCAGAAATACTATAGAGCGGGGACTGGCAGGTGGCATGGTGGCTAAAGGCACTGGATTCCCACATGGCCAACCATGGTTGGACCTGACAGCTTCTTTCTCAGTTTCGCTTTCTCTCTGTCTCTGTCTCTCTCTGGTCAAATTAATAATAACAAATGAATTAAATAAATAAATGATTCTTTTTCAAAAAGAAATACTATAGAGCATATTTTCATCCAAACAGTACATTAGTTAAATCGAATCAATTTTCAAATACCATTAATTTTACTTTTTAAAGTAAGTATTGACTCCAGATTTCATGTAAATGTAAAGCTATGCAACATACCTCAATTTTCTTATTCTAATAACAGCGATACATTCTATTTAGTGTGCTAAAGGGCACTGATTACACGGTCTAACGATCAGAAAGATGGGACCTACGGTATGATAACGATAGTGGCAACATTATATTAATTTTGATGAAATAATCCTAATAGGTCCTTAGAGGCTTAAAGACATGTAGGTTTCTACAAATACAGAAAGTAGGAAAATAACAGTATTTTACTATAATATTAAAGGTAAAAAAGATAATTTGTTCTTTTTTAAAGAGTATGAATAGCAAATATATAAGTACCATTTCAGAATAAACTACCATGAAAAGACTAGTTGTTTTTTATTTTTAAAGTTTGGTACAGGGCACATGCATTTACTGTAGATGGGGAGCGAGGAAATGAGAAAGTGCCCCACACATGAGAAAGAACCCTGTGCTATCCCTTCTCCATTCTTCTCCTGGGATTTGGGGCACGCATGCACGTGTGTCTAGCATGTTTTTCCAAGCTATCTGATCCAGGACCCAAAGTACACAGTCAGACATGTGAGATCCAGCCATATTAACTAACATGCCACATACTGGCCTGAGATTTTAGGTATTTTAAAAATAATACCACCACTTGGGAACAGCAGTTGGCTTAATGGCTATGTTGCTGGACTACCACGTAGTAGACCGTGTTTGAATTCCCAGATCCGGCGGCTTAAACTCATGCCAGGTGCGTGTGCATGCGTGACCAAGATCCTGAGAAGAGAATGGAGGAGAAGGGATTGTGGCATCGCCATCCCCCCGCCCCCGGGGAGGTGATTTCTTGCTTTCTTTCTCTCTGTCTCTCTTTCAGGTGAGGGCATGTGCCCTATAGCAAAAACCTCTCCAAATTTTTTTTAAATACCAGCACTCTGCCATTTACCAAATTATAAGTAAATGCATAAGTAAACTGCTCCTTTACTCATTAATTTTGAAAATAATTTTACCAATGAAACAGTTTTTCTAAAAACACTTACCATCCACTCAGATATAATGACATCCACTTTTTCTACAGGAAGAGGGACTTCTTCAATCTTTCCTTTAATTAGTGTAATAGTATCTTCAAGTTTATTCAGTCTGCAAATTATCATAATGAATTACATTAGTATGTTAAATACATTCTGGAAGCTAGTCAAGTTATGTAATTTTCTGCTAAGTACTCATACTGCTTTGTGAAACAAAAAAGTAGCCTCAAAATTTATGTATTTCCTGGGCATTATAATTCTTTTTTGGTCATTCCATCAATGCCCAAGAAGCGTTTCTGATCAATATGGCACTAGTCTAAGCCAATACTTAAAAACCTCAGCCTAAAACAATCTGAATTTTATCAAGCAACATGTCTATGAAATTAATCTGCCTTTGTAAAAAAACAAACAAACAAACAAACAGGGGGGAACAGTGGAGAAAGTCCAGATACACAGGTATACAAAAGTATAAGTTAAGGACAAAGTGTGCCACAGTGTCAAGAACAGTAGAAGCCAGAAGCCCTTACTTTAAACTCCAGCTCCTCTGACATCTGTCAATTACATGACAGTCACCTTTTTTTAAATAATAGCACTAAGCCTCTGTGCTAATGAATTAAAATAAATAATACATGCTCTATTTATTTCACATGTTATTATTATGAGAAAATAATTATGAAAGCTATATAAACATCCCAAGCTCTATATAATGGTAACGGCATTGTCATGAATAACAAAACACTGTATTACAGAAAACTTAAAATTCTATCAAAATCACAATATATTTAACTTTGCCCCACGGCGTTCATCAGATATTTTGATAAACTTGGTTATCAGATAAGCACACATTTTCAATCTCCCCTTTTTTTTGCAATTTGAAACAAAGAACACAGTTTAAAAGATATTTTAAGAAAGCTAAAAGCGGGAACCAGCAGTTAGCGTAATGGCTATGTCGCTGGACTCCCACATAGTTGACCGCGGTTCGCATCCCAGACCCGGTGGCTTAAAACTCATGCCGGGCGCATGTGCGTGTGTGCCCAAGATCCTGAGAGGAGAATGGAGGAGAAGGGATTGCAGCATGGCCATCCCCTCTGGGGGGTGATTTCTCACTTTCTGTCTCTATGTCTCTCTCTGTCTGGTTAAATTTGTAATTAATTTAATTAACAAATTTTCAATCTGGTCAACTATCTGGCAGGAGAAAAAGCTTTAAGAAGAGTGGAAAAACTGAAAGGCTTTCTTATGCTTTTATGGATATCTGGAAAGTTGCATAAAAAACAAAAACAAGCGACATGACCTTATTTCACAGAGAAATACCAGAAAAGCCTAGTAAATCGTTACTGGGATAAACTGTCAGAATTAACAACTAGTAGACACATCACTTATTTTCTCCTTTCAGATATATCTATCTCTTCTTTGAGTGAGAAAGAGAGAGAGAGAACACCCAACACAATCTTGATGCTGTGATCCACCCCAGAATTCTCGAATTTAACAATAAGGGGATACATCACTTATCTTTTTTTCCTCAAGTTTATTTCTTCTTTGAGTAAGGGAGACAGAGGGAGCAACCCCAACAGTCTTGAGGGAGGGATCCACCCCCTGGCATATCTGGCGTACTCAGGAAGGCTTCCACATGCAAACCTGGAACCTTCTATGTGCATCAGCCTCACAAAGCATTGTGTTTTACCCCTGCACCATCTGGCACCGTTATTTTATGTACTACTGAGTGGGAAGAATTTATTCGGGTTGATGATCAATCCCCAAAAGACTATCAACAGATTCTTCCAAGTGATATGATATGTCTCTGTGACAATGGGTAAAATCAGAGCTTCGGTTTTCCTACCCCAAGTGGGGTTATTACCCAATTGTCCTCACTACCTACCTAGAAACAAAATAGTAGTTCTGAAGCAGTAGGCATGCTGAGTGCGAGTTTTATAATAACAATACAGTTAACGATACTGAGCCAAAGATGACAGATTGGAGACTAGTGACTCTCCACTCCACAGCACTTCATGTAAGCTTGCTACTGAGCATCTAAGAGAATATTCTGGAGGCAGGTCTGATTGATTGGTTTACTGCCATGCACGGTAAGATGCACGTGTGATGTTTCTGACACACGAAAGAAAAGAGGAGTCAGTGAGAAGAAAGAAAAGATAGGGTATCAAACAGTGAGTCATCAAGAGGGGCTCAATGGTTTTCAAAAAGTGAAAGAAAAGAGGAGAACTCAGCTGGGGCTTCTACAAAGGAATTATCCACCAGCTCTGAGGAGGGCACTTCAGATACCGGTGGCCATTATGGTTTCAGTAGATCCCTCTTTGCATAAATGATTGCACAGAACAGTAAGATGAAAGATATCTGATAACTATATGGCAGGGAAATATTGCTCAAGGTCAGAAGGTACACTGAGGAGAAAGAGATGGAAACAGCAGATCTGGGATTCATGGAGGATGTTTACTTGGGGAACATTCATCCCTGGGGTGGCTTTTCCATTTAAAATGACAATATTTTCACATTGTCTTGGGGAAGGTTAAAAACATCAATAAAAAACTTTGACGTATTTTACTTTTCAATATCTAAGTCCTTCACATTATGTATAGAAATACAATTGATTTGCACATTAACTTTGTATTGAGCACCTTGGTATCTTTATTAATAATGTATAGCTCCCTTCTAATGTCTATGTCCATAAGCATATTTTGAATGAGCGCATTTTGGTGTCTTCGTTCCCAGTCCTTACCCTTGCTACACTGGCTAGGATCTCCATCACAGTGACGCAGACAGGAAGCGATGGCGGGTACACCGGTGCTGCCCCTCAGCTTAAGAGGAGGTGCTCAATGCTTCATCAGATAGCGGCTGCAGGTTTTGTCTCTGCAGATACTCTATGTCATGTTAAGACATTATTTCCTAGTTCTCCTTTGCTAAGAATTATAAATCATAGATATATTGAATGAATATTGGATTTTACCCATTTTTTTCTCTACTGAGATGATCTAAATAGATTTTTCTGAGCAATTATTTCATATTGCTTATTTAAAAAATAATTACTTAATTTTAATTTTTATTATGATTTTTTTTTTAAATTTTGCTATTAGGGCACGCGTGCTCATGAGAGACAGTGAGAAAGTGAGAAAGCAAGCCACCAAGTTCAGGACTCAAACCATGGTCGGCCATGTAGAAGTTCAGTGCCTCAACCACCATGCCACTGCTGGGCCCCCAACTTTACATCTGAGATAAGCTTTATGTTCCAATAAATTGCACACTCGTTTTCTAATATTTTGATGAAGAGTCGTACATGTATGTTTATGAATGAGCAATTTGTGATGTTCTGTTCTACTATCTTAGTGGGGTTTGGTATAAAGTTTAGACCGGCCTTATCTGCTGAGGCTTGATTCTTGACCAAAATGACACTCCAACTGAAAGGAGAGAACAGTCCACAACACGTGGGACCAGGACGATAACTGAGTCATCATCTAAACAGAACACAACCAAAAAGGAACAAAACTAGACCACTATTTCATTCTATACACAAAAATCAATACCCAGTGGATTACAGACCTAAATGAAAAAAGCACGCTTATAAACCATTTTTAAAAGAATATAGCCTCTATAACATCTGGAAGGGTAAATATTTCTTAACTCACTGATAACAACAACAATGAATAAGAATGTTGCTACATGAAAACTGAGAACTTTAGTTCACCAAAAGATATTAAAGAGTGAAAAGACAAGTGAAAATAAGACAAGACTAATGAGGCTGGATGGTGGTGCAGTAGTCAAATGTGATGTTTTGCTAGGCTAATCTATAGGGTAAGTTCTATACCCCGGGACTTCCCAGAGAACGGCGGGGCACACGTGTCATGATCTGGGCTGGCTGAGGCTGGGGATGGATCCTACTGGAAGTGCTGTCTGTCTCACTTGTGGAAAAACAAACAAACAAACAAACGAGAACTTTTCCATTACATAAAATCTATAAACAGGATGCAGTCATGGAGGCACACACAGTCAAACGTTGTATTCTGCAGGCTGGGACCACACGGGAGGCCTGGGTTTGATGCCCACTTCAACCTGAAGGCAGGCCCAGCACTGCACCTCGCATCTTCAGGAGGCTGAGGCAGGATGACCACGACGCAGAAAGACTCTGTCTTAAAATCTAGAAACCTTCAAACAGCTCAAACCCAAAATATATATAGACTGCCTACAGATAAATAAGAGAAAGACACAATTCAGAAAAACAAAAACAAACAAAAAAAAACAAAAAAAAAAACTGAGCATCAGATGTAAACAGATACTTCTCAGAAAATCAAAAGGTCGGTAATCACATGAAAAGGTGCTCAACTCACTAGCAGTTTTTCTTTACAACCAAAAGAAAAAAAATGCTTAAAAGGTGGACAATATTAATCAGAACTGTTATGCACTATAATATACTGTTAGGTACTACTGGCGTAAGTATAAATTGAGATTGTTCAGTACAAACTGAAAAAAACAGTCTTGGGACCAGCAGGTGGCATGGCAATTAAGGGCAATGGACTCCCACATGGCCAATTGCAGTTCAAGTTCTAGACCTGGCAGCTTACCTTCTCTCTCTCTGGTCAAATTAAAATAATAAGTAAAATTAAATAAAAAGAATTCTTAAAAAAAGGGAAGAAAAGTCTGGCTATATCTAGGAAATCTGAAGACATATATGTCATAAAGGCTGCAGTCCTACTTACAAGTATCATCCTCCAGATGTGTGAATGTTTCTGCTATAAACGTTCATAACAGAATTATTCATACTAGCCCATCTGACTGAGAAAGCACAGTTGTTAGAGGTGAGATTCTGAAGTGGCAGTAATGTTTTATCACTTGTCCTGGACTAGGGTGATTACGAATTTAATTCCATTTGTTATTTATGCATACTTATGCATATTACACACGCTTATTTAAGTTTTATGTACTTGTTTTATATGTATGTTGCACTTCCTAAAAAACAATTAAAAATATATTTTAGCTTCTTCAGAAGGATATTTAATAAAATTATTTGTGATAAAATTACTATAGGTGCTCACTATTTTCTGAAATACTTATTAAGACTTCTAACAATTATAAAAACTTAAAAGAAAACAAAAAGCAAGCTTTTTTTTTTTAAAGCAAGGTTTTTAAAAGAACAAAATGTTCCCACTGCCTAGAAATACCTTCGGAATGGTTATGCTGAAACAAGCTCTGTGTTCTGCAAGAAGCCATCTGTGCAGGCTGTTCCCTCTCTGCTACAAGTCATAATCCTATCCGCATCAGTAATTACTTGTTGTCTGACTATGAATATAACAGCGCAGATTACGATTCCAGGGAATACACAGGCAACATGACAAAGCTCCATAATTCCCAGTAATTTCGTATTGAAACAGCTCAACGCTGATAAAATCCACATACATAAGCTCTTTCATGAAATTGTTATCATCTTATTACTGCCTGATTTTCTGCTCACAGAAAAAAACAACAACAACAAAAAAAAACTATAGATTTTACCTAGCTTTCTCAAGTGGCTGGTTACTCATTAAACACTACTTTAACATAAACCAAATATTTGTTATTTCTGGAAATACGTGGTGAGAAATCAGCATAGCTTTAATCTATAGAAATAAAGACACTGTATTGAAAAGAGCATTTTAAGTAATTCTCTGAATTTATCCAATGAACATAGAATTATAAACTTCTTCCGAGTGAAAATTTTGTTAGAACCTTCCTGTCTTATTTCCTGTCTTCCAAGTAGCAATTTACCTTCCTCATGATATGGAACATCATCATGATTAATTATTATATCTTGTACTGGCGGGCACACAGATAGGACACGGTCCATGTGCCGACACACGTGGTCTGGGAGAGACAAACAGTGAACAGCATAAAGCACAAGAGTTCATACGATAGGTCCTTCGCTGTGCACGTGCCATGGGCGTTCACCAGGAAAAGACAGCTTCCACTATGATGTACGCGGGTAAGGAAATGGGAGGGGTGTGTGCACAGACACCCATGCACGAGCGTGTGTAGGAAAGAAATGGAAATTAAAGAATCGTTCATGGTTTGGTTAGACTAGAGCAGCAGAGGCAGTCTGCAGTGACAGAGTTGGGAGGTATTTATTTAGAAATGAGGCCAAGGAGTTTAGATTTACTTCAAGACAGTAAAGAGCCATGTCAGGGTCTTCAGAAGGAGAAACACAGACTCACACTTGTAATCTACTTTTACGCAATGTGACTGAGGTAAAAGGCATAACCTCTGTTTTAGGAAGAAAACGGTCCAGTGGAGAGACAAACAGCCGTCTTAAAGCACCAGGAGAGTCCATACAATGAACGCTTAATAGCGCGGCATTGAAAGTTAGCAACAAAATGACTACAATTCACCTGGAATTCATAATCATTGTTTTAGAAAGGCATGTGGGGCAGGGAGAAGACTGCCAGTATAGTAGCTATAAGTATATATAAGGCATAAATATTATTTTGCTTTCAGTTCAATATATTGTCCAAGCACAAATATTTGTTTTTTTGTTCACTAAATACAGTGAAATGACAAAAAGGTATGTAAAATGTACTGAACTGATAAATTCATACAGATTTTGAAAGGGGAGATCAAAGAATGAAAGATTAGGAAAATTTAATAGGAGAAAAAGGTTAATAAAATTGTATCGATAACCTGTGAAGGACTCAAGGCTGAGTATGTACATCAGAGAAGATAACAGGAAGAGGTGGCACTATTCTTCACAACACAAGCTCAGTAATTTTTGTCAAAAACTAACAGAAGACTCTGACCCTGACCTAGTCTCTCTCCTGCCCCCCTCCTCCCCTATAAGACCCATACCAGTTACTTATATTCACAAATGTAAACAAAAAGCAAGGGTCCTTAACCGTGTAAGACAGGAGTACATGCATACATTCCATAAAAAATAAATACTACAAGCCAGGTACAAACACAGGTCAGACTTGGAGCCACAAGGCCACGGCTAGTCTGTGAGCTATGAAATGCTCTTCCCCAAATGTGTAATTTTTATGTGCAGGTGTTCGGCTGTGGAATCGTTGACACTAGGAAATTAGCAATAACACAGCTTCTACTGCAGTGAAGAAGAGTGACAGCAAGTTAGCAGTGCAGGCCCTGTGGGTCAATGGTTCGGGAAGCCTAACTGTACATGGCTCACCATGATTCAAATTCTAATCCCAGCAGTTTGAAAAAATAGCCAAGCATATGTGCAGGGGTACCCAAAGTCCTGACAGGAAGGAAAAGTGTAGGAAAAAAGGGTTTTTTCATGACCACACCCCACGGCAGGTACGCTCTTGTGCACATCCCCCACCCCCCACTCAGCAGCATACTCATGTACTCCTCTAGCAAGTAATATAAACAAATGAAAGTAAATTCAAGAAGTCATCTGGACTTGGGGCCAGAAGATGGTGTGGTGGTTAAGGGCACTGGACTCCCACATGGCCGACCACGGTTCAAGTCCTGGACCTGGCA
>NW_006159671.1:689474-700023 GCF_000334495.1 Tupaia belangeri chinensis | reverse complement strand
TCGTGCTTCCCCTACCTCTCTCTCTCTCTTTCACACTCACTCACTGACTCACTCTGTCACTCTCTGGTCAAATAAAATGAATGAATGAAGTAAAAAAAAATTCTTAAAAAAAAAAAAGTCATCTGGACTCAAGCAGAAACCGAGTGTTCAGGCTTTGGTGATGATGACTAACCTGGTTTTAAGCATGTGATGCCCTGGGTCTTGAAAAGTTCATTAATTTATTCATTCATTCAGTGAGTACATATTTACATTGAGTGTCTACTACATGCCAACCACCCTTCCAGGTGTCTAGGGCACATGAGTGAAGGTAAAAGACAAACATTCCTTCCTAAGCGAAGGAAGCTGATATTCTAATAAAACTTAAAATTTCTACGGATTTCACTTTTTTTTTTTTGAGAGGCTTTTGCCATAGGGTGTGTATGCTTGCCGGAAAGACAGAAAGAGACAGAGAGACAGAAAGCGAGAAGTCACCACCTGGGGCAGGGGATGGGCATCCTGCAATCCCTCCTCCTCCATTCTCCTCTCGGGGTCCTGGGCATGCACGCACATGCGCCCGGCGTGAGTTTAAGCCACCGGGTCCAGGACTCAAGCTGTGGTCGACTACATGGGAGTCCAGCTACATAGCCATTATGCTAACTGCTAGTCCATGTTTACTTAATTTTAATATGAACTGGGGGGTGGGGAGAGAGAGAGAGAGAGAGAAAGTGAGTAAGCAAGCCGCCAGTTCTGGGACTCAAACCGGTGTGCCATGTTGGGAGTCCAGTACCCTTAACCATCATGCCACCTGCTGGCCCCAGTTCTATATGCTTTAAAAAAATAAAAGATACTATGTAACTTTATTCATTTATTTATTTTAATTTGACTATAAAGGAAACAGAGTAAGAGAGAGGGGGAAAGCGAGAAAACAAGTCGCCAGGTCTGGGACTCGAACTGCTGTTGGCCATGTGGGGGTCCAGCGCCCTTAATCACCATGCCACCTGCTGGGGCCTCTATTTGCTTTTAATAGCAAATTTTTTTTACCATGTTAGCCTCACCAGTGGCCAAACTTCTCTTCAATTTTAACTCTCTTCTATGTTATTTCTACTAAATTTAAAATCAAAATGGGAAAGAACACCCATTCTTATTTCAAGAATGTTTGCCGGTATATTTTGTGATCCTGTCACAAACACCATACATACCAACACCATCTTCAAAATGATTACACTAAGACAGTTTATTTTTATCAAAAATTTTTACTAAGCATCTATCGTGTAATCGGAGACTTTGCAAGTTGTTAGGGATAAAAAGATGAAGAAGATAAAGCTCCTGTCCTAGAGTCTGGAGGACACTTACATAAGCATGACAACAGATCAAAATATTCTCTAGGCTTTTCTTAATGTTTCCTTTCTAACAGTATTCTAGACACAGGCAATATAAAAGATTGCATCTTTAATGTCACACTGAGATTGAAAGTACTGCATTGTGGCCATATGATGAATCAATCTTCTCATGAAAACTCCACAATATAATTCAAAAGTCTGAATAATGAGCTATTTCATGGCTGAGTCAATGAGAAACCAAAGGCAGCCAAAGGTAAAAATATTACTAGAAGCTACCTCTGCTCCCTGAGGGTGAACACACAATTGTCTGGCAACGGAATAGCTTTGCTATCCTTAGGTAAGTTTATGCTTCTGAAATGATCATTCACTGCAGAGTTCAAAGTAAAAACAAGAATAAGAAACAATTTCTCATCCCCTCCCGTATATCACTTTGAGTTCTATTTGCACCCACTATCTAACATCTTAGAAAATCTTTTATTCACCTCTGCAGCTTCTGAACAGCCTGCTTAATCTTCTTCCTAAAGCCTAATATAATGTCAGTTTACACTGACAATCCAAGCTTATCCCATTCTAAACTCATTTCTTTAGAAAAGTTAAATAACTTTTTTTCAATAAAAAATAAATAAAAATTATTTTATCATTATTTTGAACACAATTTAAGGACTATACATTGCCTATAAATAATGGACCATGTGTTTTAAAAAACATTCACCTTTGGATGGTTGTGTTAACAAATGCTGGTGAGGGTACAGAGAAGAGGTCACCCTGGCACAGCTGGTGGAAATGTAGACTGGTACGACCACAATGAAAACTTGTACGTGGGTTTCCAAGACATCTGAAGACACAACTACGAATGACCAAGTGATCTCTCTCTTCCGAGAATACACCAAAGGAGGTAAGATCACCATATAAAGATTATCTGGACTCCCTTGTTCACTGCAGAATTACAATAGCCAAGATATGGAGAGTTCACTGTCGAGTGTCCATTGATGGACGGATAGATTTTTAAAATGTAGATGTATGTGTGTGTAGGGAGTTTTCAAAAACTTCATGGAAAATGCATATTTTGGGGGGAAAAAAACTATTCAAGGATTTCAACGTATTTTTGCACTTAAAAAAGAAACTTGAGCTTAGGGCCTGCAGATGGTTAAGGAACTAGACTCTTACACAGCTGACTGTGGTTTGAGTTCTGGACTTGGTGGCTTGCTTTCTCACTTTCTCTGTCTCTCTCCCTCTCTCTCTGGAGAGTGCATGTGACTTACAGCAAATTTAAAATAATAATAAACTTTAAAAAAAAACATGTATTTTAATTCCATTTTTCATGTCTTTTCGATGTCTCCTTGTACATATATACACACGATGACTATTACTGAGCCTTTCGAAAGAAGATCCTGTTTTCTACCACCTGGGTAGACCTGGATGCCATTATGCTGAGTGCAGTAAGTCAAAGAAAAATATAATATGATCTCACTTACATGAGAAACCACAAAAAGGTTAACTATACAGAGACTAAAACGGCATGGTCACCATGGGCAGGGGTGTGGGGAGTAGGAGGGGAGATGGGTTAATGGGTATACAGCGGCAGGTACATAGGGTAAACGAGCCTAGAGAGCTGGCGGACAATAGGAGGACGGTAGTAAGTTATATTTTATTAGGTATTTGGTTAAATAGGTAGATTTTAGATGCTCTTGTTACAAAAAAGGAACCGTGAGATGACAGATATATATTCTTTCATTGGCTATCATTTCACTACTTACAAGTACCCCATAACACTATGTTTTAAGCCTCAAACATACACATGAAAATTTATTTTTAAAAGTAAAAAATAAAAATATTCATCTTTTAGAATCCAAAGTGCCTTTTACAGATTATAAATGTGTTGAGTTTTACAGACGTTCTCCATATGTAGAATTCTGAGAGAGAAAAAGACCTCAGAAGAGCGAAATCAGCTCACGGCCTGTCAGTCAGCAGGGTTGTTCCTCTGACTGGTGATAGTTCTAGAAAGCTTCAACATGCAAGAACAGACAAGTATAAGAGAAGGTGAGAGCAGAATTCGAGAGAGGAGAGTTGGCATAGAATGAAGCTGACTAAAGCTTGAAGTATTATGGTGTCAAAGAATAGACTGTACAAAGAATGCAGAGAAGAAAGTCATAATTTGATAAGAATAGGTGCCATAAATGGTTATTTTAGAAACAGAAACACCAGAGGTAAATTAATATTTGAGGCACTGATGCCACACCAAACCACTACTACTAACTAACATTGTTATGATTGCTGCTAACGTCAGTGAGCAAGTACATGCCAGCCACTTTGCAAAGCGCCACAAACGGATTCAATCTTTACAATAACCTTAGGAGCTATCGATAGATACTATCAATCTCATTTCAAAAATTACGAAACCAGGGTTCAAAAATATTAAGTAATTACTCCACTACCATAAAAGTTAATTTCTGAAAGAGCCAAAATTAGAATTTAAGGCATAGGATCCCAGAAGATGAGACAAATACACTACAGGACACCACCTCCTCCACTGGCTGAATAATGAGTCCGTAAATTCATAGAGAGTGACAATACACTGTTCTCTGCATATTCTTTTAGACGCACATTCAGAAACAGAACAACAGAAATTTTTCACCCCAAAGTGTAAACTGCAAAATGTCAAAAGGAAGAAGGGAGAGATGCATACGAATACTACATTAGCTACCTTTACACCATGTAAGAAAGGCAATGGGAAATGTTTCTGAAGAAAAAGGACAATGTTGGCTCATCCCAAACAGGTCTGCTTCTCAAAGTCCATAATAGAGTATAAGTAAAGCCGACGACTGAATGCAACGAACACTTGTAATAGCTATAGTAGTAAAGAGTGAGATGGAAATAGAGCATAGCAAATTGGTGGAGGAAAGACTACACAGTCTGCCTGCCTGGGATCGAACCCTGGCTCCAGCACAAAAATGAGAATTACTTTATCTTTGGGCCTCAACGTCTTAATCTGTATAACAAGGGCAATCATCTACAATAATTCTAACAACGCCAAAGGAAATCCAATAAAAAGCATTAAGTTAATGTTAGCATTTGTATTATAACTCAGAGCACCTAAAGGTGGAGTGCTAAGACATTTTCAATATGTGCTGTCGTGAATTAATACTCAGTTGTATTGTGACACATTTACTGACCTAATGTATAAGATTTACTTTGAAATACTCCAACACTAACCAAATACAATAAAACAGAGAAAGTTAAAAAAGATTCTCAGGAATAACTTGGTATCGCAAAACAAATGGGAGAGGAACAGACTACAAAACTGTTCAACAGTTCTATGGAAGAAAAACTTAATCTATATTTGAGCAAAACGTAACTGGCAAACAATTGTTTCTATTATAATCACGATGACTGATAATGACTGGCAAAGATAATGCCTGTAATGCACCTTGGTCATATGGTCAAAACACAAGGTAAGAAAAAGGTCTACACAAATATTACTGTATGTCGATAACAAGAACTAAAACTTTGATAATCTCTATGTTTAAAAAACTAAGACTGAGGGACCAGCAGTTAGCATAATGGCTATGTCACTGGACTCCCACGTAGTCAACCACGGTTCGCATCCCGGACCTGGTGGCTTAAAACTCACGCTGGGCGTATGTGCGTGCGTGCCCAAGATCCTGAGAGGAGAATGGAGGAGAAGGGATTGCAACGTGGCCATCCCCCCTGGGGGGTGATTTCTCGCTTTCTGTCTGTCTGGCGAGCGCACGCGCCCTATAGCAAACCCCCCCCCAAAAAAACAACTAAGACTGAAATGACTAAGTACTGAACAATTGACTAGATGTACAAGCATAGTCATTAGTGCTAAAAATGATGAGATAGTAAATCTACTTCTTAGTCTTTTAAGTACATCTACTTGCTAAGTTTCTATATTATGTTAAGAGAGGAGAAGCCCATGCACAAGAGCTTGATATATAATTAGAAAAACAAAGCCAATGTGGATCGTTTTGTTAAGTAAACCCAGTACTGTAAAGTCACAATATATGCTGTTTTCCTAAAAATCAGTGAAAATAGTAAAGCTACTGTATAATACAACAGTTTCCTCAATAAGTTTCTAGCTATATACTCCCGTGTATAATGTCTTAAAATTATTAAAATATGCTATTGTTTTTTTACAAAATTTATTTATAATGAAGATATACTCTATGCAAAATGGTCGTTTCACTAAATTGGTATTATACTAAATATAAACTGAATTCAGTTACTCTTCATGCTCAGTAGCAATCTTTGTAACAAACGCAATTTATCTGACAGCAACATTAGAGAACTAGCTGTGTGCAGTAGTAAGACGAATTGTAGTTTCTTCACTGTACTTGTCTGTGTTTTCTACAACTATTTCAGCAAAAATTCCACATACACTCTAAGGAAACAGAAAATCTCATGAAAATTATCCATTTTATATATTGATAAGATAAACACTATTAAGAATGAAAGGGTTAGGGCCAGAAGGTGGATAGCAGTGAAGGTGCTGGACTCTCACAGAGCCGACTGTGGTTCAAGTCCCAGAGCCGTTGGCTTGAATACCACACCAGGCATGCGTGTGTGCATGCCCAGAATCTCAGAAGGAGAACGGAGGAGAAGGGGTTTCAGCATGGCCATCCCCCGAGGGAGGAGTGACTGTGGACTTTCCCTCTCTCTCTCTGGTGAGCACATGTGCCTTATGGCAAAAAAGAAAATTAAGAAGAAAGAATGAAAGGATCTTTGACAAAGCAAAGAACATGTTGAAACACTTGCTTCATAGTTTACAACTATGCATGCACACATGCTCGGAATGTTTTATAAGCTGCCAGGGCTGAGATTCAACCATACATTCAACCTTAGCTGGGCACTGGCTCCCTTAGACACGAGGCCACAGAGCCGGCTAGGCTGTATTTCACGTACAGGCCTTTTTACCAGAACACAGCCAGTTGTAAAATCAACCAAACTCAAAAGAGATTTTTTAGAAAATAAAATCAAATTTGGGGGATAAACCGAATCTATTCTGACTTATTTTTAAGTTATTGAGGAATTTACTTAATCTGAAGAATGTACAGGCCTAGAGTTTTCACAAGAGAAAAAGAGAAAGCTTAGTCTTCAGTCTAGCCACTATCTACTAAAGAAAATAAGACTTATATATACATAGTTCTGTACAGCATTTTGTGGAAATTATAGTACAGACTAATGATTTTGAAATTTACATTAGAATTAGCATACTTATAGCCTTAACTGGAAAGTCAGAAAACTACATAAAAATAACTCCTGTTGCTGAGAACTGAGCACCATAGCCAAACATGTCGAACTGAATCCAAATTAAAATCTTGTGATTTTGGAATGCATTTTTACTTGAAAACAAATATCTTCAGTCTACACTAGATAGCTAATAAAGACGAGAAACCTGTTTTATGCATCTACCTTATGATATCCATTGCCTGGTACAGTATTTCAGACTGATCAACTCCAAGAACCTTCTTTGCCCCAGCTTTAGCGGCAAACATAGAGAGAATTCCAGTTCCACACCCGACATCCAAAACGACCTGGTAAAATAAAAAAAACAAATGTTATGAAAATGGTCTTCTATTTTAAATTCTAATACTGGCAAGGAGTAGACCAGAGCAAAATTTTTTAAACTTTGTTGATCAAGGACCAGCAGTTAGCATAATGGCTATGTCGCTGAACTCCCATGTAGTCGACTGCGGTTCGAGTCCTGGACCCGGTGGCTTAAACTCACACCGGGCCCGTGTGCATGCATGCCCAAGATTCCGAGAGGAGAATGGAGGAGAAGGGAGAGGCGTGGCCATCCCCCCTGCGGGGTGATTTCTCACTTTCTAGCTCTCTGTCTTTGTCTTTCTGGTGTGTGCACAAGCCCTATAGCAAAAACTTCTCAAAAAAAAAAAAAAAAAGAAACTTTGTTGATTAGATATGGTAATCTCTACTTGGGGAAACTGAAGATATTACTACCAGGGGCTGTTTTAAATGAACAATAGTACAGTTATTCTTAGCCTGTTGTAATTAGCCCAACAATACTAAGCTTAAAGGATGTATCATATGAAACAAGAAATTTTTTTAAGAATTATTTAATTCCATTTGTTATTGTTTTTTTAAAAAATTTTGATAAGAGACAGAAAAAGAGAGAGAGAAATGGAAAGCAAGAAAGCAAGCCACCAGGTCTGGGACTCAAACCACAGTTGGCCATGAGGGAATCCAGTGCCTTTACCACGCCACCTGCCAGCCCCGAAGCAAACCATTTCTACAGACTTTTTTTTTTTCTTTTTTTTTTTTAATAAGAAAAACACTCACTTACTTACTTACTTTTACTTACTTACTTATTTATTCATCATTTGTTGTGATTTTCAAGCCACCAGGTCCAGGACTCAAACCATGGTTGGCTATGTGGGAATCTAGCACCTTAACTCCCATGCCACCTGTTGGCCCTAGACTTTGCTTTGTTTTGCTTTGAGAGTTTTTTGCTATTGGGCACATGGACTTGCTAGAGAGACAGAGCGGGGCAGAGGGACAGAAAGTGAGAAATCACTCCCCAGAGGGGATGGCCAGGCTGCAATCCCTTCTACTCCATTCTCCTCTCAGGATTTTGGGCAGGCAAGCACATGTGCTGGGCGTGAGTTTAAAGCCCCCAGGTCCAGGACTCAAACCAAGGTCAACTACACAGGAGTCCAGGTACGTACCCATTCTGCCATCTACTGGTCCCAGCCCTAGACTTCTTAATAGAGAATTACTGTTTTTAATTTCCCTCTTGTACATATTCTGTAATTTAGGCTCAATAACTGTAAATTTTAACAGAAAAAACACTTTTGCTGTTTCTTTTTTTTTTGGAGAGATTTTCACTATAGGGCGCGAGCGCTCGCCAGACAGACAAGAGAGAGACATAGAGACAGAAAGCGAGAAATCACCCCCCAGGGGGGATGGTCATGCTGCATTCCCTTCTCCATTCTCCTCTCGGGATCTTGGGCACGCACGCACACGCGACCAGCGTGAGTTTTAAGTCACCAGGTCTGGGACGTGAACCACGGTTGACTACGTGGGAGTCCAGCGACATAGCCATTACGCTAACTGCTGGTTCCCAGAAAAAACACTTTTCAAGTGTGAGCGGCAAGAATTAACTTCCACAATTAATTGGCCTGACCCATTACAATTTAAAAATACTTAGAAAGGAATTAAGAATGTGAACTTTCACCATATCCCTACACCCAAAATTACATATTCAACTCATCTTAAGTCCAATTTGAACATTCCTAATTTTAAAATCCGAAATGTTTTGAGTGCCTACAAGTTACAAGTAGGAAATTCCACATCTGACCTCATGTGACAGTAGTAGTGAAAATGCTGCAATACAAAAATACTGTATAAAACCCCCTGCAAGCCATGCGTATCAGGTTTATAGAAAGCATAAATAAACTCTGCTTACACTTGGGCCCCACCCCCATTAAGCCTTTACAAATATTTCTAAATCTAAAACAGTCTGAAATCCAAAACACTTCGGGTCCCAAGCATTTTGGAAAAGGGATACTCGACCTGTACAATAAAAACAAGTTACTTCCCAAGATTCAGTAACTTGGGAATTTAATTATAAAAATGGTACTCAGTTATTGGTAAAGAAAAGTATTTAGAGGAACCAAAGTTTAAGATAATACTGGGGACAAAGGGGGAACAATTATTTCTAAATCAAGAATTTCACATAGTTCTTCTTGGTACATGGCGAAACCTATTCAGTTCACGGTAAAAACAAAACCAAGTCATCAAGGAAACACATTCAGCAAAACACTCATAGGTACACCGTTCTGCAAAATTATCGAAAACCGCAGTGCTTTAAATCTTTCATTATCAATAGCCTAAAAGCCTATGATACATTTGTCCCAAAATATAAAATTATTTCAGTGCCCTCCTACTACAAGTATTCATTCATTAATAAGTGCCAGTCATTGACTTCAGTGACAGGGTATGGTAACAAACGAGACCAAGTCTCTATTTTACTTTTCTTTCTTTCTTTTTTTAAAAGAGATTTTTGCTATAGGGTGTGTGCACTTGCCAGAGAGACAGAGACAGAGAGCGAGAAATCACCCCTAGGAGGCTTGGCTATGCCACAATCCCGTTTCCTCCATTCTCCTCTTGGGATTCTGGGCACACATGCACATGTGTCCAGTGTGAGTTTTAAGCCACTGGGTACGGGACTCAAATGACAGTAAATTATGTGGAGTCCAGTGATATAACCATTATGCCATCTGCTGGCCCCCCAAGTCTCTATTTTAATGGTAAGTATAATCTTGTGGAGGAGGCAATAAAGAAATAAACAAAGACTATAAAACAATGTCAGATGGTGAGTGGTGTTATAAAGAAAAATTAAGCAGAGTAGAAGTTAGAGTAGACAAAAGAGGATAAATACCCATTTAGAATTTTTAGATAGGTCTGTACATGTTTAATACATGGGTGCAGAGAATAATGTAAAAAAGTGTGCAATGCAAAATTTATACACAATGGTAGCATATTATACTGATATTTTTAATGACATAATTTAGGTATCTTTTTTTTTTTTTTTTTTTATGTTTTTTTATTTTATTATCATCATAATCTTCTTTCTATTACAGTAGATTACATATAACTTTACATTGACTTCCATTGCTTTTTTCAAAAGGGAATGCCATACATGTCAGTCAATACAGAGATATCAATCTCCCCGCTTTATCATTCAATATCTTTTCCATGCTTTTCCCAATAATTATTATTATATTTTTTTAGACAGTCAATCACTATTTCTCGTTTTGCTTATTAAAAAGACTTCACCCATCATGAAATATTTCCCAGACCAGTTCAGTTGAGAATACTATACATGTCATCATCAACAGGTAATAAACCATATCTATTTCTCATTAACATCCTGCCTCTCTATTGTTCACTGCTGTCTTTATCCTCTTCTCTCTCCTTTTTTTTTTTTTTTTATACTTTATTATAACTTTTTTTTTTTTCTCATCACAACACACATATGAATTTTCCATCCAAAATACACTGTGCATTGGCTCAATCGAGCACATCAACATATATGTTCTCAGCAAATGATTTCCCAATTTTTGTGTCCTGCATACCTTGCCTTTTGTTTTGCCACCCTAGATTCCCCATCCCCACCCTCTGCCATGTCCCATCTTCCTCCTCCATTGTCCCTGACACCCATGATTACCCTCAATGGCCTCCACCCCCCC
>NW_006159671.1:670542-686604 GCF_000334495.1 Tupaia belangeri chinensis | reverse complement strand
GGAGGTTGGGGCTGAAGGATTGTAACATGGCGAGATCCCCCTCCCTGCCCCCCCAAAAAACTTAGCCATCTATGTGGTTCTGGAAAGACTGAACCTGAGAAACAGATATGACCTGAGCATGCATGAAGCAGAGGCTACTGAGCAGGAAGGATGGAAGGGTCCCAGGGAGCGGCCTGCTCCGTCCGCCCGGCGCGGCGCTCGCTCAGCGCGCGGGGTCCCCGGGGCTCGGTATCTTTTATAACCATTTACAGAGCTCCTTTTATGCAGCGGTATAGGATTCCATACTATGGTTGTACCACACTCCACTAATCCAGGACTCTACTGATAAACATTTAGGTAGTTTCTAAAATTTTACTGAGATCACCAATGCTATAAATAACCCCATATCTCAACTCATTCAATAAATCTACAAAATAGGTTTCTACAAAGGAAACACTGGGTCAAAGGGCATACATATATTTATAACTCTGAGAGACATAACCAAATTGATCTCCATAGGGCAAGTGTTCTCATGAAGACTCTTTAACAAGCAGGTTAAGATTAATTTCATCATAGACTAGCTTACCTACGGAACATAAAACTATACTTCTGGATGTCCGCCAATCGGGCCATCTCAAGTTAATGATATACTGGTCTAGTTTTAGTTTGTATTTCTCTTATCATGTATTTAACTTCATTCCATATGTTATAGAGTCATCTGTGGTTTTATGTAACTGTCTACACTTTCTCCACATTTCTTTTGAGTTGCTAGTCCTTGTTACCAGTCTTATCACGTCTTGTGAAATAAGAGTTCTCTGTAAATTAAGATTAGCCTCCAAGGGACCAGCAGATGGCATAATGGTTATACTGCTGGGCTCCCACATGGTCGACTGTGGTTCAAGTTCGGGACCCCATGGCTTGAAACTCACACCAGGTGTGTGTGCGTGTGTGCGTGCGTGCGTGCCCAAGATCCCAAGAGGAGAATGGAGAAGAAGGGATTATGGCGTGGCCAACCCCCCTGGAGGGGAATTTCTTGCTTTCTGTTTCTCTCTGTTTCTTTGGCAAGTGCACACACCCCATAGCAAAAATCTTTAAAAAAATAATTAGCCTGCTATAATGGAACTCGCAATGTTTTCTCTCAGCATGTATTTGTCTTTTGATTCTGCTTACAGTGATTTTTTTTCCTTTACAGAAATTCTTCACAGTTAAACTTATTCATCTTTTTTTTTAATTGCTGGATAGCATACATCCTCACTAGAGAAAGTCAGAGAGAGGGCGAAAATAAACCCTGGTGGGAAGTAGTCACACCACTATCCCATCTCCATTTCTCTATCCTGCTGGGAGTTGGGGCACAAACATGCATGCACCAGGTGTGTTTTTCAGGCCACCAGGGCCAGGATTAGAACTGCAGTTGGCCATGTGAGATATAGCTCCTTTAACCACTAGGCAGTGGGGCTGGCACGATTGTTTTTTCGTGTTTTTTTTTTTTTTTTAACTTTTTTTTTCTTTTTTTTGGAGAGGTTTTTGCTATAGGGCGTATGCACTCGCCAGACAGACAGAGAGAGAGAGACAGAAAGCGAGAAATCACCCCCCGGGGGGATGGTCACGCCGCAATCCCTTCTCCTCCAGTCTCCTCTCGGGATCTTGGGCACGCACGCACACGCGCCCAGCATGAGTTTTAAGCCACCGGGTCTGGGACGCGAACCGCGGTCGACTACGTGGGAGTCCAGCGACAGCCATTACGCTAACTTGCTGGTCCCTTCCGATAGTTTGTTTTTACATCATGGTGTACACTAAGAAGTACAGTTCCACCTTGACTTTGGTTTAGATGGCTAATCAACTGTCCCAACATCAGTTATAAAATAACTGTTTCCTCACTGATCCGATATGTCATCTCTAACATTCACTAAAATACTGTGCAAATTTAGGTCTATTCCTAGATTTAAAATTCTGTTCTAATTGATATACTTATGGGCTGGTAAGTATTTTAGTTTCAGAACTTTGACAGATTGCTTTATTGTCTAGTAAGTCTGACCCAACCACACTACAAATTGTTTCCAGTGTTCCTAAGTAATTTTGTCTATTTCTTTGTATGAACAAGGGAATCCACTTGTTTAATTTTAGGAGGAAAAAGGTCTAACCATTTTTTTTTAGTATTGGACACAACTGAACTAATTTAAGGAAAATGTACAATTTTAACTTGAATTTTCCTATTCAAGAACATGGTATAACTTCCAATTTGTTTAAATAATCTATTCAATATTACATTCCTTGGAAGTTTTTTTTAAATCTTATTTCATGTGAGTCTTATATATTACTAGTTGGTTGTTTCTATGCATTTTACTTTATGTTATTTACGATTAAAAAATAAGTCTTTTTTATTATATTTTTAAAACATAATTTATTAAAAGAGAGAACTATTTTTTTTGGAGAGGTTTTTGCTATAGGGCGTGTGTGCTCACCAGAAAGAGAGAGAGACAAAGAGACAGAAAGCGAGAAATCACCCCCCCCCCAGGGGGAATGGCCACCCTGCAATCCCTTCTCCTCCATTCTCCTCTTGGGATCTTGGGTACGCACGCACACGCACCCGGCCTTTGTTTAAGCCACGGGATCCAGGACCCGAACCATGGTCAACTACATGGGAATACAGCGACGTGGCCATTACGCCAACTGCTGGTCCCCCCAAAAAGGAACATCTTAACAGTCTATTTCACACTGAAGAAAAGTTGCTAAGTGAAAAAAATACAAAAGGTTATATATGACAGATTCCACGTAGAGCGTTTGTATTAAGACTACATGTGCACACGCACACATGTATAATATACATACACAGACATACATACACAGACACACGATTCTCAATTTATTCTTCTGCAAACAAAGAAAGTGAGGCAGGGAGGGAAAGAAACAGGTTCAGGATCATCCACAGGATAAATTGCAGAACTAACACTCAGACATAGGTCTATCTGCTTTTAAAGCTGTAGTTTAACTATATATTAACTACTTATTACATCCAGCTCAGAATTAGGTGACTAAGCAGATAAACTTAAGCTGGATTAAATCAGAGTTCAAAACTATACACTAACATTACTTTATAAAATAAATTTAAATTAAAATTTCAAAAGAAAAGAAAGAAAATGAATTAGTTGCAGCAAATATACATAATAACTGGAAGCATAAAGAAGACATCTAACGGGAACCAGCAGTTAGCGTAATGGCTATGTCGCTGGACTCCCACGTAGTCGACCGTGGTTCGTGTCCCGGACCCGGTGGCTTAAAACTCACGCCGAGCGCGTGTGCGTGCGTGCCCAAGATCCCGAGAGGAGAATGGAGGAGAAGGGATTGTGGCGTGACCATCCCCCCTGGGGGGTGATTTCTCGCTTTCTGTCTCTATGTCTCTCTCTGTCTGTCTGGCGAGCGCACATGCCCTACAGTGAAAATCTCTCCAAAAAAAAAAAGAAGAAGGCATCTAACTGGGAATTTCTTTCAATGGACTACAGATAGAAATTAATTGAATGCATGATGACACGATTAAATGCCAACCAAAGTTAAAGCAATCTAAGAAACCATATGGCCTCCACAGGAGCTTTGTGAATTTAAACAATATTAAGAAAGGAAGGAAGGAAATGAGGCAGGGAGAGAGGAATGGAGAGAGAAAGGAAGAAAGAAACATAGAAAGATATTTTTAAATACAAATACCTATTTGAAAAACAAATCTCTCCATGTATTACATCATGTGATACAGAAGCTAGTGCTGTAATAGGAAGTTTGACTATCTAATGGGGGTAAAACAAATAGAAAATAGTAATTAAATTGAAAAAAATTACATTATTTCATACACTTTAAAAGGAATTACAGTCAAGGCAAGCTATTGGCTCGAAGTTGCCTTGTGTACAATGGAGATAATACTTGCCCTGTGTAGTTATAGGCATACAGTGGTGGTGAGAAACATGTGACCGTTACCTGTAAGTTATCAAATGCTATTTAAATATGTAGTATTATATTTCCTAAACTTGCAATCGTACTGTAATAGAGACCCAATCATCTAAAAATAAGAAAGTTTTCAATTCTTTAGTACTGTTAATTACAATTTTTAACTGAATATTGTTTATGACGTTGTAAACTGGGATAGCCTGTGGTGTGGTGGTTAAAGTGGCTGGATCCTACACAGCTGACTGCACAATTCGTGTCCTGGAATGGGTGGCTTAAAAAACATGCCAGGCACATGTGTGTGTGCCCCAAATCCTAAGGAAAGAATGGAAGAGAAGGGAGTGAGATGTGGTTACCCCCTTTGGGTAGGAGGTGATTTCTCAGTCCCCTTTTCCTCACCTGGCAAGTGCACATACCCTATAGTAAACTTAAAAAGCAATAATAATTCATTAATAATCAACATGTATGTTTTATATTAAAGTATACTTTTTGAGAAACCATAAATGCCAAGCAAAACCCATGACACATTGGTTAAGTAAGATGCAAGTGTTTTAGGCAAAGTATCAAAAAATTACTCCCAACGTATTAATGAGTGCTTTTCTGACAGGCAGATTCAATCTCTTAGTAGGAGGACTACATGGAACACAACAAAATATTACACATTCAGTATTTTCTATGGCCATACATACTTTGCCTGAAAATATATAATATACAGGATATTTCTATACTACTATCGTAATAAAGAACCAGAAGCAGGAATCGGCAGGTGGCTTGACGGTTAAGGTGCTGGATTCTCACATGGTCAACAGTGGTTCCAGTCACCAACCCAGAGGCTTACAAATCACGCCAGGTGCATGTGCATGCATGTCCAATATCCCAGAGGAAAGTGGAACAGAAGGGATTGCAGTGTGGCCATCCTCCACTGGAGGGTTGATTTCTAACTTTCCTCTCTCTCTTTCTCTGGTGAGTGCATGTACCCTACGGCAAAAACCTAAAAACAAACAAACAAACAAACAAAAAACCAGAGCAAGGGGTCAGATAGAGTCATGATGGTAACACAGGTGGGCCGCATGGGAAAGGCCGTGGTCTGCATCCTCGCAGGCCTTCCTGGGCATTCCGGTCCTGTGAGGGTCATCTGTGCCCTGGGCTGGTCAGGACTGGGGATGGACTGCTTCATGAGAACTCTGTGGGGGATGACTATCCCCCACCATGTTTCTCTCTTTCATGGAAGAAACTTAAGAAAAAGGGGGGAGGGAGCAAAAAGTGGCCATGTATATGTCTACAAACTCAGAAAATAGTGGCCTATATAATAGAAATATTAGTGAATATTTAATTTCCCAATGATTAATCTTATGATTACTAATACTGGAACTCTTTCAGTCTTTTCTTACCTATTTTAAGACAAAAGTCTATTGAGGAACACATTGAAAGTGAAATCTCTAACCTACCTTTCTTAAATTTCTATGGTATTTGTATCATACAGTACTGAGACAAAGCCTCAAAGAAAACTGAGGATACTTTTACAATAACAAAAATCATGACATTTTAGAGCCAGAAGGGATTTAGGAAATTCCTTTATAGGTAAGGCCCAAAGATTCACCACTTGCCCAAAATGATAAAAGCTGGTTCCTGAATAGCTAAGATCAGTGATTTTCAGAGCAGCTTAATTTCTATACAACACGTTAAGAAACAAACAAAAATACAACAAACAATAAAAAAAAAAAAAAAAAAAAAAAAAAAAAAAAAAAAAAAAACCTGGGAATAAACAAACAGGGAATATAAAGCAACATTTCTAATTGTTATACAATCTGTTTCACTGGAAACAAAGTCTTATCTTATTGTAGACAGGCACATTAAATTGTTTCCAACACTAGAATGCAAATATATAAACTATAAAAAATTCTGGGACCAGCAGGTGGTGTAACGGCTATGTCGCTGGACTCTCATTTAGTCTACAGTGGTTCAAGTCCTGGATCCAGCGGCTTAAACTCACAGCAGGCACATGTGTCTGCATGCCCAGGATCTGAGAGGAGAATGGAGAAAGGATTGAGGCATGACCATCCTTCCTGGGGGTGATTTCTCTCTTTCTGTCTCTCTGTCACTGCCTGTCTTTCTGGAGAGTGCATGCGCCCTATAGCAAAAACCTCTCTTCCCCAAATAATTCTTAGTCTCTACTGAAATAACAAAAAGCATACAGAAAAGCTAGATAAAAAGAACTGATAATAACAAATAATTTTAAAAAATAATTAATTGTGTTTATTATTAGTTAATTTGCTGCAGGACATGTGCACTCGCAAGCCACCAGGTCCAGGACTTGAACTGCCATTGCCCACATGGGAGCCAGCGCCCTAACTACCATGCCACCTGTTGGTGCATAACTATGGTTTTTTAAATGAAATCATTTATTTGTCTCTGGTGAGGATCAGTAAAAACAAACACACATTAACCTTTCATGATTGGAAATGGTTTGGCCAAAAGATATCAGAGTCCCATATAAATTTCAGGGCATTTATGTGCAACTCATCTGTGTGCGAAGCCACAAGAGAAATACTACCCTTGGGAAAGAGGTATAGAAAATGAAAAGCCAAAAGGCATCTCTGAGCCCGCCAAGTCGGTACCCTGGGCAAAGCTTACCCTCCCGAATTGAAAAAAATGTATGGACAAGAAGCTTTCATTGAAATGAAAGGATGGCAGACACGTCCGAGGAGCACTGCAGGGATCTGATCCCCTTAGGAACCTTGTGATAGATGAACGTGTGGAGACGGCAACCAGTGGGCAACAGAGCAATACTGAATGGTGGTAGTACGAGGACACAGGAGCATCATGTTAGAAGACTTGGAACGACTATAAGTAATGGCTGTTCAACAGAAAAACCCGTGTCTCCTGGTCAACGGGCCTGTTTTACTATGATGTAAAAATCAGGTCATGAACATTTTCATAGTAACTTTTCATTAAGTAAAAAAAAAAAGAAAAGAAGAAAAAGAAAAAGAAAGAAAGAAAATGAGAAAAGCCAATCTAGGGAATATTCCAAACAACATAAAATCAGGAAGAGGGATTTTCAAACATTAAGCGGTATCACGTAAAGCCCATGAAATAATCTCAGAGAAATGATACATTTTAGAATGAAAAAGAAAGGGGAATTGTAAAAATCTGAAATGTTGTTAATAAATATATAAGTTATTAAAGTAAAAACAGTGAGGAAAATGTAAGCATGGTAGAGATCATACCATTCTTGACTAAATTAATTAGCTAAGTTTACAGTGAGGAAGAATAAACAGAAAACCTCAACTCTTAAGCAACTGTAGAAGAAAAAAGGGGGAAAAATCCATAAAGAAGAAGAAAATATGTGATATAAATTTCTAACACACACATACACAGAGTGCACGATTGTCTTTGACATAATCTGAGGCAGTGTTAACGCTAACTATAAAATATAAACTGGTTCATAAAGGAGTCAATTATAAAGCATCGAAAGAAAGCATACAGAGTAAATTCTACCTTATAATATTTAACCTACTCATTAACAACTTCCTAAAATTATTAATTTTTTATACTTAACACAAATGAGAGTAATAATCAAATATATATATATACGTATATATATGCATATATATACGTACATTTTAGAATGAAAAAGAAAGGGGAATTGTAAAAATCTGAAATGTTGTTAATAAATATATAAGTTATTAAAGTAAAAACAGTGAGGAAAATGTAAGCATGGTAGAGATCATACCATTCTTGACTAAATTAATTAGCTAAGTTTACAGTGAGGAAGAATAAACAGAAAACCTCAACTCTTAAGCAACTGTAGAAGAAAAAAGGGGGAAAAATCCATAAAGAAGAAGAAAATATGTGATATAAATTTCTAACACACACATACACAGAGTGCACGATTGTCTTTGACATAATCTGAGGCAGTGTTAACGCTAACTATAAAATATAAACTGGTTCATAAAGGAGTCAATTATAAAGCATCGAAAGAAAGCATACAGAGTAAATTCTACCTTATAATATTTAACCTACTCATTAACAACTTCCTAAAATTATTAATTTTTTATACTTAACACAAATGAGAGTAATAATCAAATATATATATATACGTATATATATGCATATATATACGTATATATATATATACGTATATATATATATATGAAATTTTACAGGAATTACTGTAAATCAAAATATGGTTTCAGCAAAATTATCTGGATAAGCGAAGTTTAACCAAGCTATATCACTGTAATTAATGACTTTTAATTAAAAAAAAGAGTATACTGAAGAACAGCATCAACAAGTGTTTGTTATTGGCGTCCTCCTCCACACAGCAGGATCAAACGTCTTCCATCAAATAAAGTCAGAGAATGTGAAATCGGCTGCTATCACAACAACCCCGAGAGAATTTCCACTGCCCCAGAGCAACATGCCATGTACAGTCCCACAACCCACGCACTCACCTTATCTTTGAAAAGATGTGGATTTTGGTATATAAAATCTCGGTAGCTTTCTGTCCGTACTTTATCCTAGGGTGAAGAGAATAACATTGTGCTTACAAAATAGTGCTTAACATTGTGCTTACAAAATAGAACAAATCATTGTTTTTAGAAAGATATTTGCTATTTTGTCACACACTGCCAGTTTCCACAGCTATTTTTGCCTACCAAGTTTATTTTTCCTAAAAAAAAAGTCAAGAATAGAAACAGCGACGATTCACAAAGACATGTTAAAGAATGTCACTGAAGGGATTTTAAAAAAAGTACACATTGTCTTCTTTTTACACGTATTAGCCTAAGACGTCAAATGATAACTAAAGATAACAGAGGATGAGCGCGATGTTTTGCTCCTTTAAACAGGACCTAGAATCTAGACTCCCTGTATTGGGGCTTGATTAAAATAACAGAGAGGGAAAAAGATCAAGGTAAAAGTTGCAGTTACAAGTGAAAAATGAAGCTGCACTGTTTTTCTAAGAAAGTCATTGATCAATAGCTACCTGATTTATAACCCTGTTTTGTTTCTAGAAATTTCTGTAGTAGGAAATGATGCTTAAAAGCCTATTAGCCTAAAAGTAAATCATCTGAACTCCACATCCCACATTAGGAAACTCCTACACTCTGGAGTCTGCCATGAACTGTGACCAAGCAGACATTCAACTCTAGCGTTTGTGCTGGTTCATACACAGTCCACTCCCTCGGCTGAGGCATGTACTGACTGCAGACTGAGCAGTTCTGGTCTCTGCTGCCAAGTAAGTAAAAAGGAGTATGATAAGAATAAATACCACAGACAGGTTCCTAGTCCTGGGTGCCACAGCAGGTGAAAGACAAATAGTTAAACCAGTTGCTGCAATGTCAATGCATTTCACAAACCATATCCCACAAAAACATTTTTATGCCAATATTGGGATTTTTTTTTAAAGCACAAAAAGGAGATCTTACGTTAAAAGGCAAGTCATTTTACTTAATATTTGAACCCACTTAATCCACTGATTATTATCTTTTTATTTTTTTGGAGAGGTTTTGCTATAGGGCGCATGCACTTGCCAGAAAGGAACAGAGACAGAAAGGGAGAAATCATCCCCCAGGGGGGATGGCCATGCCACAATCCTTTCTCCTCCATTCTCCTCTCAGGATCTTGGGCACGCACATGTGCCTGTTGTGAGTTAAGCCACTGGGTCCGGGACTCAAACTATAGTCAACTTTATGTGAGTCCAGCAAGGTAGTCATTATGCTATCTGCTGGTCCCCCAAAGGGCTATCTTGAAGATTAATTATAATACTTTCAAAATTGTTGATTATTATCTCGAATTGCTTTACAATACTTACTTTTAGGGGCTGGTTAAGGGCACTGGACTCCCACCTGGCCAGCTGCGGTCTGAGTCCCAAATCCAGCGGCTTGCTTTCTCACTTTCCCTCTCTCTCAGTCTGGTCAAATTTAAATAAATAAATAAAGCTAAATAAAACCAAAAAATGATTTTTAAATCAGGCTTACTACATCCCAATTCTCCAGTAAGTTATTTTAAGAATATCTAAGAGAACTTAATGTCTAAATAAATTTACAGTATTAACTCATTACTGTTTTTTAAAAATCATATCAATTTCATATATTTTAACCTTTATATGGTTCTTGCAATATACTCAGTGGTCCCGCTGACACAACAAAACCTACAAAGGAGGAATGCTGGTCATGAGTGCAGCCGCTCAGAACGCTCTCACCAATCATCCTGCCTCACCACTGCTCGACTTCATCAAGAGAATCCCCACTGTCCTAGCTCCACACACCACTGCTCCTGCGCTGAACTACAATCCTTCATTCTAGCTCCTTCTACATATTCACCAGCTTTTTCATACCTTCACACTAGAATAATGAAATCCAAAGTTAACAAGCATAGAAAGTTATGCATAGCAGAGCTTCAACTTAACTGAATTTGTCAAAGAAAAACCCACTAAGCAGGAAAATGCAAGCAAATAAATGACTACTCTTCATAACTATTTCTAAAAGTATATTCTAATAAAAGACTAATCCTTCTATATAAAACGAGGTAATAAACAACAATGTATTATCTTTTGTGCCAACTTACTGAAACTAAGAAACAGAGAAAACTAAAATTAGAGCTCCAACACTATGCTCAGAAGATATTTTAAGAATGTAAGACAAATCATAGAATTATTCCTGCAAATATACAAAAATAAATAAATAAATAAAAGGGCCAGCCAATGGTGTGGTAATTAAGGCAGACGGACCCCACTTGGCTGACTGTGCAGTGTGCGTCCCAGACCCAGCAGCATGTGGAACATGCAGGGCACTTGACTGTGCAAACCCCAAAAAGAGGGAGACGTGGAGGACAAGGGAAGGCAGCTGGTCATCCCCCACAAGGTGCTGTTCCACTTTCCCTCTCTCTTTCTCTTTCTCTGCCAAGCACATGTGCCCTCTAGCAAATCAAATCAAATCAAAACAAAACAAAGAATGCAGCTAAAAACAGAAGTCACATACTGTAAATTATTATTATTTTTTTTTTTTGGAGAGGTTTTTGCTATAGGGCGTGTGCCCTCACCAGAAAGACAGAGCCACACAGAGACAGAAAGCGAGAAATTATCCCCCAGGGGGGATGGCCACACCCAATCCCTTCTCCTCCATTCTCCTCTCAGGATCTTGGGCATGCACAGACACACGCCTGGTGTGAGTTTAAGCCACCGGGTCTGGGACTCACCACGGTGGACTACAGGGGAGTCCAGCAACATAGCCATTACACCAACTGCTGGTCCCCACATACTGTAAATTTTACATACACAAATGAAAGTATATTTTTAACTTATAGACTTTCAGAAGTGGACAGGCTGCACAAGTCAGCTGCATAAACAAGAAGAATGTGGTAATAAAAATTACTAAAATTCCAAATTATTAAATGGCACTACAATCTGCAATATATGCACACTAGGGTGAACAATGTTTTTCTTGAAAACAAATTCCTAGTAATCGTCAATAATCACTCCTTAAAAAATAAAGTAGCAAGGCATTTTGAAAGTTCATGTAAACTATATCTCTGGAATTCAAAAGTTATCTTTATTTTAATTTCAGAAATTAGATCACAACCAGTTTTATTTTAAATTATTTTGATTATAATAAAAATGTGCACCAAAAGTGTTATTTAAATACACAAGACTCAGAAACAAAAAAATATATAAATCATATCCATAAGAGTAAGACCAATTCTAAGCATAAAAATAAATCCTATAAATATTATTTCTCAATTTTAAATGACTAATAAAAACTACAGAGGATTCTAGTAGTAGGACAACCTTAAACAGCTCATGTGTGCTAAGAATTGTTCTGGTCAGAACAGAACAACACCGATGGATAAGGTAGGTATCACCTTCACTGACAGCATACAACTGAGAAAAATATAAAAACAGATAAAACAGTTCTTTTTTGAATGGCATATATCCACATCTCCTATGAATACTTAAGTCATTTCTAAGAGAGAAATTATACCATAGAACAACTAAGGGAAACGGAGGCTTGAAGAGTGATTATTAAACAGAATTTTCAAGGGATTCTCTAAGAGGAAGACGGTGCTAGAAAATTCTAGCTGGGACTTACGAATCTATAGGTACATCAATGGGACTTAAGACTGAAGGTCAGGCATGAAGGTCCTCTAGTTTTTAAAACTCAGCTGCAGGTGTCCAGGGATTTATAAGTGGTAAGTACTCCCAGTGGATCTCCCTGATCACTAACAATACAAATACTTACCGAGAGTCTCAGTGATCTCTGCATGTCTGCAAAGCCCAACCCAAAGGTATTACAGATGCATAGCATATAAATTAGTGGGGTGATTTTAAATGACAAACATGCGTTTAGGTTGATTCCTTTAAAGAAAATAGTCTACATATAATAAAATTAATTTTTAACAAGGAAAACGGAGTAAGCCCATTTCTTTTAAACAAATTAATTTTTCACTTACTGTAATGCTTATAACAAGGTATCTGTTATTTTCCAATGCCATTAGCCAAATGACAACAACAAAAAGAACAACCAATGGTACCATGTCATCAGTGCGTGAGTGACATGCCAGTGTTTTAAAAGACCCCACGTAATTACGACTACTACGAATCAGCAAATTGCCACCCCGATGATCCTGCAAAACTGACTCAACAATACATACACATGTTATTAAATATCCATGATTATTTTAAATGAAAATGTGTCAGGAAAACCTACTCTTAAAGCTTTCATAAAATAAAATGATCCTTAAAGGCAGGATTTAGTAAGTTGTTTGTTGGCTTAATGGCGGCACCTAAAATTCACATAGAGATCAAACATTTTTAATAAGTTTTACTTTCCAATGCTTATTTTACTCTACTTAGATGACTGAATTAAAATTCTCTCTGGCTATTTTACAATCCATAATACTTGATAAAATGTATAATTACCAAGTATACTTATAAATTAAATCAACTTCTATTTTATATGGGCATTAGCATTATAAAAATTAAACCAACCAGATTTAAACACCTGATTTAACCAATTTAGGAACTACTTCTAGATAGTAATGACTGCAAATGTAAAAACGTTATGCCATAATGACCAAGGAAATCATTTATAATTACACTTTGCACTACAGGGTTATCATTTGCCCAAACTAAAGTCAGTATTGCTATTTCAAATACTAAAACGTAGCATTTCTTTTGTATGTTAAAAGGTAAATGTATTAATGTAATGGTTCCTACTTAACAGTTGCTCTTAAGAGTAAAATCATTAGCAGTATTTAACTACTCCTTTAAGCAAACAGTGACTTTGCTACCTCTGTAATCGTTTCAACCCAATATCAGCTATGGAGCACCGAGGAGGTTTAAAAACAGCTCCCCTCCCCCAAATGAAAGAAAACCACAGTAAGCAAAGCAGCAGCAGTTCTCCTATAGCATATGAGGAAGAACCTGTTCTACTTTTCCTTTAGCATGGATTTGGGGTATTTACGCTCTTCTAACCTTTAGCATTTCTTCATGTATCCCATAATGCCCATATGAGCTGAAATAAACACCATCCTCATCCTCCTGGAGGTCTGCAATGGCAGTAGTAGATGACGAGCAGGTTCTGACATCTGCGTTCATCACAAAATCCTGGGCAAATTGTCTGTAATCAATTTGAAATACACCCTTGAGACAGGTTTATTGGACCATGAAAAAAGGAAAGGCTAGAGGTTGTGGAAGAAGAAGACGGGGGAGGGAGTGGAGTGTGATGAGCCTTTTAAATCACATTTTATCTTAAGCAACCGAAAGCTCCCCCTGCTGGATGTTAAGCCATGGCGTATTCAAACCCAGTGGGAAGCATTCTTACAAACCATAAAAGCAATGCCAACTATAGAGGACAGCTCCTTGCATCTCTCAGCTGAACAAAATAAGCACATTACCTTTATTCACCTTTGTTACTTCTGATACTCTAAATCTTTTTTAAAGCAGCTGAGTGAGTCTAGTATGCTTACATTAATGTTCTTTAAAACCTTATTATCTCTTGGGAAGTTTAAACAGACAGAAAGTAGGCCCAAGCAGGTAATTATTTACACACACCACCACCACGCACGCCAGCTCTAAAACTCAACTCCTTCTCTGATCACGATACGTTAAAAATATATAGGGTATGCAAGGAGAGCTGCAAAGGGACAGGAAGCGGAGTTGTTGGTTACCAGACTACCTAGCATAAAAACTCAAAAACAGGGAAAGGGGACTGCAACCTGGCCTGCTATCTTTCCTGCTAGACATTCTGGAAAATCATCGAAAGGACACTGATGCAACGGCAACCGGCTTCCAAGTCCAACAGGTGGAACGCTGTGGTATATGGGGTAGAAATGCAGAATCTCGGGCCCTACCCTAGAGCTCTTGAATCAGAATCTACACTGTAACAAGATCCCCACGTGACACATATGCACATTAAACTTTGAGAAGTACTACACCAGTAAAATGCTAATTTATTCACTGGAAAAATCTGTCCTAATACATCTAGTTTTCTGGTTAAATACTACACCATAACTACATTCTGATTCTTTAAAAACAAAAATTTCAACCTGTATTTTCCCCAAACCTAAAAAATATTAACCCCTCCGATTTAAAAATCTAGGATAGAAAAAGTACAATGGGGGCCTGGAGGTGGCATAATGGTTAAGGCATAGGACTCCCACATGGCTGACTGAATTCCAGAGCTGGTGGCTTGAAAATCACACTGGGCACGTATGCAAATCCCATGAAAAGAAGGGAAGAGAAGAGGTTGGGGTGTGACCATCCCCCCAGGGGGTAGTGTCTCACTCCCCCCCTTTCTATCTCTCTCTCTCTGTCGAGAGCATGCAACCTACACCAAAAACACTAAGAAAAAAAGGAAGAAAAAGTACATGCAGAAATCAACAGGAAATAGGAAAACTAAAATATATATATATACATATATATCAAAGAACAAGGCATTCAGAGGACAAAACTTGTCAGAACAATTCCCAATGGTAGAAAAGTAATTAAGAGGATGTATATGAAAACAGAGAAAACCAGTAAGATTTTTATATTAACTATATCCACAAAACATAAAGCTACATAAATTTACCACTACTAAATTAAATATGTGCACTGTGCCTTCTCGTTTATGAAGCGTTCTACTACAGGCTCCCTCGCCATTAGCTGTTGCTACAAGACTGATTTCTATGAGCGGATAAATTACTTCATTCTTTGCAGATCTTCTCGCGCTCTCGCTAAGGCAGCTTCAGCAGACAGCGCCCTGGCTTCCATGTGTTTCAGTTTCTCTACAACAGATGTGTTTTCACTGAGTCCATTGGGGTATGAGTATGGGACTGACGCCGGTTCATAAAGATCTTCGACATCTGAGGAAATAAATGGACATTAGTGCCAGGTCATCCGATAATGATGAAAAAGTATCAATGTTACAATATAGCATAAGTGGCTGTTAGGTGGCCGACTGAAAAATTTACCAAAGTACTTTTAAACACTTCACATCCCAACTGTTTCCATTTGAAATACACCTGTGAGATACAAGCATTACTTACAGTGAGCCAAACCCAAGAAGAAAGTAAAAAGTACAAGCAAGAAAATAGTGTATTCATCCCCAGGTATCTTTCAGATATGTGAATTACATATCTCATTTCATCCTCAAAATGAATCTAAGATATAAGTATTTATTCCTACTTTAGGCATGCCAAAAATACGCTTCAGAGAATTATGTGACCAGCCCAAAGTCAAACAGCTGTTTAATGGAGAGGCTACGATGCAACCCCACACCTACTTTCCGTGTCCTTGCCACTGCTGCAGGCCGCTTCTCAGCCTGTGTCCTCGTCAGCAGAATAGCAGCTATTTAGATAGTTAGACATTCCTTAAGGGAAGCCCTGCCATTTGCAACAACTGGGATGAAACTGGAGGATACTGTGCTAAGTGAAATATGCCAAGCACAGAAAAAGAAATGCTGTGTGATCTCATTTATACACGGAGGCAAACTTAAAGAGGCCGAGTAGAGGGGCCAGCAATTAGCGTAATGGCTATGTCGCTGGACTCCCACGTACTCAACCACAGTTCAAGTCCTGGACCCGGTGGCTTAAACTCACGCCGGGCGTGTGTGCGTGCGTGCCCAAGATCCCGAGAGGAGAATGGAGAAGAAGGGATTGCGGCATGGCCAT
>NW_006159671.1:658226-670491 GCF_000334495.1 Tupaia belangeri chinensis | reverse complement strand
CAAGTGCCCTATAGCGAAAACCTCTCCAAAAAAGAAAAAAAGAAAAAAAAAAAAAAAAAAAAAGAAGCAGCCAAGTAGAACTGGTGGTTGTTAGAGGCTGAGGGCAGAGGAAAATGGGGAAGATGGTAATCAAAGGGTCCAAACTTTGAGTGAAACGATGAGTCAATTCTGAGCATCTACTCTACAGCATGATGACTAGTTAGTAATGCTGTTCCAGGGTCAGCCAGGTGGCATGCTGGTTAAGGTGGCTGGATCCCGCATGGTCTAGTGCATAGTTCAAGTACCAGACCTGACAGCTTGAAAAATATGCTGGCTGTCTGTGTGTATGCCCCAAATCTCGAGAATAGAGGAGAAAGGAATGTGGCACGGCCATCCCCCCTTGGGATGATTTCTCACTTTCTTTCTCTGTACCTCTTCAGTGAGCACACGGCACATGTGCTTTTCTCAGCAGAAACTTTATAATGTTTTAAAGGAAGCTCCTTAAAAAATTTTTTTTAATGTTGTACTATATACTTGAAATCTGTTGAGGGTATGGCTTAAGGGCTTTGATCGTAAAGAAAATGTTCCGTGAGGTGATAAATGTACTAATTAGCTTGATTACGGTAATCATTCCATAATGTATACATACAGAAACTCTTCACATTATAACCCTAAAATGTATACAACTTTCATTTATCAACTTTAATAAAGCTGGAGATAAAATAAGTTATTCCTTAAGGGCAGTGTATAGATAAAGAATTCTATATATTCAATAACTTTCTCAGACTGAGCATGATGGAACGGAACTGTATACACTAGTGTGTATAAATTATTAAAAAGTATTTTATTTCACTGTATATAACTCATTAACTTCTGATATATTAGAAGTTAACAGAATTAATAACTGCAAACAAAAGTTAATATACAGAGCTGATAAGTTTTACAAAATCTCAATGTCCATTTAATAATCTAACTAACTTCTGAATGAACTTAAAACAATAAATGATGCAAATATCATACTTTCTCCTAAGTACAGTACTGGGGGAATATATTTTTTTAAACCCATTCACATTTTAGTTGATATACTTAAGAAGACACTTCTTCAGAGTTGGGACAACATAGCTAATTCTTTTTAAAAAGGATTATTTTTTTGAATTTTATTTACCATTATTATTATTATTATTATTATTGGTATAGGGCATGTGTGCTCATTAGTGAGACAGAGAGAAAGAAAGAGAGAAAGCAAGTTGCCAGGTCCAGGACTCAAACCATAACAGGCCACGTGGAAGTCCAGTGCCTTCACCACACCACCTGCAACTCCCCACAAAATAGCACATTTTTTTTTAAGAATTACTTTATCTAATTTATTTACTTATTTATTTCAATTTGACCAGAGAAGGACAGAGCAAGAGAGAGAGAGAAGGAAAGTGATAAAGGACGCTGCCAGGTCTTGAACCACACTCAGCCACGTGGGAGTCTAGTGCCCTTAACCACTATGCCACCTCCCGGCCCCCAAAATCGCTCATTTTAACAAATACGCCATGACACTGTAACTGAGAAACTAGAGTCTAAGCTGCATTCCTGTTATAAAAGTGGTAGTGCGTCACTAGCTTCTAATCACTCAACAAAACACAGAATCATTTTCAATTTCATTTATTTCTTCAGAGAGAGAATCCCCAACACGGTCTTAGCACCACGATCCACCCTCAACCACCACTAGCTCTTGATCACGGGCAGGTATGGGCTTGAAAACTCTGGGAGATCTCGGGATGCAAACCTGGAGCCCTCCCAAGTGGGCCAGCCTGGTCGAGCGTCACATTTTATCACTGTACCGCCATCCAACTCCTGAGTCACTATTTTTAAAACTATATATTTATTCACTATTTAATTCACCAAAATTAATGAGCCCAACAAACTCTTTCCAAACCATTTAAGGCTGGCGTACCACATTTTCTACTTCCACTACAACTACATTGTACATTTTGTTTTTCTAATTCTTCAAACTGTTTAGCAAGTCTCTGTTTTGCTTTCTGCTGCAATAAGAATTAGTCATAATAAAAATTTTTAACATGGAGGCCAGTAGATGGAACAATAGTTAGATAGCTGGGCTCCTACGTAGTCGACTGCAGTTTGAGTCCCAGACTCAGCAGCTTAAAACTCATACCGGGTATATGTGCATGTGTGCCCAAGATCCCAAGAAAAGAATGGAGAAGGGATTGCAGCATGGTCACCCCCCAGGGGGGTCATTTCTCACTTTCTGTCTCTCTGTCTCTCTCTGGTGAGCACACATGCCCTATGGCAAAAATATCTCTCTAAAAATTTTTAACATTAATAATAGATAATATTAAAGCTTTAACTATATTAAAGCTTCAACTTAAGAGATTTGAAAAGGGAGAAAGGATTCAGTACATATTAAAATTTATTAAATACAAGTTGTCAGCCTAATTCAAAGCCCTTTACCATATGCAGAAAGACTTTGGTTAAGAACAAAGAAATGATGTGTCTTCACACAAGGGATTCAAGATGTCAATATGCCTTATGACTGGTGAGACTGACCTTTATCATTTGGCTGTGGTGGTATCTGCTGAGTTTCCCCCCTAAAAACCATCCCTTCTGTAGTTAATTTATTTCCTGGGGAAGATACTTTGAACTCTGCAAATCCTGTTTCTCTTTAAATTTTTGCCCGTTAATCTTGGTAACCATTGGTGGATCTTTTCTGTAAGGAATTACTAATGGTGATTTTCTATTTCTCTCTTTCTTTTTATCTTTAACAGTGGGAATTATACTCTTGGGTTGAGCTGTGGCTCCTCTATTTATTTGGTTGACTCATGCATACTCATTTTATCCTACTGGTTCAAATCTAATACCATTATGGTTGCGCTGCTCAAATCATTCTGGCTTTGGCCAGTAGGAGCATCTTCATTTTGCACTTTGCACTTTCCCTGCCCCACGCCTGAATCAATCTCCCTAAGGTGCCTTGGTCCCTATTTGTGAAGGTGTAAGAAATTAAGATCTGGCCACTAGGTGTGCTCACTGCTACTGGGGTTTTAATACGTCTTTTCAGGAGACAGAAGTAGGAATTGTGTGTATATTTACTAACCCACACACGCACACATTTACAATTTCTATGTGGACACATATTCAAAACCACAAGTCAATACTAATACCGCTGATTCGGATCTGTCACCTGAGTACTCATTTTATCCTTTCCTATTTCCTATTTGAATCTTTCTCTAGCAGTGAGAAACCTAGCTTACTATCCACACATATTTACTAACTGTTCAATTCTAGTACACACGAAAAATAGCGTCAAAATTGCTTATCCATACTCTTGAGAAATGCCTTTACTTATTAGACTGCAGCATTCATGTAGTTCTTTATTTAATTTTATTTTTATTTATTTTTTTTTATTTATTTATTTTTTTAATTTCGCTATAGGGCACATGTGAGAGGGAGAGAAAAGGCAACTCACCAGGTCTGGAACTCGAACTGCAGTTGGCCATGTGGGAGTCCAGCATCTCTGCGTCTTTAACTTAATCTTGACCCACACCACAACACCCAGTCAAGACTCCAGTTAAATAGTTCTTGTCTTCCCACATTCACTTCAGTGTGGCTATGTTATTCATTGGCAACATAGCAAAAATCCTTTGCTAATGTTTGCATCTATTCAGTACCCTTATCCACCTTCCTCTCCTTCTCTTTCTGATTGTTTCAACTGTTAGTTGTTGTTGCTGTTTTCTTTTTATTATTATGTAAAGGTTATGAAAAACATATTATAATCATGAATTTGAGCTAAACTTTCTGAAAGATATACTCAGTGGGAGAGCCCATGGACTGGTGGTTAAGGCAGCTGGGTTCCACATAGCCGACAACACGGTTCGAGTCTCAGCACAGGTGGTGTGCAAAACAAGCCAGGCACATGTGCAGCCATGCCTAAAATTCCCAAAGGAGAGAATGAAGGAGGGACTGTGGTGTGATCACTCCCCATGGGGAAAATGAGAAAGCACTTTCTCTCTCTCTCTCAGGGAAAACGAGAATGCTCTCTCTCTCTCTCTTTCAGTCAGAGCACGGGCACTCTGGCAAATTTAAGGGGAAAAAAGATGTACCCAGCGAAGTGTTGCCCCTCTATTACCTTGTGACCACTGTACCCTCCTTTCCATCTCTCTCCAGCCCCACGGAGGGAGTGACCACCTTGGTTTCTCATTTATCCTTTCTGTACTTTTTCTGCAGAAAAGGACTGCAAATGCACATTTTCTCAAATCTCTCTCTTTCTGACCTGAAGAGTAGCACGGCATGTTCTCTTGGACTTTGCCTTTTTATCCTTTAGCAAAATATCCTGAGTATCATTCTTTTTCAGTTCACATAGACCTTTATTCTATTAACAGGTATACAGCACTCCACTGGCAGGACACACCAGAGTTTATATACCCACTCTCCTATGGATGGGCATTTGGGTGGTTTCCATGTTTGGAAACTACAGTGCTGCAATGTAACGTTGTGTACATGTACCCCAGAATTCTGGATGTGGACCTTCAAGATGGATTCTAATGAATGAGATTGCTCGGTTAAGAAGTACTACACAGTTTTGTTAAGTATCCCCAAATGCACAGCTTACTGCAATGTATGAATAATGTATCTGTCCATAGCCTCACCAGTAGAACACTCCAGATTTTTTAATTTGTTGGCAGTCTAAAGAGTGAGAATATAGTATCGCAGTGTTGTTTCAATATGTATGTCTGTGGGTGAGTTTGAGCTCTTTTTCATATGTTTGAAGACTTTAACAGTTTTTTTTTTCTAAATATTTTTGCCAGAGGGCACATGTACTTACCCGAGACAGAAAAAGAGAGGAAGAGAAAGTGATAAATACTCCCTCCTGGGAGTGATCATACTACAATCCTTCCTCCTCCATTTCTCCTTTCAGGATTTTGGGAGCACATACACGCACCTCATATGTCTCTCAGGGCACCAAAGTCTGGGACATAAACTATGCAGTTGACTATGTGGGATCCAGCTGCTTCAACCACTATGGCCACCTGCTGGCCCTAATACCTTTATTTTTTGTGAACTATCTGATCATGTAATTTCCCCCATTGATCTATTAAGTGACCATGGTTCAAATCTTAGCCCCGAAGGCTCAAAAACCACACACTAGGCATGTATGTGTGCATGCCCCAAAATTCCAACAGGATGAAGAAATGGAGAAGAAACTGGCACGCCCACACTCCACTGAGAGATGCTTTCTCCCTTTTTCTCTATCTTACATGTGTTCTCAGGCAATTAAAAAAAAAGAAAAGAAAGAAAGAAAAGAAAAAGAACCTAATATTTCAGGCCTAGCCTGTGGCACAGCTGGTGGTATGCTGAAGCCAATGGTAACTACGGATTCAGACACCCAGCCCGGTAGACCTGGAACACCCTGGGCACACACACATGTGCATGCCCAAACTCCTCATGAGCTGGAGAGCTGGAAGAAGAGGATGGTGGCATGACTAGACCCTGTTGAAGGTGCTTCTATCTTAATCCATCTTTCTCTTTCGCTCTCTCCCCCACATATATGTGCATATGCTGTCATAAATAAAATATGATTTAAAAAGGAATATATCATTTCATTCCTATAGGTCAGATCAATAAAGTATCTTTAAGAGATCAACAGAATTTTCACAAGACTTCAGTTCAGTAAGGAACGAACACAGAGCAAGGTCCCACATGGCGACCACCACCAATCCCTGGCATGATCAGCCTGAAATGCACCAAGCATCGACATAAGTACCCAAGATCTGACGACGGGCTGGAGGATTGGAAGAAAGGGACTGTGGCATGACCAGACCCTGTGGAGGGCACTCCCTCTCTCTCACATGTACATACACCGCCATAAATTGAAATGAGTGACCCTGCCACAAAGGAAACTTGACAGTTACGGTGTATGAGGAGAAGCCAATGCCAATGTGGACAGAATCCATTCTCCATCAAAATAGTCTCAGTAGGGACCAGCAGTGGCATAATTGTTACTTGCTGGACTCCGACACAGTCGACCGCCGTTCAAGTCCTGGGTCCGGCGGCTTAAAACGCATGCCAGGTGCATGTGCATACGTGCCTAAGATCCCTAGAGAACGAAGGAGAAGGGGATTGTGGCATGACCATTCCTCCAGGGGGTGATTTCTCACTTTCTGTCTCCCTGTCTCTGTGGTGAGCACACACACCCTAAAGCAACCAAAACTCTTAAAAAAAAAAAAAAAAAGTCTCAGTAAACTAGATGCCTTAACTAAATTACCTGATCTGTCTATATGAGACAGACAGCAAATATGATTAAATCCATTTCAACTTTGTCTTGATCAGTGTCTTAACAACTAAACATTATTCTCTCGAGTCTGTTTCAAAATATGCAGTGTTTAAATAAGCTCATATTTCTAAATTCCTCCATAGTAATTATTAGTATGATTATCAGTTTTTAATTGACTTAACTTTTCTACCAAAATCAACTACTCAAAGAGAATAAACAGATGATCTATCTTCCTAAAACACTTTATCTCCATTTTGCTATAACAAGTGGTCCTAAGCTAATTAGAGACAGTATGATCATCTTACCAAACTGAAGTAAAAGGTCATCTTCTAATACTGGCTTCAGATACTCTTCCTTCTCCCAAGGCACTGGGTTGTATATGGAATTCATATACTCAACTGTAGGGTTCTGGATGTAAAATTAATTGCACTTCAGTACACATAATCACAAAATCTCCCTAGTAAAAACTAGGAAAATTAAGCCAAAAAAAGAAAAAGACATCGTGTTTGCATTACACAAAATCACTATGTGTTTATTAAAGGAATCCGCATTTACCTGTCATTACATTATCTTGGCCGGATGACTGCTTAATTAATGGTTTCAATGCAGAGTTTCACATTATTGGAATTTAGGGAACGTGACAATATACACATTCAGTTGACTAAAACAAAAGCATGTGAAACACTAGAAAGGAGTGACCAACGTACTTACAATCACACTGGAAACTATTCTGATTTCAGAGAAATACTGGGTATTCATATTTCCCTTAATCTGACACTCTTACTTTCTCACATGACGCTGACTTATTTCCTAGACACAGTCAAAAACGACTCTCAGAAGCACAGTTACTTGGTCTCTATCTTGCGCTAGTTCCTAACATCTGTGATTCCCCCGTATGAGGACTGCCAAATTTAAATGCAACAGTTCTTCATATCCTTTCAAATAATGTACACTGTACAATGACAGTCCCTGTAGTATTTAATTTCTTAAAAAAAAAAAAAAAAACAACTTGTAAGTTAAGCTGCCAACTTACCTTAAGTCTAATAAAATTTATTAGCTTAATGTATCCATAAAAGTCAAGTCCTACAGGGAGAAAAAAACAGATAATTCACCTATTTTAATATAATGTGAGTTTCGTTTCATTGGCCTATTCTACAAAAGCTTCTTTGACTAGGCAATAAAAATATTTCTGTCCTCTAAAATACTACTTATAATATTTTAGATTTTTACTAAGAATTAGAAATAGTAATTTTGATATTTCTGAATATTTAATTTAAAAAACAGCTGCAGATAACAATTTTTTTTTTTTGGAGAGGTTTTTTTTTTTTTTTTTTGCTATAGGGCGCGTGCGCTCGCCAGACAGACAGAGAGAGACATAGAGACAGAAAGCGAGAAATCTCCCCCCAGGGGGGATGGTCACGCCACAATCCCTTCTTCTCCATTCTCCTCTCGGGATCTTGGGCACGCACGCACACGCGCCCGGCGTGAGTTTTAAGCCACCGGGTCCGGGACACGAACTGCGGTCGACTACATGGGAGTCCAGCGACATAGCCATTACGCTAACTGCTGGTTCCCCAGATAACAAATTTTGAAGCGCTTTTCATATACTTCTAAAAAAATGAGAAATTATTATTATTTTTTTTTTTTGGAGAGATTTTTGCTACAAGGCACGTGCACTTGCCAGAGAGAGAGAGAGAGAATAAACAAAAAGTGAGAAATCACCCTCCCCCTGGAGAGAATGGCCACACCGCAATCCCTTCTTCTCCATTATCCTCTCAGGATTTTGGGCACACATGCACATGCGCCTAGCATGAGTATTAAGATGCCAAGTCCAGGACTCAAACGTGGGAACCCAGTGATGTAACCGCTACATCTGCTGGTCCTGAGAAATTAATTTTAAGAATTCTACTCCTGGGAACCAGCAGTTAGCGTAATGGCTATGTCGCTGGACTCCCACGTAGTCGACCGCGGTTCACGTCCCGGACCCGGTGGCTTAAAACTCACGCCGGGCGCGTGTGCGTACGTGCCCAAGATCCCGAGAGGAGAATGGAGGAGAAGGGATTGCGGCGTGACCATCCCCCCTGGGGGGTGATTTCTCGCTTTCTGTCTCTATGTCTCTCTCTGTCTGTCTGGCGAGCGCACGCGCCCTATAGCGAAAAAAAAAAAAAAAAAAAAAAAAAAAAATTCTACTCCTCATTTGTCAGAACAATACGAATGTGGAAAATTAAGTCCTAGATTTTATCAGGTATTTGGCAGTTGTTATTAGAGTGGAACATTTCTAAATCCCTAATTTTTATGGGGTCTATCAAATTATAATTTTGCCAGTTCATGGAGTATACAAAGAATAGTAGCTTTTACATAAAGTTAAATGATGCAAATTAAAAAATAATGATGCTTACTATCTGCTTCTCATGTCTTTCCAGAAATGAAGCAGCATTTAAAATAAGGAAAGCAAAACCAACGTATCTAACCAATTGGTTATTTGTTAAAAGAAATGTAGTTACCAGGAAGCTTTACTAGTACATAAAAACTGCTATAATGTTAAGTGAAAACTACAACAAAATTACACCTTAAGTAGTATCTCAATTCAGTTTAAAAACATAATATTAAGGGGCCAGCCGGTGATGTGGTGATTAAAGGTGCTGGACGCTCACATGGGTAACCGCGGTTCAAATCCCAGACGTGGTGGCTTGCTTTCTCACTTTCCCTCTCTCTCTTTCTCTGTGTCTCTCAGATCAAACTGGAAATTCGTAATAATAAATAAAGTTGAAATAATAATTCTTTGGGAACCAGCAGTTAGCGTAATGGCTATGTCGCTGGACTCCCATGTAGTCGACCGTGGTTCGCATCCCGGACCCGGTGGCTTAAAACTCACGCCGGGCGCGTGTGCGTGTGTGCCCAAGATCCCGAGAGGAGAATGGAGGAGAAGGGATTGAGGTGTGACCATCCCCCCTGGGGGGTGATTTCTCGCTTTCTGTCTCTATGTCTCTCTCTGTCTGTCTGGCGAGCACACGCGTCCTATAGCGAAAATCTCTCCAAAAAAAAAAAATTCTTTAAAAAGTTTATTTTAAAAATATAATATTAAAAGTGAAAGAAAAAACTGAGGCTGTCACATTTTACAAGAACCATTGCAGCTGAATTTATGATTTAAAACATTACACCACATCTTTATTTCAGATCTAAAAATCTGTCTTGTATTTGGTATTCTTCAATGTCTCTTCTAGCTGTTAATAAATATAGGGACAGGGGCCAGCAGGTGACATGGCAGTTAAGGCGCTGGACTCCTACATGGATGATCACAGTTTGAATCCTGGACCTGGCAGCTTGCTTTCTTACTTTCTCTCTTTCTCTCTCTCATGAATTAAAAAATAACAGTAATAAATAAAATTCAATTTTAAAATTCATGAAAATAAATAAATATAGGGACAAAACTCATTTCTATATTTAGTGGAACAGAAGAGCTCTTCTATATTCATTTAAGGTGTAAGGTATGAATTATAAAGTGATTACATCCAAACACAAGTTTCAAAAGAAACAGCATCTGGGTATTTTGCATACTACCTTAACTTCATCATTTCCTTTTCCCATACTCCCTACCAAATTGCTTATAAAATTAATCTTGCAGACCTTGAAGTTCATGCTATGCTTTGACCTGATTAAGTTCTTTTTCATAATGAATTTCTTCCTTTTGCCGACTCCACCCTGGCATTCCATAATTCTAATATGATAAAAATGCAATGGCATGCCAAGTTTCTTATTTTTAGTTGTGAAGTCAATATAAGCTTAAATACAGTGAATCTTGTTTAAACGAGTGACTAATCATCCCTCTAAGATTGTTTGTCAAAAAAAAAAAAAAATCAATCCCATAAGATAAAATGTTGTTATATATTTCACTACCTCAGACAGGAAAAAACAAGTCTAGATAATTATAAAATTTGAATTTAAATTGCACAACTAAAATTGTCTTTATTGTAAAAAGTACTCACCATGTTTATGGACCATGTTATCAATACTAAATTGATGTTCAGACTTACAGTGTGAAAATGTTTCTTCGGCTGATGTAAATAACCTGAAAAACCAAACAATAGGTTCACGGAATAGCTCCCCAAAACGTCTAAATCTTAATTTCATGTTAAATATACATACTGCTTTCTAGGTTTATTTCAAATTAAGACAACACATTTGCAGATGAAAGGATTAGAAAGAGAGTTCCCTTTGATGGATTGTTTCTCTCAAGTCATGAATATTCTCTATTTGAGATTTATTTTCCTTTTCTAAAAGTCAACTCTGCTTTCCGAGACTTTGAGCCAGCAAAGCTGTAACTGCCTGTAAAAGTAAAGCATAAAATTTAGTTTTACATCCCCAAAGTGCTACACTTCTAAATTGATCTTGTAGTGTTCCCAAAAGCACTTGTGTTAGACTTGGGAGGACCAAACATCTTTGCTGTGACCTGCACAACCAAAGGACCTGGAAGCCAGGAACGTGCAGCAGAGAAGCTGCGTCTCCCTTCTGTATGCCTAGCACACACACAGCAGTTTGCAACAAATGTGTACCGCATAGGCGATCTGCAGTATTTGTGGAGCCTATCACAAGGCTCTGCACCCTGATGCTCAATAAATATGACTTTATGACAACTAGAGTCTATGTGGACATTCTACCTACCAATCAGGCTACGCATGAGAACAGTAACCGCAGTGTTTTAGTCCTGCAGGGCGCCGGGGGCAGGAGAGGTCTAGCATCAATCAGCAAGACCAGGCCCAGGTTTAGGGCGCACTGGGAAATGACGATTAGAGTAACACTGGCCAATGCCAGGTAGGCCTCTTTAGTAGCCCCTTTTGCCCAGGAGAGCAGTTTCTTGAGATTAAGAGAGAATTTTAAGGGGAAAAAAATGTGAATTTGGGAATGAAACAAACTACAGCTTTGTGAGTTTGGGCTAGTTATCGACACTGTAGTCTGTTTCTTCAAGTGAAGAAGGTATCAATTCCAATAGGTATGGAGCCCCTACTTAGGAAAGGCTGGGGCTAGCAGGTAGCATGGTGGTTAGGGCGTTGGATTCCCACGTGGCTCACTGCAGTTTAAGTCCTGGATTCAGTGGCTTGAAAATCACTCCAGGGGATTGCCTGTGCATGCCAAAATCGGGAAGGGAAGAGTGGAGGAGATTGGTTGACGGTGTCACCTTTCCCCAAGGGGTGATTTCTCACTTTCCCTCTCCTCTCTCTCTGGGAGCACACACACCCTAAAGCACAACCCTCCAAAAGCCCCAAAGTCGGAAAAAGAGAGAGAGAGAAAGGTGAACTTAGGCACCCCAAAGGCTCAGTGTTAACCTGAGAAGCTGTTCACTGGTAGTCAAAGAACCACAGGATGATAAAGCTGAAGGGCCCTACTTAGCAGCTCAGTGAGGCTCCCCAATGTGTCGCACATCAGCAACACCTCGGAGAGTGTCCATATAAAAACAGAAGATTCCTAGACTGCATCCCTGATTTAGAAGGACCAAGGTGCAGAGTTCAGCACCTGTGTTTATTTCCGTTACAGTGTCTTAGGTGACAAGGGTCTAAAACCAAACCTGACCATCACAGATCTGGTCCAGAATCGCCCCATTTTATACAAGGGGAAAATGAGACCTGTGGAATCAAGTGGCAGAACCTGGTTTCCAGGTTGTGGCTCCTCCCTCTACACCCCTGTGGCTTCCTCTCCGCAAGCCTTCACCCCAACCACTGCACTAAGAAGTCAAGGGCAGGCCCCTGTGTTGACTCTCGCCCTGCAGTTCCTGGGTGGACCACACAGACCCCACGCGCCCGGGGCACCGGGGGCTGGAGCCGGGCGCGGAGGTGGACGAACCTGTCACAGAACAGGCAGGGGGTCTGCTGCCTGTTGTGCGGGAGATCCGCATCGTCCTCATCCTCCCAGGCGGCCTCGTCCCCGCTGTCCGACAGCTCTGGCAGGTCCTCCTCCGCCTCCACGGCGCCTCGGCCGCCTACCACACACAACAGTCAGAGCCGCCTCGGGCCC
>NW_006159671.1:627687-658158 GCF_000334495.1 Tupaia belangeri chinensis | reverse complement strand
CTTGCCCAGCCCCACGGCGGCGAGCCCGGCGCTGCAGGGCCAGGGTACCCACCGGCAGCGCCTGACGCCAACGAGCACATGGCCATGCTGCCCTGGAGCCCCGCGTGCTGGGGGCGGGACCCGGCTGGGCAGCGAGCGCGCGCAGCCGCCACCCCGCTCTCGGGCCGGACGGGAACGAGCGCGAGCGGAAGCGCGAGCGCGCAGCGGGGACTTCGCGGAGCTCCGCGGACGCTAGAAACGCGAGGGCGCGCTCCGGCTCCCGAGCGCTTCCGGCCCCGTGACCGAGAGGACGGTCACGTGGGTGTGGGCGGGGCGAGCCGGAGCTCCACCTCCTCCTGCCGCAGGGCTGCCGCAGTGCGTGCCGGGAAGCGTTGTAGCTAGGGTTGGGTGTCCCAGGTTTGTCGGTGGCTTTTGTCTCTCAGACTGCAGCGAACTGGAGCCGGAGAGCCTGGCCCTTGCCCGGAACCCAGAGGCAGAGACACCGCGGCGGCTCTGCAGAGGCCTCGTGTTCCTCTGCATGCCTTTCTTGGGAATGCACAGTTCATGGAGGAGCGACCGGCCGCGGCGCCCTCTGGTGGCGGGAGGAGGCGAGCGCAGGCAGGGACCTGGGGCGCGACTCCGGTCCCCGCGGGATGCAGTGGGAGAGGGAACCGCCGCATGAGCCACGGCAGTTGTATTAAAGAAACCAGATGGAGCACGACCAAAGCAAACAAGGATTCTATGTTTTTATTTTATTCGTATTAGGGAGAAAAGCACCCTCTGGTAGGCTCTGGTTGGGCGAAGTCCCTTCTCAGGCCCTCCAGCTGGCAAGGACCTTAAGCTCCCCTACACACCTGGGGGCCGTTTTCAGGAACATCTGGGGATGCAAACAGGCTGTCAGCCCTCTGACCTCCAGCGCAGCAGTTCGCCATCACACTGGTGGGACTTTGATGTTTAAAGTGGCTAAGTGAGAGTATGGACTCTAGAGCCAGCTGGGTTTGAATCATACTTGTCACTTCGTGACTCACTGCTGTACAGATCTTGAGCAAGTTACCTGAAGTCTCTCTGCCTCGTTTCCTAGTCTACAAAGTGAGGATGAATCCCCTAGCCTCAGGGATACAATAAGAACAAAATGAATGAATACATTTAATGTGTTAGATATAAATGGAAAGGATAGGAAACAGTTAAACCGTTTAAGCATGGAAGCGAAGCTGGCAGATGTGTTGGAGAGCAACATTCTGGCTGTTATGGGAGAACAGGAACTTCCCCCTGCTTTGTGCCACCCCTTATCTTCCTTCTCTAATATGTACTCAAACCACAGAATTATTTTAGGCGGAAGTGGGCAGCAGGATTTCAGTAGGTAGCATGCCAAGCCCTAGTCCCAGCTGCTAGCTATGCTTGGGACACGTCTGACTACAATGGCCGCTTAGGCCCTGCAGAATCCCATCATTTCAACCCAACCCTGGGTCCTGGGTCCCACCCCCAGCTCTTTTATTAGCTGTCAATAATTGAATGCCTCACAATTAAGTAGGTCTTCCTTTTGATCTCCACCAGAAAGACTTTCCTCTGGCCATTTCTAAAATCGTTTCCATGGTCAGTCCTGGAGCACCTCGTTATAGTTTGTTCCTTAGCATCTATGATTTGATTTCTTAGTTTTTTTTCATTCTTGGTCTTACCCATAGCCCTGAACCATAAGGGTAAGAGCTATGTTTCTTTATTTTCATTTCTCAGTACGTAACATATGGCCTAGCTCACAGCAGATACATGACAAATTTACTAAGTGAAAATAAAGTGTTTAGTTAGTCCTAAACTACTCAATGAACTCTTCCCTTAACTGCAGACACCTAGATAACAGAACCATCAAATACTAGTTTTGAAGTCCCCTTCCATTCTAGGACATTACTAGTACATATGCTGGCTCCCTGGAGTTAGGCCTGTTGTCACTGATGTGTCCCCAGTGCCTGTGTGTGCAGTGCCACAGAGGAGGCTTTCAATAAGCATTTCCTCAATGAACTAACGCATTTAAAAACCTTCCTTACCTGGGCCCATCCCATACTGGCCTTCATTCTCCCAACATACGCTCTCTCCATCTGTAACATTTGGGGGTTTCCAAACTTGCTGTATCCTTTAGTAACAATTACTCAATGTTGACAGTAAAAGAAGTATACCACCACCTGTTCTGAAGGGGAGACGGCCAGAATTATGCCCCTTGAAGGTCCTCTCCCACCACAGTGCCGGGATTGTGAGGGACTGCTTTTCTCTGTACTCCAAAGATAACACAGACCCTTCCCCATCGTTCCACTTCCCTCTCAAGACCAGCACAGAAAGCTGAACAAGACCTGCCTGAAGGTTTGTAGGTAAGGAAATAGTATAGGTAACTTTGAATAGGCCTCTGGATCAGACCGAGTCCAAGGCCTCAGTGAATGCTTAAGGGATACCCTCCCGGAAGGGGCTGCCTCACTTCCTGGAGCCCATGCTTGTCACCATGAAAACACACTAAGAGTCTCCAAGTCTGACCCAGAGGGCACCCCTCCTGGCAGGAGGAAGATATGCCATCTCTGTCCTAAAGGTCACATTCCAAGACCCTGCCTAGAAAATGGCTCTTTTCTGGGTGACTGACATTAGGATGTCTGATCCCCTCATGGACAGTATACCAGGGCTTCGGTCAGTGAGACCACGTGGCGGTGGTCCCACAGGAGCATGTAGGCTGTACCTCGCAGCGTCAGTGTGTGGTCGGCCATCGCGAGCAGGTCTAAGTATGTACACTTTGACGCTTGCACAGCAAGGAGCTTCTTAAAAGGTAATCTTGTGGGACCAGCACTTAGCGTAATGGCTATGTCGCTGGACTCCCATGTAGTCGACCACGGTTTGAGTCCTGGACCCAGTGGCTTAAACTCATGCCAGGCGAGTGTGCGGGCGTGCCTAAGATCCCGAGAGGAGAATGGAGGAGAAAGGATTGCAGCATAGCCATCCCCCCTGGGGGGTGATTTCTTGCTTTCTGTCTCTCTGTCTCTGCCTTTCTGGCAAGCGCATGCGTCCTATAGCAAAAAACCTCTCAAAAAAAAAAAAAATAGGTAATCTTGTCATTAAGGGAAACATGACTTGTATATGGGTCCCTTGTTGAATGGAATGGCCTTGTTGGACAGAAACAGAGGCAGAGAGAGGGGGAAAGTGAGAAATCACTCCTGGGGAGATAGTCACTCTGCAATCCCTTCTCCTCCATTTTTCTCTAAAAATATTTGGGATTTTGGGCATGCATGCACACATCCCCAGAGTAATTTTCAAGCTGCCAGGTCTGGAACTCAACCTGTGAATCCAGGTCCTTAACGACCACACCACCTGCTGGTCCCAGTGTCATTGATTTTTTTTTTTTTCCAGAGAGATTTTTGTTATAAGGCATGTGTGCTTGCTGGAGAAATAAAGAGACGAGAGACAGAAAGTGAGAAATCACCCTCCAGGAGGTTGGCTATGCGGTAATCCCTTCTCCATTCTCCTCTTGGGATTTTGGGCATGCTCATCTATGTGCCTGGCATGAGTTTTAAACCGCAGGTCTGGGATTCGAACCACAGTCGACCATGTAGAGTCCAGCAATGTAACCATTATGCCATCTGCTGGTCCCCCAGTGCCACTTAGTTTTACTGGCTAAGGTCCCTAGACCAATGAAGAAACCCAAATATTTCAATTTTATTCCTATGTAACATACACTAACAATGAACTGGAGCTACTTGGAAATACACAGACAGAGGGTGCTCTTGTCGAGCGGTGGACATACAGACTGTAAGATTACGCTGACCTGGGTCAGAAAGAATCCCATTTCTTAGCCTCAGGTGCTCAGCTCTGAATCCTTCAGGAAGGCTTTTAACCAGTAAGCCTCCATGTTCCCATCTAAGATACAAGAACAAGGAGAGTTAGAAAAACGGTCTGAAGGGTTAAAGCACAGATAAACATGTAAAGCCGGGCACATAAGAAGCACTTGATAAACGGTAGCTGCTTTTATTTCACCCCACTGGCCGACATGCGGCGTTACCACCACTGCGCTTGAGCACTTCCAGACAGTCAAAAAGGCACCGGGATGCGTCCGTTTCTTTTTATTCCTCTATTTAATTCTCCCTAAGAATTATACCCGCTTAGTTGTGTAGTACTTTTTATTATATGTAAGGCACACTGCTCACTTATGCAATTACATGTAACTCAGACCTGAATGTCAGCAGAGCTCATCTGCATGGTACGTGGTCAGGGACTGCGGTGAGGCTGCTGGGACTGCAGACAACTGCTTCAAAGCTCGCTTCCCAACAGCAGCCTTACAATCTCCAGGAAAGGTAAACAAAAGAGAAGTACAGGTTCTTATGCCCACATCCCCAAAATTTTGACTCAGATGTTTGAGATAAAGCCTACAAATCTCTGTCTTTCAAAAGCTTTCGAAAAGGGCTCTAAGAAAGGTTCTGAACCACCGATACAGAGTACAGCCAAGTTTAACTGGATCAAGCTGCCTGAGAAGAGTAAGCTACAGAATGAATGCATGCTGCACCCTGCAGGCCCTGGAATTACCGGCTCGGGGTGGGTGTTGAGGTTTACAATAAAAAGCATTTCTCCAGTGTGGTCATGGCTTGAGAGAGCCGTCTGCTTTCCCCAGGTCGTGGATGGCCTTGTTCTCCAGAAGCTCCATCTTCTCGTTGCTTGGCTTCACTGCGTTGTTCAGCATGGCTCTGACCACAGTCACCACGGGCACAGAGTGTCCACTGGCCCAAGAGTCTGGTATGGAGCTAAAGAACTTCCTAATGAGCCATTCACCTGGGCGAGATTCTTGCCTATCACATAATAGAACTCTGAAGAGCAAAAGAAAAGCAGAGGAAGAGAGAGTGTACATTACACATGGATTACAAAGGATATTGCGGACTCAACTGAGTCCACTTGAAATTCGTATGTGGAAGCCCTGACCCCTGACTGTAACTGTATTTGTAGATAGGGCCATTAGTGGGTAACTAAGGTTAAATGATGTCTGAAGGGGGGGGATAGGACTAATCCAATAGGATTTCTTACGAGAAAGAGACACGAGAGATCTCTGTATACACACGGAAGGCCATGTGAGGACAGGGCAAGAAGATGACCATCTCCCAGTCAGGAAGAGTGACCTGATCAGATACCAACCCCGACGGCACCTGGATCTCGGAATTCTGATCTCCACACTGTGAGCAAATGAAGCTGTTTTTTAGGTATTCCGTTACAGTAGCCCAAGCAGACTATCGGTAGTGGGTTTTATTTACTGCGGGAGGAGGATTTTTTAAAGAGAAGGCAACAAATGCTACCAGGAAATTCCAGACTATTCTGAAGCCACTGTCTACCCTTTCCTTCAAAACTGAAAGGTGGGCCCTTCAGAAAAGTAACCCACCTCCAACCAACTTTAATATCTTAGATATCTTCATTGTCATCCTCTCCAAATGAAAAACTAGCTTCTAGGGACTAACCAACAGTGGTGTACTCTCAGGTAGCAAGAATACTTACCCAGGTCTAAATATGGAGTAACGATCAAATTTTAATTCCTCAATCCTGGCTTCTACTTCTCCCTGATTAGAAACAAACAAACACACACACACACACATTTTAAGTATTTAATCAAGATTGACTCACTTATGTAAAGTTTAAGAGAGAATAATTGGGGTTTTGAAGATAATCTGCTTCTGTAATTCTCAATACTCATAAACAACCTTATTTAGAATTGTTATCCTGATTTAGAATGCCAAAGAGTCTGAGAGGCTTAAAAAATAATAATAATTATAACCAGCAGATTGCATAATGGCTGTCTCTGTACTCCCATGTACTCCCAATCACGTTCAAGTCCCAGACCCAGCCACTTAAAACTCACACCGGGCACATGTGTGTTCATGCCCAAAACCCCAAGAGGAGAATGGGGGAGAAGGCACTGTGGCATGGCCATCCACCTGGAAGGGTGATTTCTTGCTTTCTGCCTCTGTCTCTCAGGTGCGCACACGTGCCCTATAGCAGAAAAACTCTCTAAAAATAAAAATAAGATAATTTAATCCTGATATGTAGTACAGTTAAAAACATATATACTGAGTGAGGTTGTGGCAGTACAGTCCTCTCATTTACTGGTATTAGAATAGTTCCAGGGGCCAGAAGGCGGTACAGTGGTTAAGGCGCTGGACTTCCACACAACCAACTGCAGTTTGAGTCCCAGACCTAGTGGCTTGCCTTCTTACTTTTCCTTTCTCTCTCTAGTGAACACACATGTCCTACAGCAAATTAAAGAAATAATAATAATAATCACAAATAGGTGCTGATAGGTGGCATGGGGGTTAAGGGTGCTGGACTCCCACATGGCCGAACACAATTCAAGTCCCAGACCTGGCAGCTTTCTCTCTCACTCTGTCCCTCTCTGGTCAAATTAAAATAAATAAAGTCAAATAATTCTTTAGAAAAATAATAAATACAATTAAATAAACAATTCCTTTAAAAAATAGTTCTGGAGAGGGTAAAATATATGTTAGTTCAACCAGAAAAGAACATCTCCCCCTTAGCAGTAATGTTGGAAGCTAGCAGATATTAACCTTTGCTGGTGTCGGTAAATTCCAGTGGGTCAGAAAAACCACTGACCCTCTTTATTACTCACTTTTCAACGAACGCTATAAAATCTCAAGGGACAGTGAGATTACATATAGATGATGACTTAAATTAGTTAAACAAATTATAAATCTGCATGCCACACATCTGAGTATGCAGAAATGCCAAAGGGTCCAGACCACATGCACCTCCAAAAGCCTTGTGAGTTAACAGTCACTAGGCAAATGTCTTCCTCCTCGGCCTGAATATTACTTACCTGTCACTTGGTACATCATCTAATCTTAGGTACCTACATTTTTTTTTAATAGGGCTCCTGTGCTCGCCAGAGAGAGAGAGAGAGAGAGACAGAAGGATAGGAAGCGAGAACTCATCCCTGGCCACACCTCAATCCCTTTGCCATTCTCCTGGGATCTTGGGCACACATGCACACACACCTGGTGTGATTTCTTTTTTAACATTCTTTCACTGAACATCATCACAGCTTACAAAATGCAGTTTCCCATCGAGAATACACTGCATAGTGGCTTAATCTTACATGCTATCATCAGAAATATTTTTCCATTTCTTGTTTCTTGTATATTTTTCCCCTATTTTCCACCCTCTGCCATTTTCCACCCTACTCCCACACGGTCTCTGACATCTACAGTTGCTTTTCATTCCTTTTTTACTTTTTACCACATTTTATTGATTCACAGAATATCTTAATTAATCTAACTACTTTCAATAGCAAGTTCAGCTGATATATACTTATATGTGAATACATATTGACTTTAGGCATGAAACTGAGTAGAATGAATGTACTATAAAGCAGCACCTAGCTGAGGCTATATAGCTTACTGTGGTCATTAAATAGGTATTTTTAATATATTTTTTAATTTCAAGAAAGACAGTTTTAGCTTTAAAAATCAAAATCAAAAAATGTTAAGAGAACTTTGCTTAAGACTTAAAGCCAGGAAACAGGTTAGGATTCTGTTCAAATCGCAGGTACATGGACCTGTCCACAACTCAAGAGAAGACAAAATCCTTAACTCTGGAAAACAAAGCATAGAAGGTGATCAGTAATGCTTTAGTCATAAAATGCTATTTCACCAGTCAGACTCACGTACTTAATCTATCTTCTGTTGTGGTCCGATCTTTCCGTTTACATTCTGGAAGATAACGTTCCACTCTGGAGTTGCCCCTACCATTAAGCTGGCCATTTTCTTAGCTGTTTTAGAATTCTTATTTCTGTGTGTCTGACTTTAGTTTTCCTGGGATAGCACTCTTGTCAGAATTTCTTGGAGAACTGGCCTGGTGTCGGTAAATTTCTTCAAGTTTGGCTTATCTGAGAATGCTCTTGTCTTCTCTTCCCATATGAAGCCAACAGGTCTGAGACTCTCTGCCACCTGCTGGTCCCAGAGGTAGCTATTTTTAACTGCCCTTTTTTTTTTTTTTTTTTTTTAAATCAGAGGTATTTAGTATATACACAGTTATACAACCTTCAGCACAATTTAAGTTGAAACATTTCATCACCTGAAAGAAAAAGCTCACATCACTACACTCACTTCCTAACCCTTCCCCCAGGCCCTAGGCAATCACTAATCTTCTTTCTGTCTCTATACATCTGCCTATTACGGGCATTTCACATAAATGGAATTATATAATTTGTGGCCTTTTGTGACTGGCCTCTCTCACATAGCATAATGTTTTCAAAGTTCACCCTTGTTGTAGAATGAATTCTTTCTTTTCCTACTGAGTAATATTCCATGGTACACATATATCATACTTTACTCATTCATTCATCAGATAATGTATATTTGGGTTGTTTCCACTCTTTTTTGTAAATAATGCTGCTATGAACATTTGTATACAAGTTTTTATGTGGACATACATTTCTTAGCATTTTTTAAAAAATAGAATTATTTTATTTATCTTTATTTATGTACTTATTTCTTTATTTATTTTAATTTAACCAGAGAGAGACAGAGAGAGAGAGAGAGAAAGTGAGAAAGCAAGCTGCCAGGTCCAGGACTTGAACTGCAGTTGGCCATGTGGGAGTCCAGCGCCCTTAACCACTATACTACCTGCCGGCCCCGTACATTCCTTAACTTTTAACAAAGATGACTTTGTCTCTACTAGCAAGCATGCTGTCTCTGCGTGATGAGACCCTGTAGGGGGTGCTTCTCTCTCCCTCTCTCTCTTTTAGGAAGAAAAGAAAATGAGTAAACTTTAAAAAAAAAAAAAAAAAAGGTGTGAGAACTTAAAGATCTTATGCCTGGAAAAACAGTTATGACAACCAGAATCTGCAAATATCGTATAGACTACTGCAAAATAAGGACTAGACACGCGTTTGTTGTTTTAAAAGGAAGACATGAAAATGACAAGCACTAAGGCTGCAGTAGATTCCACCTCCAGGTGTAGTGGTCATGGCAACCGCATGTGACCAGACACAGCAAGGGCTGGATAATGAGGCAGTCACCTCCCTCGGGGTGGAGATCGTTAAGCAGAAGCGAGGCAAACTTCTGTAAACTGATTTCACACTGAAAAAGTCTTCAGCCGCCTGGCCTCTCTCTCAGTCCCTGCTTCTTAAACTACGGGCACTTGGGGTATAGCAGGAGGTACATGAGACAAAGCCACAGCTTATCCTCTTGCAGCACTGATTTAGCTTGTAGGTTGCTAAATGGAAACTTTTTTTTTTAAACATGAATTAGTCCTTTGGGGCTGGCAGGTGATGTAATGGTTGAGGCACTGGACTCCCACATGGTCGACTGCGGTTTGAATCCCTGGGCTAAAGGCTTGCTTGCTCTCATTTCCCCGCCACCCCCTCATTCTCTTACTCTGTTTCTCTCTGGTCAAATTTAAAATAAATAAAATAAAATAAATAGTTCTCTTTATAAAAAAGAATTATTCATTTAATTTTATTATTATCATGTTTTAATTTGACCAGAGAGAGGGAAAGTGAGAAAGCAAGCCGCCAAGTCCAGGACTCAAACTATGACTGGCCATGTGGAAATCCAGCGCCATAACCACCACGCCCCATAGCCCCAGTAAATGGAAACCTTTAACATTTAAAATAAACAAGGATATGTACAGTATTGAAAACAGCAATATAAGCATACATTTTTAAAAGATAAAACACGAGACTTTTAAGGCTTGAAACTAGCAGCTTGCTTCAGGCTAGATGTCCCCAAATACCCAGAGGACTAAAAGCACCTTCCTCTCAGCCATTAGGGACACTGAAGGAAAAATGTAAGCAGCACTGCCTCATGGTCTCTTCCAATGCCCAGATGCCATGCGGACGTTCAGGGCCAAAGCAGCATCTCATTTCACTGATTACTGAGAAAGGTAAGCAGGGAAGACGACATGGGAGATGATCTTTCCGGGCATGGTGGCGCCCGTCCTATGGAAATCATCTTTCAAATCAGTTACTAAACATATTCCTGCAAAAACAATCCCTGTAACTATTTTTTTTAAATGCACAGTAAAATGCAGTTAAAGCTCTTTTGCATCATAGAATACTTTGTATTATTTAGTACTACTAATTAGCCAGGGCACGCCAACGTGAACGGAAGATAGATCCATGCACAAACCTTGACTTGAAGATATAAAAAGCTGCTTGACTTATCAGCTCCCTTAGAGGACAGCAGGTTGAAATGCTTGCACCCTCCAGCTTTTGCCAGCTCTGCAGACTTCAGCACGTAATCTCGGTCGACACGAACAAATCCCTCCTGAGGGGGAGAAGGAGGTGAGTTATTTCCCAAAAGTTGCAAGTTCATCTTAAAGATTACTACATGGGTCGGGTGGCAGGCTGGGAGGCCTGGGGGGAATAGGGAACTTTAAATAAATAAATAAAGACAGCAAGCAAGCAAACATCCAATCATACGTGAAATTCAGACTTAGACCCTGGGAAAGTCTCCAAATATGGTCGCCTGGACAGACATAGCAGCTTTCACAGCGAGGCCAGACCGCAATGAACAACCAAGGACAATGACAACAAAATGCAGACACCAAGCAAAGCCGCAAGGAGCAAAGCGCACAGTAACGTTGTGCTGGGAAACTGCTTTCAGGCGCACGTTTGTCTTTTAATAACTTCATAAAACTTCTCTCTGCTTTCTCTGTGTTTTCTGTGTCACCTCTAACATTGTGGGTTCTCAAAGTATGGCTGAGGACACCCCCCAGCATTATGAAAAGTATTTAATTTCCAGGTTTGGCGTATGCTTCGCAATCAGTGAGGGACGCATCCGTGAAGGTTTTACTGATGGGTGTTTCATCACAAACCTTCGGGGACTCCTAGTCTAGATTCAGTCCAGTGAGGGTAGCGATTGGGTCTCTCTTCTTAGTGGACATCTCAGCGTCAGCACATGCCCAGCACAAGGTAGGTACTCCGAAAATATATGAATATGAACGAATACAAGTCCAGTGAAAGTGAAGGCAAGGCAAACCCATCGGAAATAGAGAGACACAAAGTGACAAGCAAAGGGGACAGGGAGAGGATGACATGACTACAGGACATAGACTCATCTCCAGGACCTAAATGTCATTACCCTTAGTAACAGCTTCTTGGGATCACCATAAATTCTTGCCTTCTCAGGACCAGATGTCCTAGCAGTTACATCGCTCAACTCCAACACGGCCAACCACAGTTTGTGTTCTAGACCTGGTGGCTTAAAATTCACTTCTGGTGGGCATGCACACACATGCCCAAGATCCCGGGAGGAGGATAGGGAAGGGACCTGTGGCATGACCATCCCCCCTGGGAGGGGTGATTTCTCACTTTTTCTCTCACTGATTCTGTCTCTCTCTCTCTCTAGAGAGTGCATGTACCCTAAGGCATAAAAGAACTTAAAAAAAAATTCTGATAATCTCAAACTCAAGAAACTGAAGAAAAGTCTCAAGTCTACTGTCACTGAATGTCATAATGTCATCGGTACCCAAAATTATGCAATGAAGTCTTTTTTTTAATTAATTTATTTATTTTATTTATTCATTCTTTTTTTTTTTTTTTTTTTTTTTCCAAAGGGGAGCCAAGACAGAGGGTGGGAGTGAGAGAGAGAGGAAGTGAGAAAGCAAGCCACCAGATTCAGGACTTGAACCCTGTTTGGCCATGTGGGAGTGCCCAGCGCCTTAACCACCACACCACCTGCTGGTCCCATGCAATGAGGTCTTACAGGGAGGGAGATTCCAGATGTCAAGATTAAATTACTATCCCAGGCTAGATCGTTTTGTAATTAGAAGTTTTCTCTGCAGTAATTGATTCTAAATGTTCTATCTGGTAGGGTGATATGTACCTTTCATAGAACATTAAAAAGGACCTTAGGGAGCACCACATCCAATGCCCTCATTACCTGAAAAGAGGTCCAGGAGAGGAAAGAGCCGCAAAGAAGTGAGACGAGAGGGCAGAGTAGATGCCTGACCCCTGAGCAGTGCTCTCCCACTGCACCCATGTTCTTATCTCAGTCTCTCTAACTGCCGAAAGTGACTACTCCATAACTGTGGTCAGCAGAAAAACGGCCCCTAGCTCTAGGCTATTCTGTTGCTGATAAGAGAAACACCCGAGTCTGGGCAATTTAGGAGGAAATATTTAGCTCAAGGTCTTAGAGACTGAGAAGTCCAAGAGCATGGCACCAGCAACTGGTGAAAGCCATGTTGTCCCACCACATGGCAGAGGGTGGGAGCCTGCAGGGCAGAGCATGTCTGTCTCATTCGCTCTCCTTTCTAATCTGCCAGGACTCAACATGGGAGCCCCACTCAGATGCCTATTCATGTCCCAAAGGCCTCACCTTCCTGTACCTCCAATATAAATGAAATCCAACATATGACTTTTGGGGGAGATATATTCAAACCACAGGGCCCCCTCAAAGATGTCCATGTCCCAGACCACATCCCAATTTCTGTCTCTGTGAATGTAGGTGACATGGCAAAGAAGAATTAAATTTGTGGATAGAATTAAGGGAGCTGACCTAGAGAGATGATTCTAGATTATCCAGGTTGACCCAACGTAATCACAAGGGTCCTCAGAAGTGGAAGAGACGAGGAGGTTAGACTTATGCCATGCAAACAGGGTTCAATTCCCACAGTGCTGGTCTAGCAGATGGAGGAAAGAGACCATGAGCCGCGGGCAGCAGGCGGCATCAAGAAGCTGGAAACTGTAAAGAAATGGACTCCTCCCTACAGCCTCCAGAAGGGAAAATAACCCTGTCAACACCTTGATTAATCTCAGTGAACCCCAGACTTCTAACCTGTAAAACTCTAAAATAATCGATGTGCATTGTTTTAAATTCTTTAAAATGTTTTCCGTAACTCATGATAAGATAAAACGTGTGTGCATGTGCGCATATGAGAGATGGAGCTGGGGCCCCCATATTGAGTCCTGGCGGATTAGAAAGGAGAGGGAATGAGACAGACATGCTCTGCTCTGCTGGCTCCCGCCCTCTGCCGTGTGGTGGGGCAGTAAGATGGTCTTCACCAGTTGCTCGGCACGCTCTCCCCGAGGTCTGGTCACACAGCAATCTCCTTCCTCCAGGCGTCCAGCCTATCAGGTCTTGGGCCCTTGCACATATCCCCAGGGTGTTTCCGGCTGCCCTGGCCAGGTATCTGGACCGCAGCTGCCATGTGGGATCTGGCTTCCCTAGAGCAGAGCATGACTCCTGCACCACGGTGTTGTTCCCTGTTTTAAACCACCAAGTCTGAGGGTATTTAGTACAGCAGCAATAGGACACAGACATGGCATTTCATTTTAAAACATGCCCAAGCAGATAGTTCTAACTTTGTACTGAAGTATGTCACCAAAAACGGGAAGCGTTTTGTAATATGAATTTTCATAAACTGAACATTCTTGGCAAGCAGTTCCCAGATCAAGAAACTGAACATTATCAGCACCCTAAAAGCCTCCTTCACCCTCCTTTCTCCCCAGTCATAAGGACATTTTTCACTGTATCCATTATGCAGGACAATGCTATTTTTCTGCCTTAACTTGAGGTAACACAAACGTATCTCTCTGCCCACAAATCAGGACAATCTCCTCCTGCGTTGTATACTCTGCCAGTCAATCCTCAACAACAAACCGGTCACCTGTCCCACACGCTCATTCAAATACATGTCGTCGCTTTTATAAAAGCAGTGTGACGCAAGCCAATTTTAATTCTCAGCACACCGTGAGAGAGAGAGAGGTGATTCTCAGAGCCATTCTTCAAATTGAGATTTTTAGATGTCTGAAAACGTGCCAAGAGAAACCACCCAAAACTACACAGAAAAATTCTAAACCACGGAATTTCTCTTCCGTGTCTATCTCTTCCAGTCACTGGATCCCCCAGAACTCTAATTTAGTAACAGGTTTATTATTCACAATAAATTACATAGTTGACTAGTGAAATAAGTTCTAGGGTTTTTTTTTGTTATCGTTGGTTTGGCATGATTGTTTGGATGGATTGTTCCAGTTCTGTCTGCTGAATTGCCTTTTCTTTCATCAGCTCCTTTAAAAATAAGGGAAAGATTCAACCAATCACAAGTCTCTATACCGACGCTGTCTCTCTCACTTAATCCAGGGCCAGTAAAGGGATAATTTGATTAAACTGAGACCCTAATTTATTTGGCTTTAGTTCTGGATCAACCTCTCTTTAATAGAGTGCCGTCGTCTCCAATTGTTTGATGAAAATTAAAGTGACATAAATACCATGGGACTTTCTCAATCTGATTAGTCAGCGAAGGCACATCAATACCACCCCAGCCATCAGACTCTGGCGTCCTTCCTTTCACCGGCCTCGTTAACAACTGACAACCGCTCCTTGAGGGACGAGCACCCACGCTGCTGCAGGGGCCCCCACACTTAGCCCATCAGCCCTGCTCAATGGACCCTGTTGACAAGGTGCCATACCTTCCTCCATTGCTATTCTCTGGACAAAGCTAAATATTGTTTTATTAGCAATCAATGGCTGTTAATCCAAACCCATTTCGCAAATCCACTGAGCCCTCAAGCTGATTATAGATACGCGTCTTTCCAAGCCCACTAAATTTTGAATTTCACTTCCCTCACCCTGATGGCGTGGCCTTTTAGTAGTGAATGGAACTCAAAAGCAACAGGTCAATGGCTTTCAAGGACTTAGAAATCAAACTTAAACGTGGCTCCTAGAGCCTGACTGGGAGATATCAACGTACACCGCTTCCTTCGGCATGAGGAAGATGCCATTTATAGATGGCAAAAGCTGTCTTTAAACTCTTGTGAATACCTCTTCTTGTTCTATAACAGTTCAGATGGAAAAGAAAAATCGAAAAAAAAATAACCAAAACATGCTATTCCATATCCCAGAAACACAACTTCTGGGATAACCATTCCCAGTTTATCTAATCATATGCAAGAGGAAAAAAGACGTCTCTTCTGAGAGAATTAAACTCATTATGTTACGTCTTTATGATTCCACAGCTGGTGTGTCCTACTCAAAGCCAGGAATCAGGATCCCTTCTAGAAAAAGAAATTAATTAAATAAGTTCCACTAGAAACTTACTTTCCCAGCACCCACTCAAAAGGATGAGTCCTATGTACTATGACTCAGCAAGATGTCTTCAGAGACTGCAAAGATCAGGGAGACAAATTCTCCAATTACTCTTACTTTCAGCTTATTACAATCCAAAGCTACCAAGTATTTCTCCTGATCTTCTTTACTGGTAAAAACTAGGAACACTGCTCTGGCTTAAGATCCACTTCGCCTAACAAGGTCTTTCAGCGCCATAGGACAGAGAATCCTAGGATTACTCAGGTCATGGAGGCCCTTTTCTGAAAAGAGAGGATCTACATTCTGTAAATGGTCCCACTTAGGCCTAGTTCAGCTTCCAGCTGTTTCTCTCGCACACCTTTTCAACCTGACACTATAAATCAGACCCGAAAACAGAGGTGCTGGTGAGCAACGAACGCTTTCATCTGAGGCCCTACGTGCGTGTGTCCTGGAGGGTAATTCTCTAACTTACGTATTACAGCGGGAAAAAAGATCTTGGTTACAAAAAGAACTCTAGACACAAAAATCAAACAGACGCTGAGGATTCCGGAGCCAATCTCTGTGTTCTTAATTATTTCCCCCCATTTGGAGTATTCTCTTCTCTGTGTTTCATAGAGTCAAAGAATCTTGCAGCTGGAGATGGTTTCCTGGTCACCTCTCTCTCTCAATACAAAGAAGCAGTGGTCCATAGAAGTTAACCAGAACACCCAAGGCCCCATGTCTAACCAGGTCCTGAGACACGGGTCCCTTAAACGCTCTAGGACCTTGCCATTCACAGGGCCCCTACTAGACAACACATAAAACAATACAGATTCAAACAGAGATGGGCGAACTTTTCTGTAAAGGATCTGACAGTAAATATCAGCTTGGAGGGTCTCTGCTGCCACTACACAGCTCTACCGTTACGGAACAAAAGAAGCCACAGATAATCCATAAATAAGCACAGCTGTGTTCTGGTAAAACTTTCTGTGGATACTAAAATTTTAAGTTTCTTATATATTCACATAACACTATTATTTTGAATATATTTTGACATAGATTAGTCTTTTGAATTTTTTTTTCAGAGGTTTTTGCCATAGGGCGCATGAGCTCGCCAGACAGACAGAGACAGAGAGACAGAAAGCGAAAATCACCCCCCAGGGGGGATAGCCACGCCACAATCCCTTCTCCTCCATTCTCCTCTCAGGATCCTGGGCACGCACGCACACGCTCCCAGTGTGAGTTTTAAGGCACCAGGTCCGAGACTCGAACCACAGTCAACTATATGGGAGTCCAGTAACATAGCCATTACACTAACTGCTGGTCCTTCTTTTGAAGTTTTTTAGCCACTTTTATTAAATGAATATTAAAACATTCTTAGCTCACAGGCTGTACAAAAATAGGTGATAGGCTACATTTGTTCCAAAGGCTGTTGTACATTTGTTGCAAAGTCCTGGATCAGGTAAGTGTGTCATTAGATTTGGAAGCCATGAGATTCTGATAGCTAATAAATGCTACAATGGCTGCAATTAATCATATTAACATCATCATCCATTCAACAGAATCTACGAACCTGGATGGCTGGAGCCTGCTCCTAATGAGTGAAGAGACAAAGGAGGAGGTGAAAGAAACCACACAAAATCACCCCAAACTCACTAGTTAAATCCTTTTAATACAAATAAAGGGAAATGCACGATTCTCAGTGGCATCTTTGGGTTTTTGACCTTCACTCGAGGCAATACAGATCTGGTTTTCAAAGGGTATTTCAGCCTTCATCAGTACACACCAGCTACTTACAGAAGGAAGGTGGTAACAGCTGGACCCTGCAGCATAGAGAACCAGCTGGAGGGGATCACTGCATCCCAAAGCCTCCAAAAAGCAAGTTGAACAAGAACAGGGAGCTGGCTAAAAATACACTCCTAAACTTCCACCCTCAGAGATTCTGATCCAGGAGATTGGGATTAAGGCTGAATCAGGGCGCCATGACACCGATTAGAGGACTCGAGCCTGTGAACGTGAAAACGGAGGTTAGCGTCCAACCAGCTACCTGGAAAAGGCAATGGCTTCCCAAACATCGGAAGAAGGCCCATAGGCCCATCCCTAGCTAGCAGGAATCTGGGTAGACTGAAGTTTATGGGTTCCACTGTATGACCCCAAAATGTGTATGTTGAAGCCCTTACCCCCAAGTACCTCAAACTGTGACCTTATTTGGAAACAGGATCATTGTACATATAATTAATTCACGTAAGGTCATACTGAGTAGGATGGTCCCTAATTCACTATGACTAGTATCCTTACAAAAAAAGGAAATATGGCAGCCAGTAAGTGGGTGGGGATTAAGGCGCTGGATTCCCACACGGTCCACCACAGTTGGAGTCCGGGACACGGCGTCTTGTGAGTCACGCCAAGTGTATGTACGTGGATGCCCCAGATCCTGGGAAGAGAATGAAGGAGAAGGAACTGCAGCATGGCCGACCCCCTAGAGGGCAATTTCTCACATTCCCTTTCTCTTTCTGTCGCTCTCCGGTGAGTACACACGCCTTATAGCAAAACTAAAAAAAAAAAAAAAAAGGCAGCTTACTTTCTGCCTCTAGCCTCTTAAACCATTTAAATCCTTTTTTTAATCATTTAAATCCTCATAAATCATTTAAATTATTTCTGAAACGGATTTGGTTTACGGGTCCTTTCCCTTGCTTACTCATTAATTATTTTTATCTTTTCAAACAGATTTTAGAAAATAAAAGATGTTAAGTAGCCTAGCTGTTAGGGAACAAACTCCATTAAAAGATATATAGAAATAAGAGAGAAAGTTTATACACACACACACAAAATACATACACTTTTTAATAAGTGTAAACTTTATACATATATACTATCTATACAAATATACCCATAGGTAAGTTCTACATATTTATATATGTATATATGATAGTGAAGGCATCCAATTTCTCTGCCTAAAATTGCATTACATAATTTGAATGCAATAAAGCACTGAGACATCCCTGCAACACCCTATAATGAGATTTGCCTCATGTCATGAAAACCGACTGCTTTATGCTTAATGCAGTGTTTTATTTTGCTGAGTCACCACCCAAATCAGGTTGGCATTTGAGACAGGGAAACCTGCAGTGTACTAGAACAAAAGTTTTGTGAGGCTTTTGGAGGGCAAACCGCTTGTGACCTGTCCCTGGGACAGAAACGACTGTACAAACTTCTGAACGGGAACACGATCCTGCTTGTGAACTTAAGGTACCAATTGCTGGGAAAGCTGAGCTCCTCTATAACCCACAGATCCCAGTCCAGAGCTCAAAACCCAACCGTGCTCCAGGGTGGACACGGGGAAATGCAGAAGACAGGGAACTATGTCTCAACTGAAAGCATAAAGAGGATTATCCTTTTACCAGGAGGCCAAAAGGAACACATCTGAGCTTAACTAGCTGGTGCTAAACCAACAGTTCTTAACCACATGCTCTGCTGACTCAGAGATGCAGGGAACTGGTTTATAAACCCATAGCAAGTCCCCACAGCAGAATCGTGGTCCTGCATATTTTATAGACACGTTCAGCTTTGGCAAGTAAATTCTGCCAGAGGGATAAACCATAGTCAAGGTATAAATTAAATATGATGTCTTAACATTTGCCCAGGATCTATGCAGTCAACTTTGACTTCTAACTATGTAGTAAACTCTGACTTCTGGACAGGGGCCGACTCAATTTAGAACACCATTAAAAAGAACATAAAATGTGTGCTGAAACAGTTTTGCGTCAGTGAAAACTGAATCATCACGGGGCTGAATCATCACCAAGGGCTGAGTCATCACTGGAGGCTGGCGGAATCGTGCCTCTGGGTTCTGATGTTCCATCCCAGAAGTTTAAAGCTTGGCGTGAAAACAGTTTGAAGCACATCACTCGAGGGAGAGAGAATACTTCAAGTTAAAAACGTTTATTAAGGGGGAAAAAAAGCACACAGCTCAAAGTATGAGCCAATTACTTATCCTCAGGTGTGATGATTTGCCTTCGTCAGGAAATGTAGTGATATGATAGCCAATGTGTAATGGGCAAAATGATCTAAGTATCCGTGATGTCTACGGCAGAGAGGCCGGAATTCAAGGATTACATTGAAGGAAGGGTGAACTTACTAGTGCTATTTAAAGTACAGCAAAGGTTAGGGGAGCATGTGAATTTTTTTTTTCCTGAGTTTTTTGCTATAGGTTCCATGCGCTTGCCAGAAAGAGAGAAAGTGAGAAATCACCCCTGGGGGATGGCCATGCTGCAATTCTCTCTCTTCCATTCTCTTCTCAGGACTTTGGACAAGCACGTATATACATGTGCCTGGTGTGTGTTTCAAGCTACCAGGTCGGGAACTTGAACCACAGTCAAGCTATGTGGGAGTCCAGTGCCTTACCCACTATGCCACCTGCTGGCCCCATATGGAATCTTAACCAGAGCTTCTGTACATTTAAGCACTGCCACAGACACCAAGGAAGAGAGGAACAAGAAAGGAATCCTTGATGTAACTGACCAGGAAACAGGAAAAAGGGGTATATTCCTTCCTTACCGCCCCAGCTTTTTTTCTCGTGGTACCCAGGCAACAGAATCCAACGTCGTGACCTTGAAAGACAGAAGCATAGTCGTCCAGCTTTTCAAAGTCCACTATTTCTTGATTCTAGACAAAGACATAAGTGTATATAACTGCATGTTACTTAAAAAAAAAAAAAAGGTTCTGTAGATTTGAGGAATAAATTAACGACCATTACTGAAGGGTTTGCTCACATAACAACAACTTTGCAAATTCATCTTCTTACATCAAGATCCAATTACTCTGTATTGAAAAATCAGCACACGCATATATATCCATGGCACATGTAACTAGAATAGAGGTGATCCAGACTCCTTTTATTTATCCTTTCCAGCAGGTGGCATGGTGGTTAAGGCGTTGGACTCCCACATGGCCAGCAATAGCTCAAGTCCCAGATCTGACAGCTTGAAAATCACTCCAGACATGTGTGCATGTGTGCCCAAGACCCTGAGAGGGGAATGGAGGAAAAGGGACTGAGGTATGGCCATCCATTCTGGGGGGGGGGGCATGATTTCTCACTTTCCCTCTCTGTCTCTCTTTGGTGAGAACATGTACCCTATGGCAAAAATCTAAAGAAACAAAAAAGAGAGAGACAGGCACCTATAATGAGGTCTTCATGCCATGACCCACCCTCCGTCTTAGCCAGCCCAGATCCCAGGCATGTGTACACACCCAGAGATGAGGAAGTTCCTGGGATGTAAATCCAGGACCTTTCCAGTGTGGGTCCAGCTGTGCTACTGCTGCACCACTGCCTGGCCCCATGGGTGATCCATAGGTCTAAAGTCAGGTTCAATGATAACTTTTTTCTACCTGTAGCTTACTAAGAAGGAGACCACTGACGTATGAATGTAGGGACTGGAATCTCAAGGAACCACGGTTAAAATGTTGGGTCTACTATTTACTAGGCATGTACTGTGGACACGTTACTGAGCATACACTTCAACTTTTTTCAGCTGTTAAAATGTGGGTAATTGGAGGCTGGCAGGTGATATGAGGGCTGAGGCACATGACTCCCACGTGGCTGACCACGGTTTGGATCCTGGACCTGGCGGGTTGCTTTCTCACGTTCCTTCTTTCCCTCTGGTCAAAATAAAATAATAATAATAAATAAAAATCCTTAAATAATTATTTATTTTTAAAAGAAAGATTTTTGGTATAGAGTATGAGTGCTCACTAGAGAGACAGAGAAACATAGAAACAGAAAGTGAGAAATCTTCCTTCCAAGGGGAAGGCCATGCCACAATCCCTTCTCCTCCATTCTCCTCTCAGGACCTTGGGCATACATACACATGCTCCTGGAGTGAGTTTTAAGTCACCGAGTCCAGGACTAGAACTGTGGTCTATTACACAGGAGTCCAGCAATGTAACCATTACGCCATCTGCCAGTTCCCAAATAAGTAATTCTTTAAAAGAAAAAAGAAAAAACAAAAAACGTAGGGGGGGGGGCAGCAGGTGGCACGGTGATTAATGGCTCTGGACTTCCACATGGCTGACCACAGTTTGACTCCCGGACCTGGCGGCTTCTTTCTCACTTTCTCTCTTTCTCTGTCTCTCTCTGGTCAAAATTTTTTTAAAAAAAGTTAAATAAAATAATTTTTTTTCTTTTTGGAGAGGTTTCTGCTATAGGGTGCGTGCACTTGCCAGAAAGACAGAGAGAGACAGGGAGACAGAAAGAAAGAAATCATCCCCCAGTGGGGATGGCCACACGGCAATCCCTTCTCCTCCATTCTCCTCTCGAGATCTTGGACACACTCGCACATTCACCCGGCGTGAGTTTAAGCCACCAGATCTGAGACTTGAACTGTGGTCAACCACATGGGAATCCAGCGACACAGCCATTACATTAACTGCTGGTCCCAATAAAATAATTCTTAAAAAAAAAAAAAAGTGAGTAATAATCCTTTATTTAGTATACTCCATGAACCTGCTGGGGAGGGAGGAGGTAAAACGGTGTCTTCCCGTGTCCTGTGCCGACACTTCTGAATCCCAGTCTACACTTTTAACAAGCACCCATGGTAATTCTCCTGCACGCTGATATCTGAGAATCTCCAGCTAACTTTTTAAGTTGACTGTGAAATTTAAAAGAGAAAAATCGAGAAGTTCCACTATCCAGGAATTAAAGCAAAATGCTGGCTCGCTTCCCTACCATCGACTCTTTCCGAAGAACTTGCCTGGCAGTGTACACAATGCTCCAGAAAACCAGGTTTTCACAAAGTGCCTGGTCAAAAGATACGCCACCAAAACTGGACTTAAAAGCACAGATACACATTTCAGGTTCTAATTATCAGGACTATCTAACGGGCCCCATAAAACTAGACTGTGAAGACCCTATGTTACCTCCCTAACCCGAAACCAAGACCTCTGTTTTAAACAGGCAAGTTCTGACAATGCAAACATTCACAAAATGACCGGGATGTGGACTGGCAGGACGCAAGACCACCTATTGGTAAGTCGGGTGGTTACTCAGAAGGGTCTTCCTGTGAAATGCCTGGGGTCAAAACCCAGTAGCTGTGATAGCTCAGAGTCACTGTATTGTTTAATTTGCTGCCGTTTAAGGATAACTCAGTTTAAATGGAGGAAAAAGTCTCCATGAAGCTCCGACATGGAATACAGAGGGGGTTATCGCCAGATGGAATCCAGCATACCCCGGGGCTTCAAACAGTACATAGAAAATGCATATTATGAAAAAAATTACGCATGGGTTTCAAAATATTTTCCCACCAAAAAAACCTCATACTTCAATTCCATTTTTCACAACCTTTTTGAAGTCTGCTTATGTCATCTGCTTAACCATGAAAATGTCACGTACAGTGAAGGGACTATTCCATTTAGGATGACTTGGGAAGTCAGGCAGGGCAGGTTCGCCCCCGTTCCAACCTAGGCCCAACTTCACTGGGTTCTATAGCACATGGAGAGGTGAGCTTTGCCATAAGCACACCGTGAGGCTGAGCCGAGCTGGCCTGCAGCCCACTCTTGCTGTCCCCACCACTGGCCGCGCAACGTTCAGCTGTTAGGCCTGAAATACCGCTTCCCTGGCGGACTCACTGGGGACACCGTTTGGAGCATTTGGAGTGCCAGTCCAAGTACCCACCACGTTTTTATAAGCTTCCTCGTCGAAGGTGAGCTTCCTCCGGCCAATGAGCGTGACTTTGGAGAACAGGCTCTGTTCCAGGATTTCTTTTAAGAGCACTCTGCCGGTTTCTCCGCTGGCGCCGAGAATAAAGACGGATTTCTTCTGCATCCTGAAGTCTTCCCGAAGCTTCGGCAGCGCCTCGGTCTCGGCCATGCTGGGGAAATAACATGACAGAGGCTGCGTTTAGGATGAAGGCAGGGCGCAGACCCCGGGGAGTAAGGCCTGTTTCTCCCCACGGTCCTGCGTCACCAGGGCGCGGCGCCTTGGGGATCCCCGGCCTCGCAGCCAACCAGCCCACGGAAGGGGCCCGAGCCGGAGGGTGCGCCCAAGGACCACAGCTGCTGGCACCACGGGACCTCTTCCCTACTCGGTCCCCACCCGGAGGGGTTACCTGGGGCCGGTCCCCCCCCCCACGTCCTCACGCCCCAGCAGGAGCAGAGCGGCCACCAGCACAGCGGCCGCCCCGCCCAGCGCCGCGGGCCCCCGCATGCAGGCAGCCCCTTCGGTTCGGCTGGCCCTCCCCGGGGCGGGGGGCTCCGAGGCTGCCTAGCCCGCCTACCCGGCTCGGTCTTCCGGGTGACTCCGCCCAGCCGCGGTCTCGCCCCGCCTACAGGGGCGGGGCCTGGAGAGCGCCCGAGGGACCCGCCCCTGCGCCGAAAGTGCGTGCCGGAGCACGTGCGCGGCGCGGGGCAGGGTGTCAACCTCGGAAGCCACTCCTCAAAGTCGGCTTGCCCAGGACGACCGCCTGGGCTCAGCTCCCCCAGGCCCCAGCCAATGGCCAGCCCAGACCTGATTCTGTGAACTCCCAAAGGGCGATTGCAATTGTGGTTTGAAGGTCGTCATCTCACGTTGTCCATATGGAACACCTAACTCCACCCGCTCAAGCACCGAGACAGGAATAAAACAGACCTAATTCTGGACTCGCTTGGGTGTCACTGTCCACACATGCACAGACACCCACACCCCTCCTCTGACAAGTCAGAGAGCAAGAGCGTCTTTCTCCCCGACTGACCCCTTTCCTTTCTACATTCCAGATAAACCACTAAATCCTGTAATCCTACCTGCTGTTGATACCCAAGTATAGACCTATCTCACCAGAATAACTGGTTTCCCTGCCCAGATCTGGGCCCACTTGGATCTGCTGGAGTTGAGCCTGGGTAACCTTCCACAACTCATCCCATCGTACTTGCCCCATAGCACAGATTGGGCGTTCTCAACACAGCTTTCTTCTTAAAATTTTTAAAAATTTTTTTAGCTTTGCTATACGACGCTATACACTCACCAGGAAAAGAGAGACAGAAAACAAGAAATCACCCCCTACACACACACACACACACACACACACCCCTTGGGATGGCCACCTGCAATCCCTTCTCATTCGGTTCTCTTGGGATTTGGGGCATGCACACACACACACCCAGCATGAATTTTAAATTGCTGGGTCCAGGACTCAAACTGGTCAATTACATGGGAGTCCAGCAACGTAACCATTACATCATCTGCTGGTCTCTTGAACACAACTTTCTACATTGCACTGTGCTGGATCTTAGGCATTCTGGACCAGGGTTAGAGTGACAAGCGGGAATTCAAATAGAGCTGAATAGGGATAGATTGTATCCTGCACATTGGTCATTTGGGGCCCTGCCTCCTAGTCTAGAAGCCAAACGGCACATACATTCCCTGTCCCAATTATTCTCCTTAGGGATAATTATGTTGAACAAGAAGTCTTCCAAAAATTTCATGGAAGGGGACAGTAGGTGACCTGGTGATTGCAGCACTAGACTCCCACGTGGCCAACAGTTGTGTGAGTCCCGACCTGGTGGCTTAAAAATCACATGGCACTCATGTGCCTATGTGTGTGCCCAAAATCCCAGGAGGAGAATGGAAGAGACGGGATTGTGGTATGGCCATCCCTTCTGGGGGAAGATTTCTCACTTTCCCTCTCCCTGTATCTGTCTCCTCTTCCACGAGCACACATGCACTATTGCAAAACTTAAAAAAAAAATTCATGGAACGTGTACTACCCAAAAAAATGTGTTTTTTCACCAAAATAAACATGTATTTTAATACCCTTTTCCCTCAAACTTTGAGAAGTCCCTGTGTATGAAAATTCAGCCCATCAGGCACTCCCACACAGGTTTTTACTTTCAGGGATGATTTAAAAGTGTAGTGAAAGCCTGAGAGCTAGACTTTGGCTGGGTGGGGCAGGGGTAGGCTGAGGGCGAACTATGCTCCCACGGTGAGCTGACAGCGTGATCACGTGTTTTGCCTCCCTTAGTGTCTAACCATTTTGCAGAGCTTGTTCTGAACACTTCCTGAAAGAAAAGAAAGACAGGCAGACATGGCACTCAGCTTGGGTAACTAAGGGAGACACACTAAATGGATGATGTGTAAAAGCGAGGAAGAGAGGCTGGCTTAGTGGCACTCCAGTAAGGACTACTCAGACAATGCTCAATCCAATCCCGGTCCTGCTAGGGTAAGCCCATGATGCTATAAATGAATTAGCACGAGTAAGATATCTGGTTGGTTACTGAGACGTTGAATTTGGTGGAAAAAGTTCTGGTCAGATTCTAGAGACTTATTGGGTGATCGGGAAAGTCATGGCACATTTTTGCATAGAAAAATATGCCATGACTTCCCCGAGGACCTCGCCAAACTTTCCTTGCTGTTTCACTAAGGGAGGAGACGAAAGCTCTCCAAGACATTGAAGAATAAGCAACACTGCTTGGATGACCCCTTTGCATAAAGAAAAAGTGGTAGGAAAACTGGTATACTTCCTTCTTCCAACGAGAATTTCCTGTGTCTTCGAATTCTCAAGGGATTCAGGGCCCTGGAGACAGAGGGCAGGGGCGGGGAGAGGTGGAAATGGGAGCAATCTTGCCTGAGAATGCGTGTAAGACACACTTCCATAAACACATTTGATAGGGTGTGTGAATCCCAAGGACCAGGAGTGGAAGGAAAATGAAGCTGATAAGGTTAATCACAGTCTAGTGGAGACTGAGGAAACCCAGAATGCGGAGGCGTTTCCAATCCCTGACAGCTCTGAGTAGGGAATCATTCAGAGAAGGAAAACGAGTCAGCTTGTAAGGGTGTGTGTGTGTGTGTGTGCATGCATGCACGAAACTGCGCATGTGCACGTGTGTGTACACTGCAGGAAAAAAAATCCAGATTCAGTTTCACAACCCTCAACGCCTAAAGCACCTGCACTTTTGATTAGTTGCAGCTGCAAAGCACAAGAGGGCGCCAGAGAAGGTGGAAATACTTCATTTTCCCCAATACTGGAAAATCTCCTTTGATCTTTATTTATAAGGGCACTTAGTGTTAGTTCTCTTGACTTACAAAAAAAAAAAAAAATGGCTATATGTTTAAGTCTCTTGGCTAATATTTTCTATTGGGGATTGGGCATTCACAAAAATAAATGAAAAAGTAAGCAAGCAGTGTTGGAGAATGCAGAAAGTGAAGAAGGTTGCTCTTTGCTCTTTTTTTTTCTTGAAAGGTTTTTGCTATAGGGCGCGTGCGCTCACCAGAAAGACAGAGATAGACAGAGAGACAGAAAGTGAGAAATCACCCCCCCCCCAGGGGGGATGGCCACACCACAATCCCTTCTCCTCCATTCTCCTCTCGGGATCTTGGACACGCACGCACATGCGCCCGGCATGAATTTATGCCACCGGGTCCAGGACTCGAACCGTGGTTGACTATGTGGGAGTCCAGCGACATAGCCATTATGCCAACTGCTGGTCCCAAGACGGTTGCTCTTGATTCCTTAATTTATTCATCAAACATTTATTAGTCATGTGCTCAGCAGTGTTAAATGCTGTGGATAGACAGATAAATGAACCTATAATTTTTCATAGAATCTGTAAGTAACATTAGAAGTTAAATTTTTCATAATATTGGGGTTGTTGGGGAGGTCCTGATGCAGTTTTGCATAGAAAAACATAGAACAATATGTCATGACTTTTCACATAACTCAATACTTTACTTTTTTCCTATTTGAAATTCTCTTTGTCCTCTCCACCTACTCACCGGTCAGTTCCTTCAGAGGAAGTACGTGCAATGATTAAGCAAGGAGCTTTGAGGTGGCCAGCTGGCTTAAATGCTCCAATGTGTTACTCTCTAGTTACAAATGTCTCTGACTCCTGGTCTCCTCATGTGTGAAATAGGATGAAAATAGTGCCCACCTCAGGGGATGTTGTGGAGATTAAGTGAGATAATCCATACAGAGTGCTTGGAATTGTGTCATATTCAAGTTTGGTCTCTATTAACTCTTAAGGGAATTCTAATTCCCATCCTCAGTAGTCCACCTGTAACCATAGACTCAAACAGACCTGGAAAGGAAATCATAACTAATCTAACCCCTCATCTTCTACATGAGAAAAGGAAGTTCTGCCACTTGCTAAATATATAAGCTTGGAGAAATGTTTTGACCTTTCAGAGCTGGTAGAGGGGAACTGAGTATACCGCTCAACACTATTGCGAGGGTTAAGTGAGGCAATGTACATAAAGCTCTCGGCCTCACATAAAATCGATGCTCAGTCCTTCTGTGCTGTGGCATGGTCAGACAATCCACTCCAGAAACTGTAAACCCTAGGCTTTTAGGAAAAGATGGCTGTGTCATTTCTGATTTTACAATCATCCTTCTGACCAAATCAAAGTCACAACATCTGGAAAGACTATGTCAGCACCACTCACACAAGTCAGGGGACAGCTCCACATACCTCAAGCTGCAGATTGGCGACTGGAAACCAAAGAAAATGCCAAGTCCCACATGGTTTGGGCTCTTTGCCTCCACCGAGGAGGGATGGAGATTGGTGATTAAAGGCCAGAAACGAAAGGACAACCAATAGTGCTTGAAGCCAAAGTTTCTCCCAGCAATGATATGAAAAATAAACTTAAGTGCCAGCAGGTGGCATGTGGTTAAGGATGCTGAACTCCCACGTGAGTGGCTGCGGTTCGAGTCCCGGACCTGGTGGCTTGCTTTCTCACTTTCTGTCTCTCGCTCTGTCTCTCTCCGGTCAAATTAAATAAAGTTAAATAAAATAATTCTTTTTAAAAAAAAGGAAAAAAAAAAGGTAAGCTTAAAAAGCTTTTCTTTTCCCCCAGTTAAAAAGAAAACTGAGGTGAGAGAAAGTTAGAGATAAATACCCATATACAATTGTCTCAGGTAGTGACCAGAAGCATGGGTGGGTGTGGATGAATGTCCATCTATGACGCAAATTCCATGAAGACTAGGAGTATATCTGCTTAGTTTACTGCTGTGTTCCTGCCACCTACATTAGTGTGTGGCACTTAGGAGATGCTCAATAAATATTGAGTAAATATAGTCACTGCAACACTCCATAAAATAATACTATATAAAATTATATGTATTTTTTCTTTTTCTCTTTTTTTAGAGAGATTTTTGTTATAGGGCATGTGCACTCACCAGAGAGACAGAAAGCAAAAATCACCCCCAGGGGGTTGGCCACACCGCAATCCCTTCTCCTCCATTCTCCTCTCAGGATATTGGTCATGCATGCACATGCACCTGGCATGAGTTTTAAGCCACCGAGTGCGTCCAGAACTCAACTGTAGTCTACTCCATGGGAATCCAGTAACGTAACCATTACCCTGTAATTTTCTTTAAATTGTATAAAAATTGTGTACTCCAGTCATTTATTAGTGTTTTTATTATCAATTAATTAGTGATAAGAGTTACAGTGGAGAGCCTTTTTTTTTTGGAGAGGTTTTTGCTATAGGGCGCGTGCGCTCACCAGATAGAGAGAGACAGAAAGAGACAGAGAGACAGAAAGCGAGAAATCACCCCCCAGGGGGGATGGTCACGCTGCAATCCCTTCTCCGACTACATGGGAGTCCAGCGACATAGCCATTACGCTAACTGCTGGTCTCAGAGAGCCTTTTTTTTAAGAGAGCTTTTTTGTGCAAGAGAGATTTTTGCAATAGGGCACATGCGCTCGCTAGACAGACAGACAGACAGACAGAAAGTGAGAAATCACATGCCATAGTCCCTTCTCCACCATTCTACTCTCAGGATTCTGGGCACACAAGGGAAACTGTGCTTGGCGTGAGTTTCAAGCCTCCAGTACTAGAACTCAAACCTTGGTCGGCCATGTGAGAGTCCAGCAACATAACCATTACGCCATCTGCTGGTCCTGAGCCATTCATTTTCACTTGGTATCTATTCACACTTCCTTTGTGACTCACCCCTCCCCATTCCTAGTCCAGAAGTGTTGGTAGCCTGGACTTCAGCGCTAAGAGTCTGTGTATGCTTTTACTTCTAGCCACTCTGAAAGTTTCCTGTCCCGACCACAGCAATTGTTTCTAGGTTAGGCACATTACTCGATCAGAATTCATTAGACATCATTTCTGAATTTGGAAGTGACTGTTGAAGAGAAAGAGATACCATGAGGGATCCAATGCCTTCACCTTCAGACCACCTGCTGGCCCCAGAGTGTGGGAACCATTTTTAAGTAGATATAGTCTAAGACATAATTACTGTTGAAAAGTTCATTTACCAACTTTGATCTCATTTACATTAATTCACTTGCTCTTAATAATTATGCTCAAAGTTCTTATGGAAATTTTATGAGATAGTAAAGAAAGCTAGCAATCCTCTTAAGTTAGCTTTTGTTCTTGTTAATATGATTTATTAATATCATATGAATATGATATTAATAAACAGAAGCAAAAAACCTGAAAAGTTACTTATATGACTTTTCTTTTTTTTTTTTTTTTTTAAATTCTGTTCTGTGAGGCAGGAAGAAAGCTAGAACATAGAAGCAGGTAAGGAGGCTAGAGTATCTGCCCATGTGGCTAGATAGAAAAACCTACCTGGGGAGAAAATTCCCTGCTCAAGTAATGTAGATGGGAGATTTCCAATGGGGAACATCTAGCTGATTAAGCCACATTTGATATAACCAAAGAGATGACTCAGTGGACCCAGCCAATGAGCAGCTAATACGACCCTTAATTAGGAATGGAAAACAACTACCAGGCCCTTGAGCCTCTCTCCCTCTCACGGGCTCAGGCCTCCTACCTCCCTTTTACTTCCGAAACAATCCTTTGCTTCCACTCTTGCTGTGTTTTGTTCTATTATTTGTCTGAAACATCAAGAATCTTGGTATCACCGAAGCCATCCTACAAAACTTAACGTACATCAAGCAATTTATTTGTACTGTGCATTTTATTCGGAGGTTGGATCTACAGTTTTATCATCTTAAACATTTAGTGAAGATAATATAAGATTGGTTGACTAGTAGACCTGAGTAAAAAATATATATATATACATTTGCATTGTATTTGCTGTTGATAACTTTGAGCATATACTGTTTTTCTTTTTTCCTTCTTTTTATTAAGCCAAAGACAGTTCATATACCACAGATTACCAAAATCATCTGAACTTGGTGATAATTTAGGTTAGTTCCTATTTTTCTGAGAAAACAATTTATTTGCATTTTAACTGGTACTCAGGGCAGAACCTATAGAACCCTGTATCCTATCTAGGGAGCTAAGGGTTCAATTATTTGGTATTAACAAGTGTTTCCTATAAACAGATTTATAGGCCTACTTCTACAAAATAAAAAGCTTCAAGGAGAGGCTATGCTCTTAGTTTGTTTGAACACTTAATTAATTAATTGATCGATTGATTGAATTCTGAAAGAACCTTTTTTTGTGAGTCAGCCTCACAAAGCAATGTGTTTTACTGCAGCACCACTGCTGCCACTCATCAAGTTTTAAAATCCTATGGAAAAG
>NW_006159671.1:605629-627639 GCF_000334495.1 Tupaia belangeri chinensis | reverse complement strand
CACCACTGCTGGCACTCATCAAGTTTTTAAATCCAATGGAAAAGAACTTTAGGGGACCAGCAAATGGCATAATGGTTATGTTGCTGGACTTCCATATGGCTGACCATTGTGTGAGTCCCAGACCTGGTGGTTTGAAATTCACACTGGGCACGTGAGAGTGTGTGCTCAAAATCCCTAGAGGAGAATGGAGGAGAAGGATTTGCAGTGGCCATCCTCCCCTCCCCAGGGAGTGATTTCTCACTTTCTGTCTCTCTGGCGAGCACGCACACCCTATAGCAAAAATCTCTCAAAAAAAAAAAACAGAGTTCTTTATAAATTAATTTTGGCAATATTATTCAGAGGCAGAAAAATGTCACGTGGACATAACAAACATCCATAGACATATGTGCACATACCTAAATATATAAGAAGCAGACGTAGCTTACCACTTCTGTTCTACATCTTAGCAATGGGTTATGTATAAATATAGAAACTCGAACATCACCGATTAACCTAAGAGTTGATTCTCATCTTTGCCTCCTTATTTTTTTATCTCCAAATTATGTTTTGGGCAGATGGGACAAGTTATGGCTACCTACTCAATGATCGCTATAGCTTTAGTGCCAGTATTTGTGGAAAGGCTTTTAAGGTTTTCATTCACCCTGATGTGTCATCTTATGGAGGCTGTGAACTACATTTTAGGCAATGACTGAGGAGACATCTAGCGGCCATCTGGAGGTTTCCAAGCTCATCTGAATGGATAAAATACTGAGATGATTCCTATCTGTCTTTTTCCTTTCCGGCCTCGGGTATTTGCTTTGGAGGGATCCTGAAGTCTTCCGCAAGCAGGTTAGCCTATGGTTCCAGTGATCAACGGGCTAGAGTAGAAAAGGGCCTGGCAGAAGTTAACAGAGGATGAAGGAGGGAGGGAAGTGAAGGGGAACATACCAAATCTTTCAAGGGAATCACGTAAGAGGTTGGAAGTAGCAGGAGAAAGGAAGAGCAGAAGCCAAGGGCTTAGAGGAGCCCGTTTATGATCTGAGGTTTCCCCAAAAATCAGTGAATTCCAGATGATCCTCAGCAAAAATGTGCCAAAGAGAAGGCAATAGAAAGGTGCCTGTGGCCAGCAGGGGCTTGAGAAGGATTTTCACTGAATTAGGAAATTCTCATGAGAGGAATAGGATGAGAGCAAACAGGCAGGCCTTAGATCAGGTTCTGAATAGAAGCTTCCAATTGTAGTATCTGGCAATACATTTATTTTAAAAATTCCTTTGATACATTTTATTATCACAGTATACTGGGAAGAAACAATATTTCTGACAACATTGAATTTTTTTGAAATTCAATAGAGACAGAACAAGAGAGGAAAACTAAGAAAGCGCCCCCTAGGGGTGTCAGCCATACTGCAATCCCTTCTTCACCCTCCTCTTGGGATTTTGGGCACTCATGCACATACACCCAGTGGTTTTTTGGGTTTTTGTTTGTTTGTTTGTTTGTTTTTTGCTATAGGGCACGTGCACTCGCCAGACAGAGAGACAGAGAGACAGAAAGCAAGAAATCACCCCCCAGGGAGGATGGGCACACCGCAATCCCTTCTCCTCCATTCTCCTCTCGGGATCTTGGGCACGCATGCACATGCGCCCGGCGTGAGTTTTAAGCCACCGGGTCCAGGACGTGAACCACGGTCAACTACGTGGGAGTCCAGTGACATAGCCATTATGCTAACTGCTGGTCCCAATCCAGTGTGTTTCTGAAGCGCTGGGTCCAGGGCTCAGACTCTGATAATGGCCACATGGGATCCAGCTGCCCTAACCACCATGCCACAAGCTGGCCCTGAACTCCTTAAAAAAAAAATACTTATTTGAAACTACAGTTATCTATTTCAAGCGATTCAAAACAAAAACGAATAAACCTTGAAACCAGCAGATGGCATAATGGCTATGTCACTAGATTCCCACATATTGGCCATGGTTTGAGGTTTGAGTACCGGGTCTGGTGGCTTAAACTCATGTCAAGTGTATGTGCACAAATGCTCAAAATCCCAAGAGGAGAATGGAGGAGAAGGGATTGCGGCATGGCCATCGCACTTGGGGATGATTTCTCGCTTTCTGTCTCTCTGTCTCTCTGGCAAGCACACATGCCCTATAGCAAAGATCTCTCAAAAAAAAAAAAAGCTTTTTATGAGGCAAAATCAATAAGCCTTTTATAGCTTAAACATAGATACAAGAGTCTTCTCCAAAGAGGGTTCAAAAGATGCAGCTTTCTAACACCCAGCACTGTTCTCAGGGAGCCAAAAGGAGGAAAGACACATAGCTCTCCTCGAGAGCTGGCGATGCCAGGAGGACATTAGCCGTGGCAGAGTTCAGCTCACCCCTCTGTCCAGCAGCCGCCTCAGGGGCCCAGCCTAACAGGTGACTGCCTGTGCGTGCATGCCCTGGCAGGGGGAATGCCAAGCCCAACTCTCAGGTTATAAAATGAGCTAGACAGAGAGCAATAACTGCCCCTGGGTGGAAAGAATCAATAACCAAACACTACCCTAAAACCAAATTAGCCAAATTCACAGAAGTCACAATCCAAAGAATTAATTTTTACAAATGTTTTTCTTTTGTAAACATGCACTTGAAAATGGTGGAACAAGGAGACATTTTTACCTTCTTCTCTCAACTGGGTGCTACAAACAGAGATCCAGGAAAGCTGACTTTGGCAAGAATGCTTAACCTTTCTCTGGCTTTGTCAGTTTTTCCAGAATCCTACATGTTGGCTCTGGAGTTATGTGGTACCCAGTCATCCCTTTGTGAGCATGTGATGTGTGTGTGTGTGTGTGAGGGGGTGGCCTTTGTGGTAACCAGAAACTGTAGGGAAGGGAAAATACATTTTCCTTGTACCCTTCTAAGTTCTTAGCTGAGGTTCATTAACAGAAGACAAATTAGCAAGAGACAAGCATACAAATTTTTTTACGGTAAGTTTTACATAACATAAGGAAGTGACACAAAAAAGTGACAGTTGACTGTCATGTCTTGGGACCCAAGTGGCCTTGTTCTGCTCAGTGTCCTTTATGCCAGTCAAATGAGACCAGGTTCAGTGGAATAGAGCAGAACTTTATTCTTTGGTCAAGGAATGGTGAGAAGGGAGCTAGTTCTCCAAAGACATCTCCCCCCCCAGTGGGAGTTAAGGTGTCACTTTTACAGGGTCAGAGTCCTCCTCTTTTCTTTTCTTTTTCTTTTTGGAGAGATTTTTTTTCTGTAGGGCACGTGTACTCGCCAGAAAGACAGAGACAGAGAGGCAGAAAGTGAGAAATCACCCCCCAGAGGGGATGGCCATGCCGCAATCCCTTCTCTTCCATTCTCTTGGGATCTTGGGCACATACGCACACGTGCCCCATGTGAGTTTAAGCCACCAGGTTGGGACTCGAACCGTGGTCGACTACATAGGAGTCCAGCGACATAGCCATTACGTCAACTGCTGGTCCCAAGCCCCTCCTCTTTTTCACTAGGCACAGTTTGCACACTTCACAGTTTGCACACTTTACACTCATAGACTCCTGGAGCATGCACCATCTTCTCCCTTTGCATCTAGCACCTTCTTTTTTACTCAGTACCTTCTGCACACATCTCATTTTGCACGTGTTACACCACTGCCCTCTGGTTAATACTGGTACTACAACTTGTCCTCTTAAAGTCTTTTTGCTTTTATCAAATTTACTATAGGGTGTGCGTGCTTGGCAGAGAGAAGAGAGGGCAAGAGAAAGTGAGAAAGCATCTCCCAGGGGGCACAGTCACACTGCCATCCCTCCTTCTCCATTCTCTTCTCGGGATTTCAGGCACGCACGTACATGTGCCCGACTTTAAAGACACCAGGTTTGGGACTCAAACCATGTGTTGACTATGTGGGATCCAGCTGCCTTCGCCACCGTGCTATCTGATTGGCCTGACCTCTTGTACAACCTCTTGTATGGACCTCTTGGTTCCTGCAAGCATTACAGCTGAGGAGAATGATTAGTTTCTGTCACTGAAGGGTTTTCTGAATACTAAAAAAATAAAAGCACACAGAAATAGTTAAACCAGAGCATTAGTATGCTAGGTTTGAAAAGTTATGGAGAGTTAGGAAGTTGTTGAAGAGGGCCGGGCAGTGATGTGGCGTTAAAATGTGATGTTGGCAAGGCAGACTCGGGTGGGAGGGCTGCCTGGTCACTCATGGAGACCTCCGAATATCTGGACACATCTGTGCACCCAGTCCAGGTGGCGTGGGAACCCTGCTGGGGGTGCTGTCTCTTTCTCTCTTATTCCTGGAAGAAATGAATAGACTAAAAATAAAAGTCGTGAAGGAATGTGAAAGACAAGGGGTATGAGCTAAGTCTGATAAATGGGGGAACAGCAAGGGCTGGTCCTTCAGATTCCTTTCAGTGTCTGCATCTTGGAGGTAAGGATGTTCCTCTCTATACGGGAAGGACACGTCTCACCTGAGGGTCTTTATGACCTGCTCCAGTGAATAAAGGTGGGGAAAGCTAGAAAATCCTTCTTGCCTTTCCTCAAATTCCTTCCATTTAAAATATTCTATGCCAAGGTGCTACATTTGGGGTAGCAGATCCTGAACCCCATTTTCTAATACAGGCCATCATCCCATCTCAGGAAGAGGAGCTGTCCAGAAATAAAGTCAGAGCAGAAGTAAAGCAAGGTCAAAGGACACAGAGAGAAATTGGGTCCTGTGGCACTGCTAGAGATAACTTTGCAGGCCAATTAGTTATTGTTGTTTGTTTATTTCAATCACTTGCAACAGAAAGAATCTTCACTGATTTGGGAGCTGTATTTATTAATGAATTACTTTTGTGTTAATTGCTGGGTTGAGTGCTTCCACATCTTCTCTGTTTTATCTTCCTGTCCTCACGATAGTCTATGAGGTGGAAATGAGATCAGTACTAATGTTACTAGGAAATGGAGCATAAAAGCCATTCAATAATTCATCTTAGGTCATACGACTTATAAATGAAAGAATTGGGACTTCAATTTAATTCGAGTCACATTCTTATTATAAAACTGGCGTTTTGAGACATGGAACAAATATTCCCTATGTCTTTTTCTTTTTCTTGTTTAAGTCACTTTATGGACATCTTTGGAGGAAAAAAAATAAAAAAAAATAAAAGAAACTCAGTCAGTTTGGCCATTTGCCAATTCTGGTTCCTTCCAGGAGGTCTGATTAACATCAATTAGTTATTTATAACTGGGAATTCATAATTGACCAATTATTATGAATTTCCACGTTTTTAAAGATGCAAACGTCAGCTAGCCGTGGTTCTATGTAATAGTGATGTGTCTCCACACCACTCCCACCGCCACTGACCTCTCGTTTTCCTGAGTATTGGGCAAAGTCACTATAGTTAGAGATGCCAAATCGATCCCTCAACCCCAGACTTGGTTTTGTTAGTTACTGTCTTAATGGAATGAGCGTTCTCTGAAGGCAGAGAACTTTGTTTTGCTCTTTGTTAAATTCTTAGCATCTAGATCAATGCATGATCAGCATAGGCATCAAATCAATATTTGCTGACCGAAATGAATGAATGAAAACAGTTTAGTGTTCCCTGACTGCATCGGACAGCTTGGAGAGCTGCCTGAGAGCATGATACACTTGACAACACTGGCCAAAACCCTTTTTTCTCGTATATTCCATACCTTCAAGCTACAGAGCTAAGCCTTGGCTGATAAATTTTGGCAACTCTCTTCTTAAAACCTCGTTGTTTCTCTCAAGTTCCACAGCAGGATTCTATGAGCCCTGGTGAGGCACTGAAACTGAATGTGAACTCATACAGTTTCTGGATAAAAGAGGAGAAAAGTCTCATTCTGACATCTGAATTTCTTATTTTGATGGGCTAGGCGGATCTCATGGAAGATTTGGCTGGAGACAAATTGGAAATGAGGTCACTGAATATGATTTGGAAGGAAGCAATTTGGCTAAAACGAAGCTGGCATTTAGGACAATTTGATGAAAATAGTTTGGTGAAGAAAAGTTAATCTCCTCAGTTATTGATCTGTACAAACATTGGTTAATTTGGTTCACTTTGATGATGGAGTCTTTTTACATCTTTTAGCATCTTTAACATTTTAAAGAACTCAAGATTTTTTTTTCTTTTTCTTGTTTAAGTCACTTTATGGACATCTGTGGAGGAAAAAAAAATAAAAAATAAAAGAAACTCAGTCAGTTTGGCCATTTGCCAATTCTGGTTCCTTCCAGGAGGTCTGATTAACATCAATTAGTTATTCATAACTGGGAATTCGTAATTGACCAATTATTAAACTGAATTACCAGAATACAGTCACCTTCTCAGCTTGACAAATAATGCAGTTCTCCTTTCAAACATTTGAGCTCTTGGAAACTGGCTGCGTTGTTTTTTTTTTTTTTTTTTTTACCATTTTTATTAAATTTATTGTTAAGAGAGAGCAAGGAAGGGGAGAAAGTCTCAAGTGTAGGGGAGGATTCTGGCATGGACAAAGGCATGGTTCTCTGCTCAGAGCCTTCTCCACTTACATTGAACACTAGCAGGCAAGCTCAGTTGTTGAAGTGGAAAGGAAGGATCGGTTGGGAAGCAAGCCACTGGGGTTTTCATGGAGTGTCAATGCTGTAAACTCTGCTTAGGGCACAAGAGGGCAGGGCAGGGCTAGATATCCCAGCACCCACTGCTTGAACTCACCATGACTTGCCTCTGAACACAACCTTCAAACCTCAAGTTTGGGATAACGATTATGGTTATGAGGCTGTTAGTGAAATACATGCAGGTCGTTTTTTCAGTGCTTTTATTAGAAAAAAATTGAAACATGCACAAAAGTAGCAAGAATCACGTATTGAATTCTCACATCTGTCTTCCAGATAAAATAATGAACAACAGTTCACTACCTGAGCTTCATTGCTCCTTTTGCTATTTCACTATTTTTTTTTTTCTGGAGTGTGTGTGTGTGTGTGTGTGTATGCATATATATATATATATTTACATGTGTCTATTTATTTATCTGCTGTGCTTTTCAAGCCACCAAGTCCAGGACTTGAACTGTGAGAATCCAGGGGCCCAACCATCATACCACCTGCTGGTCCTTTCTGGAGTATTTTATTTATCTTTATTTAATTTATTTTTTAAAGAATTTTTTTCTTTAACTTTATTTATTTACTTATTATTTTAATTTGACCAGAGGGGGACAGAGTGAGTGAGAGAAAAGAGGGAAAGTGAGAAAGCAAGCCGCCAGGTCCAGGACTCGAACCTCAGTCGGCCATGTGGGAGTCCAGCACCCTTAACCACCATGCCACCTGCCAGCCCCTCTAGAGTATTTTAAAGTAGATCACAGATATTATGTTATTTTCCCCCTATCTACTTCATTTAGCATCTCCAAAAAGTAAGGAGAGAGACAGAGAGACAGAAAGCGAGAAATCACCGCCTGGGGGGAGAGGGGATGGCCACACCACAATCCTTCCTCTTCCATTCTCCTCTCAGGATCTTGGGTACGCACGCACACATGCCCAGCGTGAGTTTAAGACACTGGGTCAGAGACTCGAACTGCGGTCGACTACATGGGAGTTCAACGACATAGCCATTATGCCGACTGCTAGTCCCAGGCTTGATTTTCAAGCTGCAGGGTCCAGCATTCAAACCATAGAGTTGACCATAGGATCTAGCCACTTTAACCTCTATGCTACTGCTGGTCCAACTTTTCACATTTTTAAAGCAAGAGTAAATAAACATTGTATTCTCAATGGCCCATTTAGCATAATTATAGCTTGTAGAACTTAGTTTTATGCCAGGTTATTTTAAACTGAAGGGCACAAGTCTCAAAGGCAGATAAATCCATGTTCAAATCCCAGCCTTACTTACTAGTTGGGTATCTATTAAGTATAGCCCTTGTTTCTTTATTTGTAAAACAGATGTCTTGGGACCCAGGATTCTTGGAAGGAGAAATGAGACAATTTATGGCAAGCCTTTGGGACACAGCTGCATGATAGGTAACTATTATTACCACCACAATTTATTTTCCTAATACTTGGTACTTCTGAGCAAGACGGGTAATAAATAACAAATTCTGATGGCAATTGCAGAAAGTTCAGTTTCATCCTCATCATGGGTGAAAGTCTAATTGGTTTAGCCCTGTCGTGTTCGTTCTCTTGCAGAGAAACCATTCATTGACTGGAAATCAGTCTCTCTCTCTGGAATGTAGACACCAGAGCTTCCGTGGAGCCATAGGATGACAACGTCCTATTATGTGTTACGGTGATGCTAAACAAAGGTTTATGAGTAGAGTCAGAAGCCAAGAATTTGTAATCCCATTTTTCTTGTCAAATCCCAGTCCCTGATCCAGTAACAGCAGCAGCAATAATAATGATAACCTTTATTCTTCCCATTGACAAGACTGCCAAGCCTTAACTGGTGAAAAGAATTCACCTGGAATGCCAAAAGTCTTCCATAATTTCAGATATAATAAATGACAGGGCTGCGGAGAAGCATTCGAAAAATGACTATTGCCTGGTGACTGTTAAAAGAAAAGAATCCCAAGGACTAGAAGGGGCCACTAAAGCTCCCTGGTCCTCTAGAGATTGTTGCTGAGAATCTAATATAGAACGACAGTGTCCTACAGGTGCAGAGATATTTCTACCCTCCCTACTGGCATGGCCCACTTCAGTGTGAGCCAAGAATTATTTTGGAATCCAAAGTAGAAAAACCTGTCTGTTTGCAAATTACGTATTAATGGAAAGAAGAGAGTAAAATTAGCTGCTGGTATTTTAAATTTCTTTTGTTGACCTGAAATAGTCTATTAATTCCCAGTTGAAGAAGTCTTACTTTTTAGTTAAAATCTAGCATTTTGCCATATAGCACTTTTGGTACAAATTCAGCTATAAGTAAATAAATGAACATTTTAAAATAGTAATTAAAATGTTAAATTATGTGCTTGTTACTTTAAATAATTATATGTGCTCATTAAGGAAGAATGTGGGGCCAGCTGGTGACACGGTGGCTTAGGTGGCTGGATCCCACATGGTCAATAGTACTGTTCCAGTCCCAGACCAGTCACTTGAAAAACAAGCTGACCATGTGTGTATGTGTGCCCAAAATACGAAAAGAGGGAGAAATGGAAGAGAAGGGATTATGGTGTTAGTGTTACCAAGAGGGGGTGCTCTCTCTCTCTCTCTCTCTCTCTCTCTCTTACTTTTCCTCTCCCTTCCTCCCTGGTGAGTATACACACAGTCTGCCAAGTTAAAAAAAAAGAAAAAAAAATCAAGTCTATAAACATTTATTTGAAGACAAAACAATCTGGCAATTGTAGTGTTATGTTAATACAATGAAGAATGACCTCCATGTATCATGTTCATTGGAGATGAGAATCTTCCACAGTAACTTTGAAGGTATCCATGACAAAATCATCATTCTGTTTTCTAATGTGCTACAAAAACGGATATCAAAAATACTGTCATAAAAGTATTGTGCTTTTTTCAGTGAATTCATGCTGTACGTATGTAAGGTACAATGACCATATATAAAGAACTATTAAATAAAAACCCAAATGTATTCTTTATAGAAAAACTTGATTTCTGCTTTTTCAACTACTGATTTCAATCAAACCTATTGTAGTTCAAAGAGAAGGATGGTTATCAGCTGGATAACTGGTCAGCGGCCTCACGAATGACTTCATGTACAAACTAAATTCCTCGATTTAAGATCGGATGACCCTTTCCCTTGAAATCACACAGAAGAGGTAACAGCCTGCCAACGAAGCTAGCATGAGTTCATTCGGTCGGTATTTCTTCTCTGGATGAGATGGGCTGCTAGAAAGCATCAGTCCTTCGGTGGTCATGGTTCAAAAGTGGACCTAATTATGAGGAAAACATGCTAATTGTCAGAAACAGATGCTGTAAGATGAGTGAGTCATTTTTGACAATGTAATCAAAGCTCTTGGAATGATTATCTGACTCTGAATTACGGATTCCAGAATTTAAGAGTTGGAGGAGCCTTTAAGTCCTTTGGCTTTTCCAAGAGCATCTGATCAGATTACACCAGAGACTCCTCTGACCTTGCGGAAACCCCCAAGGATGAAGATTCTTTTCTTATCTTACTAATTAATTCCAAGAGCTTACTAACACAGACGCCTAAGACCTTTAATAGAGTCCAAAGTGAATGCGATATTTTTGTTGTAGTCCCCATAATTTTCCAAATGTATGCAGCAGGATGTTGTAGAAACAACTTTGAAGTTGGAATCAAGAGACCTGGATTTGGGAGCTAGTGGCGTGGTGATTAAGGGCGCTAGACTCCCACATGGCTGACAGCAGTTCGAGTCCCAGACCTAGAGGCTTGCTTTCTCATTTGCCCTCTCTCTCCCTCTCTCTCTCTCTCACTCTGTACGTCTCTGGTCAAATTAAAAATAAATAAATAAGTAAAGAAAGTTAAATAAAATAATTATTAGAAAAAGAGAGAGAGAGAGACCTGGATTTAATGCTTCCTATTTGACTTCTGGCAATTCCTTTATCCTTCCAGGGTTCAGTTTCCTTACCTGTAAAGTAAAGCTAATGATTCTTAAGGGTCTCAAAGAAGCTTGTGAGAATCAAGTAAGGAGAGGTATGTGAAAACGTAGTAATTGTAAAGTTATAATGATCTTAAGTCTTAAGATAAATAGGAAATACAGAAAGAAATAAAGATTTAGGGTTTAGGTCTACAATAGTTGTGTTACTAGGAATTTTGTGTGATTGCTATGTCTGATCCCTAGGCCCAAAATCTACAGAATGTCAACTTTCATCCCTTACTCTTAGATCCTTTTTAGCACACTGTGAACCGTAAATCAGTGTACAGATTAAGCTACAATAAAAACGATAAGTGCTATTATACTGAGAGCCAGTGGACCACCTGTTTTAGAAAAGCCTGAGGCTATGTTGCCTAATAAGGGTTGAGGTTTTTTTTTTTTTTTTTGAGCCAATAGGCATATCATTTATGAATAAATCTTGTTTCCAAGGAACTTGACAATGCAGACAATCAACTGATCCTAACATGGTAATCAGCACTCCAAATTCAAAGGACCAAGTTGTAAGGAGCATGTCTACCATTTGTGTAAATCAATTTTCTAAGCTCTTCCATATATTACAAACCAAATGTGAGGATGACTGTCATCATTGGAATAATCCTAGTAATTTGAGAGGTGCCAATAAAAGTAAAAAAGTAAATGTCAGAAGTTCAACCACTTGAATACCTTAAAGCAAAATGGTAAGATAGGTGAAATATACATGTAGAGGTTTGTATTCCAAACTGAGTCATGATACCAATAGCCATCAGAACATAAAACAGTGCCATTTATACAACGCACTGGAGATTTGTACTTTTTTGGCCTTTGTTTCCTCTTCCTTGTTCCTAATGTTCCGTGGAAAAACATCTGTCATTGTCTAGCATCTATGTACTTTGGGTGGCATTCACCACTTCGTTTGGTTTTAGGTGACCTCTGATTGCTCTGGGCCAATCTGGATTCATTACAACATCTGTAACATTATTCAGGAGCAAGCTGATTGTAGTAAAGCTTAGACCTTTGTTGGAAGGATGTGGAAGGCAACTTTCTCCCCACAATGTGAAGGAGAAAGGTCAGTGTCCTGCCGGCAGCCATCTTGAGGCTGTGAAGGAAGTCAGCCTGGCAGTAAATATACCAGAGAGAGCAACACAATGTATGTAGAGAAAAGAGGCGGGGCCTCATCCACACCTGGACTTCAGTGATGGAAGTCAATACATGCTCTGTATTTCTGCTACCCTGAGATGTATTTTTTTGTTACTTGCAACCCAATTCATCCTCAATGATACATTTAATGTACAAAGTATTTTTTATTCAGCTATTGCAGGATTGTGCACACATAACGACTCTATGGACTAGATTCGTTATTCCCATTTTTCAGAAGAAGGGAATCTCATAAGTTTATGGATGAACTAAGATCCATAAGAACCAGGGGCAGAAATGGACGCAGATGTTCTAACCAAAAAGCAATTCGTTTCTACACTATCATGTCATTTTGAAAGGGTAGATTTTTAAACCTTTATGGCCTAGGTAACATGTAAGGTTTTATCATGATTAATAAAATTGAAACATAGTGCGCACTTATTACGAAATTTAAAGTATTGATCTTCAGTTTACAGAAGTGATTGATTCCTTAATATTTTAGTCTTTTCTTGCCAGATTGGTCCTAATCTGTGATGTAAATATACTATGATTGTCACTAAGTATATTATAGTTTTAGTTCTATCCTATAAACAAGGCAGCCATGTGGATCTTGAGTTATATGAAAGCCGGGATTGTAAATATGTCATGGTTAGTGTTACAGATATGACCTTAAGAATATCCAATGGTGGGGCCAGCAGGTGGCATAGTGCTTAAAGCGCTAGACTCCCACATGGTCGACCTGAGTCCTAGGCCAGGTGGCTTGAAAATCACCCTGGGCCTGTGTGTACGTGTGCCCAAAATCTCAGGAGTATAAGGACAATGGATTGCAATGTGGCCATCACCCCAGGGGGTGATTTCTCACTTTCTTTTTTTCTTTCCCTGTCTCTGTCTGGTGTGTGCATGTGTCCTTTGGGGAAAACAAAAACAAAAACAAAAACAAAACAACAACAACAACAACAAAAAAAAAAAGAACAAACCAAACTAAAAAAAAACTAAATGAATTAAAATACGTAAATAACATCCATTGGAAATCTCTGAATGACTGCCAGTTTCAAAACAATATTTTCTGAAGTCAAGATGAGATATCAAATGAACCTGTTGCCATGTGTTAGTGTTTCCCTAAAACACCCCTTCTCCAATGTCACGGACAAGGATATGGATATGGATAAGGAAGGCTTAATTGATATTCATCATTCATGTGTCATGACTTTATTGAACACAAACTATGTGTCAGGAACTATCAGAACCCAGAGTTACATGTGCATACATTATCATTTATCCTACATTTAGACTTCCCTGTCCTTTTATTTTAATTTAGTCAGCTAATAATTAGCAATTATTTTTGAAAGAATTATCTATCTAATTTAATTTATTATTATTATCATTTTAACTTGACTAGAGAGAGACAGAGAGAAAGGGAAAGTGAGAAAGCAAGCTGCCAGGTCTGGGACTCAAATTGCTGTTGACCATGTGGGAGTCCTGCACCTTAACCACCATGCCATCTGCCAGTCCCAATAATTAGCAATTATTGATTGAACACCTTCGAGGAGAATGTGAGAAAATCATGGCATGGTTTTTCTCTTAAAAGAGTTCATAGTAGAAGTGTAAAGGAGAAAAAAAGAAATACCGAAACAGTAAGCTACTTAAGAACAATTAAATTCTATGTCTGTGGCTCTGAATCTGCTTCCCGTTGGTAGCCACAGAAGAAATGTGAGTGTGGGCCCAGTTTTCATAAATAGCTTCAGGAAGGGAGTGGAGTATGAATTCAGTAAGAATAGGCACAAAAATCTGATTTTCATGAACGGGGGGTTGCAAGACCTGTCTCCATGAATCTGGTTCTAGATTATCCCTGTGATTTTTTGTTTTTTTGTTTGTTTGGAGAGAGATTTTTTTGCTATAGGTTATGTGTGCACACTGGAGACACACAGAGAGACAGAGAGACAGAAAGCGAGAAATCGCCCCCTAGGGGAGATGACCACGCCTCAACCCCTTCTCCTCCATTCTCCTCTTGGGATTTTGGGCATGCACGCACATGCGCCTGGCATGAGTTTTAAGCCACTGAGTCTGGAACTTGAACTGCAGTTGACTACATGGGAGATCAGCAACGTAACCATTTGCCATCTGCTGGTCCCCAAAATATCCCTGTTTTAAGCAATGACCCTAGCTTTTAAAGCCGGTGCCATCTGGGCCCAGCAAGTGGTGTGGTAGTTAAGGCACTGAATTCTCACACAGTGGTTCGAGTCCCAGACCCAGCAGCTTGAAACTCATGCTGGGCATGAGTGTATTCTCAAAATCCTGAGAGGAGAATGGAGAAGGAATTGTGGCATGATCCTCTCCCCTAGGGGGGTGATTTCTCACTTTCTGTCTCTTTGTCTCTGTGTCTCCACTGAGCACACAAGCCCTATAGCAAAAGTCTCTCTCTAAAAATTAAAAAAAAAAAAAAGACGTTTTAGCTTCAGAAGCCCTTTTTTAAAGTCTGAAATACAAATTAGATACAAGTATCAGTGCTCTGGTTCAAGTGAGGCACAGACCTAAGGCTCTGTTTTTTACTCCACCTTCATTCTCTCATTCTCTTTATCCCCAGGACAGGCTCTTTGGGTCACCTGTGCTACACCATGTCAGCCATCTGCTACTTCAACAAGCGGTAATAAAGCAAGCCCAGAACCCAGGGGTGTACAACAAAGAGCATTTGCACCATGTCCTGTGGTTCTACAATGTGTGGGGCGATGGCCCTAGCAGAGGATTAGGGGAAAGAGGGGCAACTACCTGGAGTTTAAGGGGCGCCAAGTGGGCCCTGCTGCCTTAATCAATATTACTGATCTTTCCATTTATGATTCTTTCCAATGGGTCCTCTTTTCCACTCTTATTTTCAATCAAATTCTTTACAAAAAGATCAACTGGGGACCAGCAGATGGCATGGAGGTTAAGGTGCTGGACACTCCCACATGGCTGACCACAGTTTGTCCCGGACCTGGCACCTTTTTATCTCACTTACCCTCTCTCTCTTTCTTTCTCTGGTCAAATTAAAATAAATGAACGAATAAATAAAATTAAATAAATTATTCTTTTAAAAATAAATGATCAACTGCCTACTGTATACTCAAGCCTACTTTGGCTACTTGAGAAATAGAATTCAACCTATGGGGAGAGTTTTTGGTACTAATTGATACTAAGGTCTCAACGATGATGAAGAAGATTCCATGGATTGCTAAAAAGACTCATAACTGTAGGAGAGCAAGGATACCCAGGTGGACAGTGGCAGTAAGACCCTGCTGGGCAGAAGCGTGGGACACAAACAGGGTTGCTGAGACGGCGACGTGGGCTGAGTATGGAAGACGCAGTGGTGATCTCCCGATGGATCTGAGTGCTGGGTTCACATCATGCCTGACACTAGACCATTCAAAACACAACTTCAGAAACCACTCAGAAACAACTGCAGCAGATAGATCTAGGCTTAGTTTGGCTCTTTGACAAGCATAGCTATTTAAAAATGAGTTTTTCCTCCTGGTTTTGTTAAAATGTCCCTAGCCAAACCTCGCCATTATAACATAGCACTCCAGGTCCAGGCTTCCAAGTTTGGGCAATGCTGTCTGGTTGGCGCACAGAAGTTTCCCTGTAGTTCCTAGTTTACCTTTCTCGCTCCTAGACACTCTTTATCCATCCAAACAATGACAAAGTGAAAAAAAGAAAGAGGAGAAGAAGGATAGGAAGAGGAAGATGAATAAAAAAGGAAGGAAGAATAAAAGATGAAGAAGGAGGGAGGAAGGAAGGGAGGAAACACAGAGGTTGGTTCTAGGGACACATTCATCTGGAGATTAGAACCCAATACAAAAGAGACACCAGTTCTAAAAAGGAACAGCTTGACCCAGGTCAAATGACCTGTGAGACAAGTACATTGAAAGAGTCAAAAGAGAGCCAGTTCGGGACCAGCAGTTAGCGTAATGGCTATGTCGCTTGACTCCCACGTAGTCAACCGCGGTTCGCGTCCCGGACCCGGTGGCTTAAAACTCACGCCGGGCGCGTGTGCGTGCATGCCCAAGATCCCGAGAGGAGAATGGAGGAGAAGGGCTTGCGGCGTGACCATCCCCCCTGGGGGGTGATTTCTCACTTTCTGTCTCTATGTCTCTCTCTGTCTGGCGAGTGCACGTGCCCTGTAGCGAAAAACCTCTCCAAAAAAAAGAAAAGTGCCAAAAGAGAGCCAGTTCCACAATTTGGTGAAGAAGGCAGCTATGCAGTTGAGTCCCAAATCCAACATATGTCAGGTGCATGGAAGTGCATGTCCCAAATCCCGGAAGCAGGGAGAGATGGAAGAAAGGGGAGAAAGGGGATTGCTGTTTGACTGGGCCCCATGGAAGGCAGTGCTTCCCTCTTGGGCTCTGTCTTTCCCTGGTGAGGACATGTGCCCTTGAGTGAACACAATGAAGATTCAAAGGAAAAACAATCAAAACAAGTGGCTGGAAAAAAAACCCGAGAGGAATAAGTCAGAAAGGAAAGGTGGAGTTCAACCAGTAGAGATGACCTCATTTCAAAAATGGGCAGAGAAGGCGCCAGTCCCGGACCTGGCAGCTTGCTTTCTCACTTTCCCTCTCTCTGTCCTCTCTCTCACTCTGTGTCTCTCTGATCAAATTAAAATAAATAAATAAAAGTTAAATAAACTAATTCTTCTTTTATATTATTTTTTAATTATTTATTTAATTTTATTTATTCATTCATTTATTTTAATTTGAGCAGAAAGAGACACACACACAGAGAGAGGGAAAGTAAGAAAGCAAGTCACCAGGTCCAGGACTCGAACTATGATTGACCATGTGGGAGTGTCCAGAGCCTTAACCACCACACCACCTGCTGGTGTTGTCCTGAATAAAATAATCCTAAAAAAATAAGGGGGGGAAATAAAAGGGCAGAGAGGCTAGGCCATTGCTGAATTACCAGGAAAAATGATGAAAAGTATGTTAACTTTTACCCTCTTGCACAAATCACCTAAAAGCAAAAATTTCTTCAGTAGTGAAAAATTGGCAGTTTGCAGAAAAAAGAAACTTAAAAATTTCATATCTCGCATAAAGTGAGCCGGCTGAAAACTCTCTTCCCAAACCCAGCAGGAAGTATGCTCTGAGGGTGGTTGGCTCTCAAGGATGTCAGGGTAGTTCCTGTCCTTCAACTGAGCCTTTGGCCCAGAGCAATTTCCCACTTTGATGAGGATTTCCTATTTGTCACTAGCTGGGGTTCCACTAAAAAATCCTTTTCCGTTCTTTTCCAAGAGAACAATTAGAATAGGCTCCCAGGCAAGATGACAAAGCCATCCTATTTCTGATGGCTATGGCCGAGTCCTAGAAAGTTCCATTCCTTGCAAATATCCAGATCCTGGGCAGCTGTACATGACTTGGTTTTTCAAATAGAGTTCCAGGACTGTCCCTTCCCTGGAGATTCGCCCTTTAAGCTGTAGAGTGACAGGCATCAAATGATACCCATCCTCAGCCACCCGGGAGCCAGGGAGAATTTTTACTTTCACAGCTGAACCAAACTTCACAATGGACCAGGGAAGAATTGGTAAAAGGGTGAGCTCCAGCGACGGTCTTCAAACCGGAATACTAATGATGACCTTTAATGAAGCCTGACAGTACAATCTGTTTCTCATTGTTGCTTAAGTGCCGGCTCCCAGGCACACCCTGGCTTTCAAGGCAGGGCCAGACTGGGATAAATGGGCCCTGCTGGTGAGCAGGCCTGAGCACAGCTGATCTTTCAGCCGGGATTAAATTAATTAAAGTGATTCTCTTGGCCAAAGAATGAGTCTTTTTATCTGTCATTATTGCATTGTTTATTAATCTCCAATGGAGGCTAATTGGTATCTGAGCTTTTGCGGGTGAGGGATCTTGGAGTGACAGGGATGAAATTGTCCTCATTTGGAATGGAGAGAAGAGGAAAGGTTGTCTTAGTTCTAGAAGCGAAATGAGCTTGTTAATTTAAGACCTACATCAAAAGACTACAACAGCCCAAGGCAAGAACAGTAAGGCAAAAATCAACCTAAATGGAGAAAGGTTTAGCTCTGTTGGCTTTGCCTCCGGTTATTAATCAGTGGAATAGTCACGAAGAAACTTACTACAGCAGAGTGTCGTGCCAGGGAGTCAGAGGGACCTGTTCGTATGTCATGGCTCCTTGAAAGGGTGCACTTGAAAGGTAAAGATGCCCGAGTTCTGTGTCCCAGAAGAATCCGGAAAAACTTGATATTTAGCTCATTCAAACCCCCATTTTTAACAGACAGTGAAGAATATATAATCAGCAATGATGACGTTTATCAAAGATATGGTATTTCGCTGGCTTGGAACACTAATATGTCATCTAAATATTAAGGGAACAGTCTCCCCTCTCCTGTGCTTTCTGCAGTGCTCCCAGGGGTGGGCTGAACTTGGAAGGATGATCCATGTAGAGGATCTGGGGTTTGGGCAGATCAAGGCAGAGTATGGACCCAAGGCATCTTGGAACAGCCTCGCCAGGGAAGGAGAGAACCAAAATTCTATTTGGGTTAGTAAAGACTTTTCAGGTTGCCCATGACATTTGCTTTCAAGAACATTCCAGGGAGGGATATTCTGGAGATATTCCTTCTGAAGGCTAAATGGCTTTAGTAGTTCTTTTCCTATTGGTTTGAGTTGTGAGGTTTAGGAATTGCAAAAGGTGATCAATTACAAGATGTAATTTTGCAGCTTGGGGGTTCTCTGGTGACACCACCCTTCCCAGCCTGAGGTAAGCTGCTAGTCAGAAATCTTGGTTCATGATTCTTGACCTTAGACTTCACTCTGGTGGCTTTTGTCTCTTGTCAACAGTTGTATCATTCTGTCCATTTTATTCATTCTGTTGGTTGTTTCCATTCTGTTGACTGTATCCATTCTACTGGTTGGATCCATTCTGTTGGCTGAATCCATCCTGTTGTTAACAGAAAATACCTGAATCTGGGTATTTAAGAGAATAGATTTCACTCAGCTCACAGTTCGAAGGTCCAAGGTTCAGAAACCCCGTATAGTCAGGACCTTGCTGTAGACAGAACACATGGTAGAGGGAGAAGGTGAGCGTATGTGTGTGTGTCTCTTATTCCCTCTCCCTGTAAGTCCACCAGGATTCAAAGGTTCCACCTTTTAACACCATAATCAAATTGAGTTTACCTATTATGCCTCAATATGACCAAATTCCAGCTACATGAATTCTAAGGGGACACACTCACACTGGAGCAGCACTCCCACCTTTTCCACTCTGACCAGTAGGAACCACCTTAGCTTCTGATAAGCAAAACGCAGCTCAAGATATCAAACAGTGAGTGCTTCTCTTGCCTCCAGGCTGCATCCCAGTGGGTGGGTGTCCACAATAGAGTCTGAGCAGCAGAATACGGGTGTTTGGGAGAGAAAACCAGGGGCGGGCTTCCAAGTTCCATGATTATATCAGACCCCCAAAGTATTTCCTTCCTTCCTTCCTTCCTTTTTCACTTTTTTTTAAAAAAATTATTATTATCTTTTTTCCTAATTTGTCAGGGGGAACTTACTGGAGAGAAACAGTGAGAAAGAAAGTGAGGAATCACTGCCCTGCCCCCCAGGTGAGAATGGTCACACTGCAGTCCCTTCTCCATTCTACTCTCAGGATTTGGGGTACACACACAAGTACCCAGTGCACTTCTCCAGTCTCTGGGTCCAGAACTTGAACCACACAATCGGCCATATGGGATCCAGTAAACTTTTTCTTTAAATGCCATGTTTATTCATATATTTCCAAATATATGTAAATATAAAAAGGAAGTTTTACAACAGGAAAGATTGCCTTATGTGCAACACGAATTCCAGTTAACTCATGAAGGAATCACACATGACCTACTTCAAGCCAATCTTTTTTTTTCCACCCAGAATACAGTGTATATTGGCTCAATCAAGCACATCAACATACGTGTTATCAACAAATAATTTCCATTTCTTATGTCTTGTATATTTTGCCTTTTTTTTTTCTTTTTGCCATCCTTGATTCCCTATCCCTCACCCTCTGCCTTGTCCCACCCTCCTTCCCTTTGTGTCTGGTATCCATGGTTGCTTTCTATGCCTTTCCCCCCATTTAATTGATTTGCTAACTTTAACCACCAGGCCAAGCTATTCTGTTTTTGTTTCCTTAGATTGCTTGCACTGCCTTTGGTGTGATGTAAAGAATACAACTTTCTTGATGAGATGCAACCATCTCGAATCACTAACCGCAGCAGGAAGGATGTCTCTGCAACTTCTCTTGTTCTGGTGCTCACTACCGATGTGTGTTGGAGTCTCACGTGCGCTCCATCCTGCACGGCCCCTCCACTGTGCCTGTGTTGGTGGACAGCACCCTTTTGTTGCTAGAGCTCACCTGACACAGGGCAGGTAGAATCCCCAGGACTTCGCCTCTCAGGGGTTCCTTGGCCCTTTTTTTCCTTCCTACCTTCCTAGCTTCTTCCCCTTCCTTCCTCCTTTCTTTTTTAAATTTTCAGAGGGCATCTACACTTGCCAGAGAAAGAGACAGAAAGCACTCTCCCCACCCTCCATGGGCCACTGTCATGCCACAATCTTTTTCTTTTTTTTCTTTACTTCTTCATCCTGTTAGGGTTTGGGGCACACATGCACAAGTGCCTGGAGTGTTTTTTCAAGCTGCAGCCAGCCGTGGGATCCAGCTCCCTATGTCCAGAGCTGAGCAGGCTTGACCTGCAGGGCACGTCCAGCGCTGGCGGGAGGGCAGGTCTGCTGGCTCCCATTTGGAGGGTTCAGGGAAAATCGAGGGACCTCTGCCCCTAGGGTTCTCCCTCTAGGACCTCTGGCTAGAGAGCAAGGCTTTCCTCCAAGCTTTTTCTCAAATGTGCCCACTTGTAATTCCAGGTTTCAGGCTGCCGAAGAGCCTGATCCAGGGTGTTCAGGAGGGGGGACACCAGGAAGTTCCCTTCTGTGTGGTCCCTCAGGCACAGAGTGCCTACCTCAGTCTACTTTCCAGAGTCTTCTGAGACTAGCTTTCTGGATTTTTCAGTGTTTTCAGTCGTAGTCAGTAGAAATAGCGTTTCTATTATTGCAGTGCCATTCCAGATCATTTCGACCAAGAAATATTAGCATTAAATATATCATTTTGCTTGTGAAGACAAAGCATAAACCCTAAGTCAAATTTTCTGTAATATCCACTTATTAAATTAAGAATGAGAGGGCCCCAAAAAGTTGGTGGAAAAGTAGAATTAAAGTACAGGTTTATTTTGGTTCAAAAAAATTTTTTTAAATCCATGTATAACACTTTTTAAAAAAAATTTTGCCAGAAGGCATGTACACTCACCGGAGACAGAGAAAGAGAGGAGGAGAGGGAGAAGCCACGCCCTGATGGGATATGGTAACCTCACGACCCTCTTCCTCTGTTTCCCCGTCCCGTCAGGATTGGGGGCACATACACACATGTGCCCCGTGTGCTTATCAGGCCCCCTGAGTTAGGATTTGAATGGTGTGGTCAGCTGTGTAAGACTGACTCCCGTTTTTACAGTACGCATTTCCCATGAACTTTTAAAAGGCACTACGTAGACACCATTACTCACAGTAGATGTGTGTTTTAGTGCAAAAGAGTGGTTAGTGCTTTCTAACCTTCACGCTTTCCAGGCTAGCAGTTTTTCTACTTCTATCAGTTTTCACTCTCAACAGGGGACCAGATTTCACTGGGATGCTTCTCAACTTGTGGTATCCAACTAAAGTGAGAAATTCTCTTTTCATTCCCTGTGGGAATTTTCCCCCTGCGCCAATGAGGAGAGGAACTAGTAAACCCAGTGTGGCTTAGGGAAACCATATCCTGTAGTAAATGTATCCTGTCTCCTCTCTGCCCAACCACAGGTTGGAGACTTGGATGTTGTCATGGAAACTGAGGAAGCTGACCTGGCTTTCATCTTTTTAGCATTCTTATGTGAAGTGTCCTAAGTCCAGGCTTGCTACAGGGATTTGCTAGAGAACAAGATAGAGGGGAAAAAAGGTTTTCAAATGTGTGTCATAGAAGAAGAGAGGGAAAAAAACATATCAGAGAAATTATACACACACACACACACACACACACACACACACAGACCTCAAAAACTTTGAGAAAGGACTAGCCAGTGGTGTGGTAGCTAAAGCAGCTGGCTATACTAATTTTGCAATTGCATGGCAGTCTTTTATGTAAGTGCTTTTCATATATTATTATCTCATATAAGCCTCAAAACAACCAAAGGAGATAGGTACAATTATCATGCCAAGGTCTAGGAAGATTGTCTAACTTGTTCAAAATAACATAGCTTGTGGGACCAGCAGCTGGTGTAATGGCTATGTCACTGGACTCCCATGTAGTCGACCGGGTTGAGTCCCCGACCCAGTGGCCTTAACCCAC
>NW_006159671.1:593095-604453 GCF_000334495.1 Tupaia belangeri chinensis | reverse complement strand
GGGAGGAGAAAGGATTGCGGCATGGCCATCCCCCCTCTGGGGGCTGATTTCTTGCTTTCTGTCTCTCTGTCTTTCTGGTGAGCACATGCATCCTATAGCAGGAAAAACCTCTCCAAAATAAAAAAATAAAATAACATAACTTGTAAGTAGTGGAAGAGAGATTTTGTGTGTGTAGTCTGGCTCTCAAGTCAGGAATATTAATTACTATGTAAAAAATTTCAAACTTCACTGTGTTGCAAAAAGGTTAGAAAAATATTGACCCCAGACTGAATCCTTGTACACAATAAGACACATAACTAGCACTCTAGCATACAGTTAACCAGAAGGAGGTGTGGTGGTTAAGGAACTAGATTCACACCTGGTTGACCACAGTTTGTATCCTAAACCTAGAGGCTTGCTTTTTCACTTTCTCTCTCTCTCTCTCTCTCTTGTCTCTCCCTATAGCAAGTTAAAAAATAATAATAGTAATAATAAATATAGTTAAATAATTATTTTTAAGAGGGTTGTTTTTTGTGCTTTTTTAGTGTTTTTACTTGTAGTCATACTCTTTTTTAAAAAAATATTTATTTAACTTTATTTATTATTACTATTATTATTTTTTATTTTGACCAGAGAGAAACAGAGAGAGAGAGAAAATGAGGAAACAAGCCACCAGGTCTGGGACTTGAACTATGGTTGACCATTCCCGAGTCCAGCGCCTTAACCACCATGCCACCTGCTCATCCCAAATAAACAATTCTTTATTAAAAGAGAGAGAGAGAGAGAAAGCTTTGAGACATAGATTTAGAAAGGACAATTATGACAAACACATGGAGTATTGACTTTGTGTCAGACATTGTTCTAAGCACTTTATATACTAATTCACTTGATTTTTACAATAACCCTAGGAGGTAGGTACTATTATTATATTCATTTTTTAAAAAGAAGAAACCAGGCAGAGAGGTTAAGTGACTCACCAGATGTTATAACTAGTGAAATAACTTGTATTATAGAACCAGTAAGTGCTGAATCTGGAATTTATACTCAGTCTGACTCCAGAGTACATGCTTCTGTCTGCCACTTTAAACTGCTTTCGTGCTGTCAGTTACCAAAGAAGTAATCCAACCACAACTACCACCACCAGGACAAATTTAAACACTCCCCGAAATCGAAGTTACAGATTGTTTAGCTTTATGTGAAAATAAGCTCATTAGGAAACTCAAATGGGGGTGTGTACAGCAGGTGGCATGGTGGTTAAGGGGCCTAGCCAACCATGGTTCAAGTCCCAGATCTGGCTGTTTGGTTTTTCACTCTCCCCCTCTCTGTCTCTCTCTGGTGAGCATGAGTACCATGTTGAAAAAGTCACAGCAAATAAAATAATAATAATAATTAATAAAATCAAATAAATAATTTTTTGAGAGTTTTTCACTATAGAGCACGTGTGCTCACCAGAAAGACAGAGAAAGAGAGAGAGACAGAAAGCAAGAAATCACCCCTTGGGGGAATGGCCACACCATAATCCCTTTTCCTCCTTTCTCCTCTTGGGATCCTGGGCACGCACGCACACGCGCCCAGCGTGAGTTTAAGCCACTAGGTCTGGGACTCAAACTACGGTTGACTACATGGGAGTCCAGTGACATAGCCATTATGCTAACTGCTGGTTCCAATAAATAATTCTTTAAAAAAAAAAAGAAAGAAAACTCAAGTGGAGGGAGATAGGGGCCCAGCAGGTGGCTCAGTGGTAAAGGTGCTGAACTCCCACATGGCTCACCATGGTTTGAGCTCCAGACCTGGCAGTTTGCTTTCTCCCTATAGCAAATTAAATAATAATAAATAAAATTAAATGAATTATTCTTTAAAAATTTTAAAAAAGAAACTCACATAGTAAACCTAGTTGCTATGTATATATTATTCTCATAAATTACTGGAATGCTTATTCTCCATCCACCCACTTTCATATTTTCTTACTATTATTTCTTTATCATTCACGTGAATACACACACACACACACAGACACACAGAATTTCTTTCAAAAAAAAAAAAACTTGACCATTATGTTTTTCTTTCTGGATTATTCTGACTCTGTGCACCCGAGACTATAGCTCCTTGAGTTTCAATATGCCTGAAACAAAAGAGGGGATCAGTTGGAAACATGAGTGGATTTTCTTAGAAAATCGCAAGCCTCCATCCCAGGGCGGCTGTGAGGATCAAAGTGGGAATGTGCCCGGCATTGCTTTGAGAATTCTGAAGGCCTACGCGAATGTAAGGCGCTGTTATTGCTGCCAGACCGAAGGGAAAACACCAAGCCCTCTTCCCAAATAATTTCCCAAACACAAAGTCAGCGGAAAGGCAGAGCTGGAGGCTCATAGCCATCCTTTTATGACCAGACTTCAAAGGCCTTATGTTTTTTGGGTTGTCATTACTTTTTATAACAGTCCTACTAGAATACTGTGAATTTAGATGGGCTTATGAATTGGGCCAACAGATGACACTGTTTTGTTACATTTGTCATCATCATAATTGAGTCACTGCTCAACATGTGAATACATGATTTAAAGATGTCTCCGTGTTGTGCTTGAAATTAAGAGTATTTCTTTCTGTCAAAACAAGGTAAATTCTGCTTGAAATCAATTCCTCTTCAAGGCATGGAATTAAAAAGGGAACTGATAAGAAGATGCAAGATGATCCATTGTATGGCATGACCTCAGTGGGACTGACATGACACGTGGCTGGAGCAAAGTCATAAAATGTCTCTGGACCTCAGTCTACCCAGCTAAAAAATGGGAAACACAAAGTAAGATTTGGGGACCCCTCAGGATTCTCATATTTTATGGTTGTATCATTCTTCCCAATGCGGTGCTCAACAGATTAAACGTAGTGCTCCCAGGCCTTAACAATGGATACAACTTTAAAAAAAAAAAAGAATTTTTTTATTATTTTAATTCGCTATAGGGCACAAGCACTCACCAGAGAGAGACATAAAGAGAGAGAGAGTGAGAAAACAAGCCACCAGATATAGGACTCGATACGCAGTCAGCCATGTGGGAGTTCAGCACTTTATTTATTTTTTTAGAGAAATTTTTGCTATAGGGTCTGTGAGCTCACCAGAGAGACAGAAAAAAGAAATCACCCCCTCCAGGGGGATAGCCACATTGCAATCCCTTCTCCTCCAGTCTTCTCTTAGGATTTTGGGCATGCATGCCAAACACCCCACATGAATTTCAAACCACCGAGTCTGGGACTCGAACCATTGTTGGCTATGTGGGAGCCCAGTGATGTAACCATTATGCCACCTGCTAGTCCCAAAAGTTCAGTACTTTAACCACCAGGCCACTGCTGGCTCCAACAATGGATAACTCTTAATACTCCGGAAGGAAGCATTCATCTCACCTCCATTAGAAGGAAAAATATGTGCGTTTCCTTTTAGTTAACAGAATGTTTTCACATACATTATTTCATTTGATCCCCACCATAAACCTTTGAAGTAGTGATTTTTATTTCATTTCACAGATGATAGAACTGGGACTCAAAGTAACTGTTAAACATCTCGTCTGAAATTCCACATTGAACAAAGGTGAGTCTAGGACCCAAAACGTAGGTTTGCAGTAGTGTAATTTCCACCACTCCAGGGCACTCGTAGCTTTTGATGGGAGGAAACCTTGACTCCCTCTTTAGGGATTGCAAATATTAGCACTGAAAACACTTCCCAAAGAATGTGGTATCTTAACTGAGAGCTGGAGGAAGGAAAAGAGATTGCTGGAGTATAAAAAGGAGAATGAGATGTTCCATGTACAAAGGAGAGCATGTCTAAAGGCAATCTTGCTTTTTAGTTTTATAAAATTATTACTTTCTGTTTGTTTGTTTTTAAAAGTTATTTCATCTTATTTATCATTATTATTATTTTTAAATTTTCTATAGGGTATGTGCACTCACCAGAGAGAGAGGGAAAATGAGAAAGCAAAGAGTCAGGTCTGAGACTCAAACCATGGTCGGCCATGTGGGAATCCAGCACCTTCACTGCTGGTCCCCATTTGCTTTTGCTCTAGGGAATGTGTGCTTGCCAGAGAGAGAGAGAGAGAGAGAGAGAATGAGAAATCACCCCCCATGGGGATGGCCACATTGCCCTCCCTTCTCCTTCATTCTCTCGGACTTTGGGCACACAGACATACACATCCAGTGTGACTTTCAAGCTTCTGGGTCTGGGACTCAAACTGCAGAGTCAGCCATGTTTGATCCATCTGCCTTAACCCCCATGCCATCCACTGGCCTTCCCCTTTTTAATATATGTCTTTAACATTTTTAAAGCACAAAAAAAGAACATCGAGCTACAAAGGTATATGAAGATACTCACTTTGTCTTAACTGTTCATTCCATTTCTACCCAACCAAGACAGATTGCTTTTGTGCAGATCCCTCTCTTCCTCGCCACCGTAGTTAAGCAGTAATGTGTCTTACGATGCTTGGATCCAGGCAGTGCATGCTGGGTTAAGTCACACCCCAGAACAGTTAGTTGCCCTAGTCCAGATGTGGCTACTACAATGAGTTAATTTAATCTCTGACTGACACAGAACACTTTACTGATTAGTACAGAGAAAGTCATCAAATAGTTTTCATAGGCAAAATTAGTAGCTCGTTAATGTGGCAGAGGTTTAAAATGAGCTCTTGGTAAAATTGGTGATACTCAGTTTTACAGGGCTTACTTGAACTCTTTTAGACACTGCACTTCTTTAAAGGATAGGGTATAAGACCACAATGAGGTCTGTAGCGTGCTCACTTAAGGATGGTGTCAGGGGCCAGCAGGTAGTTGGGCACTGGACTCTCACATGGCTGACCGTGGTTTGAGTCCCAGACCTGGCAGCTTGCTTTCTCATTTTCCCTCTTTCTCTTTCTGTCTCACTGTATCTTTCTTTCTGGTGCTCTGCAGCAAGTTAAAATAATAATAATAATAATGATAAATAAAATTAAAATAAATAATTCTTATTAAAAAAAGGGTGATGCCATAAGCTTGATCTTAAAGGATACTAGTCCATTTTGTTTTAGGGGATTTCTGGTGACCAGACATAGACTGTAAGAGGAAAAGCGTCCTGTCTCAGCATTGCTGTCACAGCTGACTCTGACTCAAGGGACCGTGTCAAGCAAGATGGTGAGCAAAGTAACTAAATGGACAGAGCGGGTCTCAGTTGAACTTCCAGACCTGGTAGTGACCTATTTGTGCTTTGTTGCTAGTAAGTGTCTGTAGCCAAACTGAGTCTTAAATTTGCTTTTATTTTAGGGAGTAGCTAACTTCACCTACCTACAATGTTTAAGAGGTTAACATTATTATTTATTTTTTAAAATAATTACTATTTAATTAATTAATTAAATTTAATTTTGACCAGAGATAGAGAGAGAGAGGAAAAGTAAGAAAATCAGTTGCTAACCCAGGACTGGAATCATGGTCAGCCAAGTGGGAGTCCAGCTCCCTAACCATCACACCACTTGCTGGTCCCCAGAAGGTGACATTATTGACTAATACGACCTGAAGGGTGGTGAATGGCCAGACTGGCGTAAGTTCACACTAAACGCACACACACGAAGTTTTGTAAGGTAAACCTGTTGCACCCCAGAGTAACTTCTCTATTTTTCACCTGGTTAGTTGTTTATTAATTTAAAAAAAAAAATGAGTCAAATAAAAAGAATCTTTTTTTTTTTAACTGCCAAAGGGGCTTTGTGCTTACCAGAGTGAGACAGAGAGGCATAGGGAGAGCGAGCATGGGGCATGGTCATGCTGCAATCCCTTCTCCTCCATTTCTCCATCCTGTCAGGATTTGGGGCATGTACAATGTGTATCTTTGAGCCTTTGGGGCTAGGATTCAAATTGTGTGGGATATGGGTCCCTGAATCACTAGTTACGGGGCTGGCCCAAAATTGAATTCTTTCAATTAGAAAGCTTATTATTGAAATGGAAAAAAAAAATGGAAACAGGTAACCATGGGTTTAGAAATGTCTTACACTGTTTCCTCGATTGTAGACCAGGTGTTGAAATGGCCACTTACTCTACAGTGTGTGTGGAGCAGCTAAGAACGCTGGACATGGGAAACAGTTCGCACATTCTAAAGGGGTTACGCAAGTCCATTACTATCCCTGATAGCTGCTGTAATACGAAGGACACCTACTTCCGTGTGGACTGTGTTTGAATATATAAACGTGACCGCCATTTATAAAACGGAAAGCGCCTGCTCTTGTTTCTCTGCCCTCCGAATAAAGGAGTGGCCTACGAGGCAGTAGAATCATGTGTTTCCAAAGCCCAGGGCAGCTAATTGGGAGGGACCGCAGGAAACAAACAGCAGTGATGAACAATGCAGCGTGGAAAAGCCGCCTCCCTAAATCCCCAGGTTAAATAGACTTAAGCATCCCACGTTGTGGGCCTGGCCTAGAGGATTCTAAGAGGATCACTCCACATGGCAAGTTGGAAAAAAGGTGAAAGGTTAACAGGCCAATCCCAGGACAAGGTGTTGACCCAAATTAGGTATTTAGAACATTTGCTAGAGGATTTAGTGAACTGAGTTCTTTATTTCCAACAGCAAAAGTATTTAGGAAGCAAAAAAAGAGACTTTTGTGTGGGACAATCCTAGTTGGGTTCTCTCTCCTCTAGGAGGACCAAAAAGGTTAAAAATGTTCCCCCTGTTTTAGGGAAACAATTACAGATTTATTTATTTTTTTTTTGTTTTTGTTTTTAATGAGGCTCATTTTGTGTTCTGAGAACCAACATCCTATGGTAAGACTCCCTGTCCAATAGCTTTCATTTGTAACTATTCTGCCATGGAAACCAATCAGAACTACCAAGAGATATGTCTTATAGCCTGCTAACTCCAGCATCTAACTAGTTCTAATATCTTGTTCACTCTTCAGGGAAAATGAATTCTCTAGTGAAAGCTAGGCTTGGGGCAAGGGCAGGAAAAGACAATTTGAGGGTTTGAGGAAAGAAGTATAATTAGGCACTTGTTCCACATGTTCCAAGGCCAGAAAGATTTCTTCCCTCAAGTTGCGAAGTGTTCAAGAACTGTTTTGGCTAAGTTGTTATCTAGAGATGGAACTCTACAGCCAGGAGGCCACAGGCCCAGAAATGGCATTTTTGAAGGCAGGGAAAAGTGATCCTTTAGGCATTTGTACAACACACTCTGAAAAAGCCCTGGTTAATTTTATCTAGTGTCAAAACTCTCATAGCATCTTTCTGAATTCTGAAGATGTTGGCATAGAAAAAACCTGGAATAGCCTATTGGTAAATCCACAATGAAACTGGCATTGGGGCTGGCAGGTGGCATGGTGGTTAAGGGCAGTGGACTCCCACATGGCTGACCACGGTTCAAGTCCCAGACCTGGTGGCTTGTTTTCTCACTTTGCCTCTTTCTCTCTCACTCTGTCCCTCTCTGGTCAAAATAAAATAAATTAAAAATAAATAAATAAGTAAATAAAGTTAAATAAAATAATCTTAAAAAGAAAAAAGAAACTGGCATTGATCAAATAAAATTTGCCTTCACTTTGCAACGACAGGTCAGTCAACTTTAAAAACTAAAGTCAATGTACATGAGACTAACCCTGAACCCTCTAAACTATAGAATTAAGAAAATTAGATGAATAGATTCAGATAAAAGGTTCATTTGAGAGAGGGAGACAGCAATTAACCATTTTAGAAAATTGCAAATAGAATTTTTTCATATAATAAGATGTTCAGTAGGTTTAAATAATATGGTATATAGATAACAAAAATGAACATGCCCTTCTACACAAGATACAATAAAATGCCACAGAGCCAGCAGGTGGTGTGGTGCTTGAGGTATTGGATCCCACATGGCCTTGGTTTGAGACCCTAGTAGCTTGAGAAACAAGACTGGGTGGTTTGAGTCCTGGACCTGGAAGCTTGAGAAGCATACTGGATGTGTGTGTGTGTGTGTGTGTGTGTGTGTGTGTGCACACACCCCGAGTCCTGAGAGGAGAATGGAGACGAAGGAATTGCAATGTGGCCACTCCATCGGGGACTCCAAGAAGGCAGTTTTAGTGATTTCTCACTTTCCCTCTTTCTCTCTCTCTCTCTCTCTGGAAAGCGCATACACCCTATGGTAAAAACAAAACAAAACAGACAAAGATGAGATACTCAGACTGGCAAGAGAGGAACGACAAGTTACCTACAAAAGATATTCCATCAGGCTAACAGCAGACTTCTCATCAGAAACAATGTGAACAAGAAAAGAATGGGAAAATATATTCAAAGTGCTGAGTGAAAAATAATTTCAACCAAGAATACTATACCTGCAAGATTATCCTTCATATGGGAAGAGAAGACAACATTCTCAGATAAACAAAACCTGAGAGAATTTATCAACATCAGACCAGATCTCCAAGAAGTTCTGAAGGGAGTGCTATCCCAGGAAAACTAAAGTCAGACACACAGAAATAAGAGTTCTAAAACAGCTAAGAAAATGGCCAGCTTAATGGTAGGGGCAACTCCAGAGTGGAACGTTATCTTCCAGAATGTAAACGGAAAGATTGGACCACAACAGAAGATAAAGTATATGAGTTTGAACTGGTGAAATAGAATTGTGTGACTTTTGCCTAAAACATTACTGATCATCTTCTATGCTTTGTTTTCCAGTGTTGAGGAGTTTTATCTTCTTTCGAGTTGTGGACAGGTCCATGTACCTACGATTTGAACAGAATGCTAACCTGTTTCCTGGCTTTAAATCTTAAGCAAAGTTCTATTAACATTTTTAAATGTTGATTTATTAAAGCTAAAAATGCCTTCTTGAAATTAAAAAAATGTATTTTAAAAATACCTATTTAGTATATTCATTCTACCCACAGAATTTTCATGCCTAAAATCAATATGTATTCACATATAAGTATATATCAGCTGAACTTACTATTGAAAGTATTTAGATTAATTAAGATAGTTTGTGAATCAATACAATGTAGGAAAGAATAAAGGAATGGAAAGTAATTGCACATATTAATATGTATTTATATGATACATTATATAATATGTATTATATATACATATTATATCATATATAATACATTATTACAATATATAATACATTATTATATATATATAATACATAAATATACAAGAAACAAGAAATGGAAAATTATTTGTTGACAATAACATGTATGATTAAGCCACTTTACAATGTATTCTGGCTGCAAAATCAGTTGGTATGCTGTGGTGATGTTCAGTGAAAGTATGTAAAATAAACAAATTTACAAAACAAACAAAATTCATGCTGGGTGTATGTGCGTGCATGCTCAAAATCTTGAGAGAAGAATGGAGGAGGAGGGATTGTGGCATGGCCATCTCCCCTGGGGGGGTGATTTCTCACTTTGTCTCTCCATCTCTCTCCATCTCTCTGGTGAGTGCACAGATCCTATTGCAAAAATCTCTCTTAAAAAAGAAAAGAAAGAAAGAAATGAACAGATGAACTGTAAAAAACAGAAAACTGAAGTTTTGGGGTTTTTTTTCATCACAAATAGGATTTTTTGTCACTATTAAAAGTCTGAACTTTAAACAGATTCTTGGACAGGTGGTTTATATCCATCAGCTGGTTCAACTTTGGTGCTTGTATCATCCTCAGTAGCTTTCCCAGGGCTATGACCTTCACCATGAAGCTCCAGAGTTTTCCCAATTAAAACTTGGGCTTCTTCAGTATTTTTGCATTTCTGACAAAGACATCATGGAGAGGATATATAGATTGTCAAGCTTTTTCTATGTTTTTTTCCAATGCTGTCTGGAATCAATTTACTGACTACTTCTTTCAAGTCATTTGCCTGCACCCCTGGGTCATGATTTCCACCAACTTCTTCTGGATTTGGTGAACCTGCTGATGTTGGGCATAAGAGGTCTTCTGTATCTGATTGTTGCATTTTTTAGTAAGCCCAATACAGAAGAGATGGAGCAAATAACCATCGGTAGTCTTGACATCAACATGAGCCTCAATCATGGTCTGCCATTTTTTGACCATGGAACACATTTTGACCCAGGTCAGATCCATGCCATGGAAGTTAGTTAGGCAGTCCTCACCCTGAGCATCCTCAGTAATTAGCTTGAATTCCCTAAATGTGACTTCATCATTCTGCAGATCTGCAAGGTTCACTTCAAACACATAGCCCTGAAGGACATCAGATGCAGTTTTAGTTCCTTGAGTCCTAGTGACTAGTATTGTCCTGATATTTCTTATCCCGAACATAGCAGGTGCTTTCACATCATATCAGTCTTTTTGGTAGAACCACTTTCTTCTTGGCTCCCTTTAAGCTGCCTTTCATAAAGCCCTTATTCTTACCAACCACCACGGTGCTACTGAGAGAGCCAAAATGGAAAAATGAAGTTTTAAACATATGTGTTTATTAATGTATTAAATAAATGTATTATAGATAAACATATCTGTATGAAAAATAACTTTTCTCAACTGTTTTCAAAAGAAAACCTATTTGGTAAGAAGAATGGCATACTATCCTAAGATGAATACCGTACTTCAGCTGTGAAATATTGATTTCCTTGACCAAAAATGAAGATTTTCTGCTGAGACTGCCCCCCTCCAGACTCATTTCTAGTGGGTAGGGATAGCTCTGTGTCTCTTTCTCTCTATTTCTATCTGTCTCTCTGCCTTCTTGTTTCTCCCTGTGACTTTTAATTTAACGTTTTTTTTTAAGGTAAAGAATTCTCTGGGCTCTCAAGCTTCTCCTTTATTGTGTTAATTGGTGCCTTTTCGCACTTCATTTTGGACAGGCACAACCAAAGCCACCCTATCCTGAGACAGATACCATATTTTAGCTGTGAAATATTGGTGCATGCTGCATAGTTTTCTGTTTTGGTTTTTAAAATTATAATCTTTTGGGGTCTTTTATCCTTTTTTCCTTCTTTTTCATTTCATTTTTTTCTTCTTTCCTCTTCTTAATTCTTTTCCTTTTTCTTTATCTTTATTCATTTCCTGATCAGCCTCTACAAACTAAGTGTCTAGAAAGGTCCAAATGAACAGTTTCCAATCATCTGAATATGATTAGTGTCAAAATATTCCTCTCTTCACCTTGAATCTGATGCACAGAGTGAAAATGGGACAGAAGAAAGATTGCTGATCACTTCCTTCTGCTTGCCTCTAAATGCTCAGATTGAACTTCAAGAATAGGAAAAAATGCACCATCCTTCAGATGACTAGAGATCATCACAGAATCACAAGACATATGGGAAAGCAAGACAATACCTCTCCTCCAAGGGAAAAGAATAACACCTATTCATCCTCAGACAGTACAATGAAACTCATGGAAATGTCTGATAAGGATTTTAGAATATTCATAATGACAAAGCTAACAGAGAAGGAAGAGAAGAGAGACAATGAACTGCAGAAGAGGC
>NW_006159671.1:577867-592888 GCF_000334495.1 Tupaia belangeri chinensis | reverse complement strand
TGGCCTAGAAAAATCCACCATGAAGACTGAGAAAATGGCCCCCCAAAATGAGAATAATATATGAGAAATACTAGATACCATCAAATATCCAAACATCTGGTTAATTGGTATCCCAGAAGGTGAAGAGACTCATCAGGGCATTGATAATCTATACCATGAAATCCTGCAAGAAAACTTTCCAAACCTAGAGAGGCACTCAAAGATCCAGTCCCAAGAAACATAAAGGACAACAAATAGAATCAACCCAAGAAGATCTTCTCCAAGACACATTATAGCCACATTGACCAAATCACAGACAAAGACAAGATACTAAGATTTGGCAAGAGAGAAACAACAAATTACCTACAAAGGATATCCCATCAGGCTAACAGTGGATCTCTCCTTGGAAACAATGTGAGCGAGGAAAGAATGGGAAAATATATTCAAAGTGTTAAGGGAAAAGCAATTTCAACTAAGAATATTGTACCTGGCAAGATTATCCTTCATATGGGAAGAAAAGACAAGAATATTCTCAGATAAAACCTGAAAGAATTTACCAACACCAGACCAGATCTCCAAGAAGTTCTCAAAGGAGTGCTATACCAGGAAAATTAAATACAAACACATGGAAATAAGAGTTCAAGAAGTAGGGAATGGCCAACTTGATCATAGAGACACATTTGGAATTGAAGATTATATCCCAGAATTTAATTGGGAAGATCAGACCACAACAGAAGATAGATTAAGTACATGAGACTGAACTACTGAAATAGCATTTTATGACTTTTGACTAAAACATTGCTGATTTTCTTCTAGGCTTTGTTTTCAAGTTTTCAGGATTTTTGTCTTGTTTTGAGCTGCCAGTAGGTTCATGTACCTACTATTTGAACAAAATCCTAACCTGTTTCCTAGCTTTAAGTGAAGTTCCTTAGCATTTCTTTATTTATGAAAGCTAAAGCTGCTTTTCTTGAAATTAAAAAATATATTTAAAAAATACCTATTTAATGACCATAGTAAGCTTTATAGCATCAGCTAGGTGCTATCTTATAGTATATTCATTCTATTCAGAGTTTCACACCTAAAGTCAGATGTGTATTCACTGATATGTACATACCAGCTAAGCTTGCTATTGAAAGTAGTTAGATTACTTAAGAAATTTTGTAAATCAATAAAATGTGTGTGCAGGGGAAGGAATGGGAAACAACTGTAGACACCTAAGATGGTGTGGGAGGAGGGTGGGAAATGGTAGAGGGTGAGAAATAGGGGTAAAATACATATATATACATGTATATATATGAAACTAGAAATGGAAAATTAGTGACAATAACATGTATGATTAGCCACTATGCAGTATAATTTGGATGGGAAATCACATTTTGTATGCTGTGGCAATGCTCAGGGAATTAATGTAAATTCATTAATTAATTTAAAATGTTTCAGTAGAAAATTACAGTGCACTTGTAACTAGATTCTAACTTCGTCCATAGTTTTAGTTTAAGGTATTTTGTGAATCAATAAAATGTGAAAAAAATGTAAAAATAAATAAATTAAATTAAATAAGAAAAAAAAGAATAATTGCATAGTTTAACATTTTGCAGATCCCTTTAGCATCTGGCTTAGTATAAAACAGCTGGACTCTCATATCGACCTCTGCATTTAATCTGCTGGGATATGCTGTTTTGACTGAAGTAAATGAAGAAAATTGTGCTCACGGATATCGAGTGAAAAACAAACAAGTGTTTATTCAGATAACTGTGGATTTTATTCTCTGACATTCCACCCCAATTCAACAAGTGGTGATTTCTTTTTGTTTGTTTTTCTTTACTTTTTGCTATAGAGTGTGTGTGCTTGCTAGAGAGTAGCGAGTGATAGCCCCCAGCAGTGATTTCTTAAAGATTAGTTCTGATGTGTCATTTTAAATCAGTTCAGTTGAATTTTCATGCACTGTCTCATTAAAATCCATTTGGCTGGGACCAGCAGTTAGCGTAATGGCTATGTCGCTGGACTCCCACGTAGTCGACCGCAGTTCGAGTCCCAGACCCAGTGGCTTAAAACTCACGCCGGGCGCGTGTGCGCACGTGCCCAAGATCCTGAAAGGAGAATGGAGGAGAAGGGTTTGCGGTGTGGCCATCCCCCCTAGGGGGTGATTTCTCGCTTTCTATCTCTCTGTCTCTCTCTTTCTGGCAAGTGCACGTGTCTATAGCAAAAACCTCTCAAAAAAAAAATAATAATAATCCATTTGGTTGGCACTCTGAATGGATTTTCCCCTAATTTTGTACCATCATGCACTGGTCATTTGGGAAATACCTGTTCACTCAGTTATGCAGGTCTTCCAAATATTGACTCATTTCATTATAGAACATCAAAACATCACTTTTGTAAATATCAGAACTGATCTCACTGAAAAGGTCTTTATGATAGGAGTGGTCAAGTTCATGAGAGGAAATGGACTTTTTTAAAACTGAAAATTATTTTTTGGAACCTCACATTTTAGCTCTGTCCACAAATATTTTCATTTGTTTTGTTGAAAGAGACGCCCACCTTGATCATTTGTAAGAAAATGTCTGTCAAATACCGAATTCTGAATAAGGATAATTCATCTGTCAGTCAATCTTTCCAGTAAAAATGATTTTTCACCAAAAAGCAGTGAGTTCAGCTCAGACCTTGAACAATCACACAGCGCTTCGCCTTAGAGAGGCGCCCTGTTGGAAGGCGGGCTTTGAGAGCCGCTGTGTGTTCCGCGAGTCACATGAAGGCAAGGCCTCACTACAAGCGCATGCAGAGTTGCAAGAGTTGGTTGTTCACTTTTCAGAAATTTTGGCAAGGTAACTGATATTACATTGGCTGTTTGATATCATCCACAGTAGGAAGGTTGACTCCACAGAAATCAGCAGACATTACAAAGCAGGATCTTTTGGTACTTCCAGAGAGCTGACAATCGAACAGCTACCAACATGCCACTGTCTCTGTCTTTCCTTCTTTGAGAATAGCATCTTCCACCATGCCTGCCCCATCTAGGCATTTAATGAATATTTGTTAAATAAACAAGAGTAAATGAATAAGTTAATCCATTGTTGCTACTTCCTCTGGAGGTTTTCCCAGGCTCTCCAGGCAGAGTCAATCTCTCCTTTGTGTCCGTTTGACATCCACGCACTGATTATATTGAGTTGTGATTATTATACAAGTTAGTTTTCCCCTCTCGTGTGAGAACCCCTCAAGAGACTCTTTCTTTCTTGAGTGTCAAAACAGAATAGTTCTGCTAAATTGCTTGCATTCTAATCCCAATTTTGTTACATGCTAGCTGAGTCACCTGGGGCAACTGATTTCTGTGGCTTTTACAATCTGAGTAGAGATTACGCGAGCTCCTTTTTTCAGGGATTTTATTTTATTTTATTTTTTGGCAGAGAATAGGTGGCCACATGTCTGTCAATGAGAATAGTAAACACTCAATGAACATTTACTTCTATTTCAGCCATTTCTGCCTCCATGCTCCCTTTCCAAATCTGGTATATCCTGACAGTGCAGGTTCATGGTATAGTCTGTGAGTGAATTCTGTATTTCAAGCCCCGTACTAGTTACTTTTGGAGACACAAAGATAAATTACACCTGAAATTCCAAGTATGTAGTTGAAATGATGAAGGTTGTGTTTTCAAGAAGGGGAGAAACACGGAAAAGTAAATGAAAGCGGTGATTGATTGACATACAATAGGCAAAATAGCTTTCAAAAATGGAAGTTATTAGTAATACTTCTTCCATGTCAGTGAGGGAGAGAAGAAAGAGAAGTGTACTGTGACGACCAGAATAAAATATTCTATAATTTATTACATTTTCCCTAAGTCTGGATGAAATACCCTTCATATACTTGCCGGATATTGGGCAGTCACCTCCTTGGGTCTTGGTTTCTCCATTTGTAAATGGTAAGTATGATAGTACCTGCTTCCAAGGTTTTGTGTGTGTTAAATAACATAGTGTTTACAAAGCCTGGCACACGGGAGATCATTTATGAATATTATCTATTGTTTGTTCAAACAAGTCTTTTTGTCTTTGTCAGGCACCTTGAGGACGAGAAGAGGTGACTATACTATAGCCAGCGTTCTAGTCATGGGATGTCGTTCTTGGTGAAATGTTTTGCTTGTACTTGTCTCTGTGTTAATGGATGATTCCATTCCAGAACTCCTTTTCTGAAATCCTTGGGATGAATATAATTCAGGATTCAGATTTTTAAAATGAGAATTATAATAAGCATATCCTACATATTACATAAAACCCTCAGCATGACTGCAATATCACCTCAAAAATCAGACATATCAATATTTCCACAACAAAATATTAACTAGGATATAAAGGGTATAAGTAGCCTCAGGTCAGTTCATGTCGAGTTTTGCTGCCAAATGAGTTATGAAAAAAAAAATTGGGGGTCCAGCAGGTGACGTGGTGGCTAAGGGCGCTGAACTCCCACATGGCCAATCACTGTTTGAATCCCAGACCCGGCGACTTGCTTTCTCTCTCTTTCTCTCTCTCTCACTGTACCTCACTGGTCAAATTAAAATAAGTAAATAAATAAAGTTAAAAAAAATTCTTTAAAAAAAAAAACCATTTTGATTCTCAGAGCTTTGGGGGTTTCAGAATTGCTGAGGAGTGTGGGTCATATCGGGCTTTGGGCCAGTGGAGCTGGAGATCAGCCCTCAGTTGGCAGTGACAGTTTCCTCTGGGAAACTGCATGGCCAACGCCAGTGTCTTCCTGTCACTGCCCTGGGCTGTACCTTACACTGACAGGCTGGACAGGCTCCACGCTGTGTAGGTGGGAAAAGAAGTCCATGGCTCTAAGCCAAAGGAAAACAGATGAGGGGCTGACATGACTCACAGAGAGCCACGGCAAGGGTGAGGTATTAACGTGTCAGGAATTTTCGCAAGGCAATTGATATTATATGGGCTGACATCAGCCGTGTTGGGAGTGTTTACTCCACAGAAATCAGGAGGCTGGAAAGGCAGCAGTCCATGGTGCGCAGTGAACGAAATGCCCCCTCCAGGCTCCACAGCACTTTCTCAGGCCCTGGCCCCGGTTCGGAGAGAGGCCGGCCCCACAGAGAGGCTGCTGTCATGGTGCTGTGTATGCCTAAACACCCAATGGCCGGATTTATTAACTTCATATCTTTCAGCGAGAGGTTCATGTCAGACCTACCACAGGCCTAAAGATGGCTCCTGCTGGGCCCCCAGGCTGAGGACAAATGTTTGGGCAAAGAGTGCAAGGCGGCATGAATAGGCCTAAATTAGGCCGGGCCTAATAACCCGTTTACTAACACCTGTATTAGTCTTCCATCACTGGGGTGAACTGCTGTCCGACAAGCCGTAATCCCATAAGCTTTGCATTTGCATATCCCTCATTAGCTGACGAAACTTGAAGAAGGCAGGTTTCTGCAGCTGGCGGCCCATTCCTTCACACCGCCTGCCTGGGTGGCTTTGGTAATGAAGTCATGCAGGGGGTGTGCGGTTTATATGTATGGAAGGGATTAGGAGTATTAGAATCTGTGTGAGCTGATGTTACCATATTCTCTCTACTGCCGCCCAGTAATTGGATGGGAGGAGAAATGGCAGACCCATTAGTTTCTCTGTTTACTCAGGAGCAGGGTGCTAGAGGTTCAATTTTGCTTTCTTTGGCTCCCTCGCCTTTGTGAAACGGGCCTGCTTTGTCTCCCCTGTCCCTGAGCACCTCCAAACACCAGCCCCGCTAAGGCCATTCAGCTACAAAGAAGAGACGTTGGTGACCAGGGGCCCGGGGAGGAGAAAACGGGGCTGACTCAAGTACTACTTGAAGGCAACCCCATCCCGCCTCGTCCAATCCTGGCACAGAGCGAGAGAGATCATTGAAATTTATACACACTTCTGGGGTCTTTTTTGATTATTTTATTAGTTCTCCACGTTTGGGATTAACAATTCTCAGCATCAAACGCACCGCGGGCTCCTTGGTTGGGAAATGAATGGTTAGACGTTTCAGAGACTTCACAAAGCAATTGTTGTATTTGCTGGGTTTGCATAACTTTAATAGACAAAAAAAATTACACGAAGAAAAAAATCCATTTCCTGTGCTGTTTGTACAGCTGGGGACAGAGCTCCTTGTGCGTGATGATGTAAGGATGCACCATTGTCTCGCCCCTCACCCCCACAATGCGGTCCCACTAGGTCGTTAACAAGACCTCGGCGATTCTGAAAACTTTGAAGCTGAACATTGTCTCCGAAGTGTGTGGGGCGCCACAGACAGACCATGTTTATTCATCAGCAGGACTGGGGTTTGCAAAGCCTGGAGATGAGAACTGGTGTCAGCATGGAGTGGAGAAAAAAGGTGCCTCACTACAAGGCCAGAGCTGAAAGCCAAAGAATGTAGGGACGTCAATTTGGAAATTAGGATTATTTTTAAGCTGCAGTTTGCTTTATTAAAAGCTAAAGTCCTCTGCCCCCACCCTCCTGTCACCAAAAACAAACAAACAAACAAACAAACTTCTGGTGGGAAAGTATGCAAGCAGTTTTATCACACGTGGAAATATCCCATTTTAATGCAGTTTATGTTTTAAAATGTCTTTAGTAAAGGAATCAATGAAAACATCCACCAAATGCTCCTGTGAGTTTTGCAGGTCATTTGCAGGATTGTGAGAGAAATCAGCAAGATGAAGGAATTCAAATGAGGCCCTCCGATAGGTCTCAGAAAGAGGAACAGAATACCGGTTGTTGTAGAAGGTTGCCCACAGTAAAAGCAAGGTGAAATCTTTTCCAATAAAACAAACAAAATAAGCATGGAAGCCAAGACCCGCAACCCAAGCCAAACAGTGTGCAGTAACCACTCTCCACACACTTCGGTGTGCTTTACAACTGTCAAGATCGACCTTGCCATTCGGATCTCCCTGTGCCTTTACTGTGGTTTATTTTTTCTGAGTTCTCTTAACATTGTTAGTAAAAATGGTTGGATTTCCTGCGCTAACACTCAGTTCAGCTAACATTCTAGAGCCCCCGCTCTCCGCTGTGCTTAAGTTGGGCTTAGAGAGAAGCTCCTCTAGCAAAGCACAAAACATTTTTCCTTCTTTTTTTTTTCTATTAAAGAATTTTAAAGTTTATTTATCATTATTATCATTTAAAATTTGAAAGAGACAGGGAGAGAGAAAAAGAAGAAAAGTGAGAAAGTAAGCTACCGTGACCAGGACTCAAACCACAGTCAACCATGCAAGAGTCCAGTGTCTTAACCACCATGCTACCTTTTAGTCTAGCATTGACCATTTCAGTCACACCCAGCATGGCCAGTGACTGAAAGAAATCTGGTTAGAAAGGTAGTGAGAAAGAGAGAAAGGAAGAAAGTTTTGTCCTGGCTCAGATAATGATTCTTGAAGGCAGAGACTCATGAAATCTCAGGAATAGAATAGACCTTCAATTATTATTATTACTACTACTATTATTATTATTAGGGGTTTTTTTTGTTTTGTTTTTGTTTTGTTTTGTTTTTGTCATAGGGAGTATGTGCTCTGCTGATAGACATAAGAACAGGGAGAAAGAAAAGTGAGAAATCATCCCCCAGTAGGGATGGTCATGCCATAATCCCTTTTCCTCCTGGAATTGTTTTTATTTTTTTTTTTTTGAGAGTTTTTTTGCTATAGGGCATGTGTATTCACCAGAAAGACAGAGAGAAACAGAGAGAAACAGAGACTGAAAGCAAGAAATCACCCATACACACCCCAGGAGTATGGCCATGCTGCATCTCTTCTCCTCCATTCTCCGCTGGGGATCTTGAGCATACACAGACAAGTGCCCAGTGTGAGTTTAAGCCACTGGGTCCGGGACTTGAACCGTGGTTGATTATGTGGGAGTCCAGAGACATAACCATTATGCCATCTGCTGGTTTTCTCCTCCTGGAGTTTTGGGTGTGCACACACAAGCTCATAGTCTGTTTTAGGCTGCTGGATCTAGGACTCAAACTGTGGTTGGCTATGTGGGAGTCCAACGCCTTAACCACTATGCCACCTGCTGGCCCCTAGAGTAGATCTTTGAAGGTTCTCAAATCCAACCATGCAGCCAACACTTTAAATCTTCTCTTTGTAAAAACTCCAGGACTATATACCTACTAACCTTTCGACACATTTGCGATATAGCATGTTCTTACATTTTCGCAGTTGTGATCTGTAAGCTGATATTCCGTTCACTTTGTACTCTGCCCAAGTTTATCTTTGCATAAGAAGTTCTTTGTGAGGAAGGGATTTAACATTTTTGGAGCATCTACTCACCATATAGCAGATGCTAACATGCAACATCCTGCGAAGTGAGAATAACTATTCTCGTCTGTAGATAACGAGGCTCGAGAAAGCTGGACAGCCTGTCTGATCTGATCTCTTCCTAGGTGACAAGCCACTCCAAACTTTGTGGTTCAAAACAACCATTTTATTAGTATTATTATAATTTTAGAGTTATTTTATTAAACTTAATTAATTAATTAATTTATTTATTTTAATTTGACCAGATAAGAGGAGGAGGAAGAAAGAGAGAGAGAGAAAATGTGAAAGCAAGCCACCAGGTACAGGACTCGAACTGCTGTTGGTCATGTGGGAGTCCAGTGCCCTTAACCACCACACCACTTGCTGGCCTCACCATTTTATTATTTTTCCTAACATTTTTAGAGATTTTTGCCTTAGGGCAAAAATTCACTCTATTCACTGGAGAGACAGACAGACAGACATAGTGAGAGGAAAAGTGAAAAATCACCCCCTGGAGGATGGCCATGCTGCAATCCCTTCTCTTCTATTCTCCTAAGATCTTGGGCATGCATGCACATGTACCCAGCATAATTTTCTTTCTTTTTTTAAAAAAATTATTGTTTAATTTTATTAATTTAACTATTATTGTTTGCTATAGTGCATACACATTCACCAGAAAGAGGCAGACAGAAAGAGAGAGAGAGAGAAGGAAAGTGAGAAAGCAAGCCTCCAGGTCCAGGACTGGAACTGTGGTCACCTTAACTACCATGCCACCCGCCAGCACCCCCAGTGGGATTTGAACCATGGTTGGCCATGTGGCAGTCCAGTGATGTAACCACTACACCATCTTCTGGTCCCTATTTTTCATAATTCTGTGGTTGGACTGGAAGATGCTGTTGTTCTGGGCTGGCGTGGCTAGGGCTGGAAGGCCTGAGATGACCTCATTCTCTTGGGGCAGCCTTTATTTTATGAAGAATTATTTTATTGCTCTTTCTTCCTTCCTTCTTCTTTCCTTCCTTCTTTTCTAATTTGACCAGAGAGGAACAAAGAGACAGAGAGAGAGAAAGTGAGAAAGCAAGCCGCCAGTTTTGGGACTCGAACTGTGGTTAGCCATGCGGGAGTCCAACGCCCTTAACCACCATGCCACCTGCTGGCCCCAGCGGCAGCCTTTCAAGGGAGTCAGAGCAGGATCTGCAAATCTGCTGAGCTCCAGGCTCAGAACTCCTAATCACTTCCCTTGCATACTGCTGATCAAAGTGCATAACAAAGCCAGCCCAGGCTCAGTGAGCAGGAAAATAGATTCCACCTCTTGATGGGAGGAGCTGTGAAAAGGTCTGGCCACTTGTAATTTGAACACACAATGTATGGTCTATGCTCCTAATTCTGGAGCCAGACAGTCTATGTTCAAATCGTGGCTTTGCTGATGTTACCTGAGATGCCTCAGAAAAGGTAACTAAACCCTTCTTGCCTCTGTTTCCTCATCGGTAAAACAAGGGTGATAACAGGGGTGGTTATAGGAGTGAGTGGATGTATGTAAAGCACTTAGCATACCGCCTGACACAAAGTGCTAATGGCTCCTGCTACCGTTATTAACTTATGTGCTGTGCTAAATACTCAATATTTACTAATGTTTTACATATTATTATTATTATTATTGTTTTAAGTGTACTCTAGGGCACATGTGCTCACCAGAGAGAGACAGAAAGAGAACGTGAAATTGAGAAAGCAAACCACCAGGTCTGGGCCCTGAACCACAGTCAGCCATGTGGGAGTCCAATACTCTAACCACCATGCCAACTGCTGGCCCCCATTCTAGCTGCTTTAAATAGAGTATTTCATTAAGTCCATAGAAGAGTCCAGGAAGATAGATGTTATTTTTTTTGGTTATAGGTAAACTAAAGTTGACTAAGACATGGTGTCTTTCAGGAAAAGGTCACACTTGAGTGTGGAAAACTTTTCAAAAAATACGAGCTGTTTGGTGATTTCATAACGTGCTCCTATACATTTTTTAAATATTATTTATTTATTTAATTCCATGTGTTATTATTATTTTTTTAATTTGACCAGAGAGAGAAAAGGAAAGGGAGAAAGCAAGCTGTCATGCATGGGACCTGAACCGTGGTTGACCATGTGAGAATCCAGTATCCTTAACTACCATGCCACTGGCCAGCCCGCTCCTAGACGTTATTGAATCATGGGAGCTTGCAGTGTTTGTGTCATCTCTATGAAGCAGCTGAAGACACCGACATGCAGAGAAGCCCGGCATCAGGGCAGCTGGTGCGAAGAGCCTCGCCAAGACTGACAGCTCAGGTTCCACTTTAGGCTTTCCCTGGTGCCCCCGTGTGCCTTAGTTAAATCAGCCCTCATCACATAAGCAGGAAGAAGAGCTCCAGAAATTGTTAAAAAATTAAAACAAAAAACCACCTCAATCAGATGAAGTCAGGACAGACAGAGGAAGCGTAAGATGGCTGCCCCAGTGCAGTCCACGCCTTGTGATAATGCTTCAGGTGTCTGTCGAAATCATTCGGGATGAGGAGTGCTTATACAGCTGGTGTAGCAACATTAATGCGCTGTGGCCTTCTCAAAACTAGAGTTGGAGTCTTAGTCAGAACGGGAATACTTCCATGGGCCAGCAAGTGGTGTGGTAGTTAAAGTGCTGGATTCCCACGTGCCCAACCAAGGTTCAAGTCCTGGACCCAGTGGCTTGAAATTCACCCCCGGCGTGTGTGTGTATGTGCTCAGGATACTGAGAAGAGAAAGAAGGAGAAGGAATTGTGGTGTGGCCACTCTCCTGGAGTGATTTCTCACTTTCCTTCGCACTCTGTCCCTCTCCAACAAGCACACACAATCTATGGCAAAAACCTTTAAAAAAAAAAAAAAAAAAAAAAAGGACAGTTCCATGGCTGGCTTGCTAAATAATTAACTCACAGTTGCAAAACATTAATCAAAGACTACGATGGTCCCTCCTGGACCAGCTTCGGAAAAAAATGGGCATCCCCCATTCAGTTTAGGTTTACCACAATGAACTAGAACATGTGGGTTCTTTTTTTTTTTTCCTTTTTGTTCTTTTTGTTTGTTTGTTTAGAGAAATTTTTGCTATAACGTGTGTGCACTTGCTGGAGAGACAGAGAAACAGAAAGTGAGAAATTACCCCCCAGGGGAGATGGCCACGCTGCAATCTGTCCTCCTCTAGTCTCCTCTTAGGATTTTGGCGACTCATGCACATGCACCCAGCGTGAGTTTTAAGCCACTGGGTTTGGGACTCAAATCACAGACGACTATGTGGGAGCCCAGTGATGTAGGCATTATGCCATCTGCTGGTCTCAACGTGGGCCCTTTTGTAGAGTGGAGGAGACCCGATATCAGTCTTCAGAAAGAGCAGGCTTGGGTGTCACCCAGACTGTGGGTTTTGATCCGAATGACACCTCTGCTCACTGGGTGTGTCACCGCAGGTGAATTCTTCTCTCAGTGACTCTTGATTTCTTCATTAATGAGAGTGGGTTCCTTAAACGACAGTGTGAGGAACACATTTGGCCCTGCACATGACATGCCTGGCACCTGTCTCATTGGTGAAGGGTGAATCTACAACATCAAAGGAAAGAACCTAGGCACGTCCACGTCCTGCCCCGCCATCATCCCTCCTATTGAGGGCGTTACACACAGGAGGAAGAGCAGGATACAAGTCTGAGTTCCACTTGGCGTTAGCTGCTTACACAGCCTTGTCCTTAGTTCTGGGAAAGCTGCGGTGGAGCACATGGTTTTAGCTTGAGAACCAGGCAGAGCCCTTCATATTCTCCCAAATCTACCTCAGAATTGCCTACCCTCTGGTGGGTTCATGAGGGAAGGTCAAAAAAGAGAGAGAGAGAGAGAGAAAGGACAAGTTGGCCAGGATTGAAGAGAGAGAGATGGAGAGAGAGGAAGAACAAGTGGGCCAGCCCCATAGCCTAGTGGTTCAGAGATCCAGATCCTACATGGTCAACTGTGGTTCAAATCCTGACCCCTGGGTCTTGAAAAACATGTCGGGTGTATGTGAGAGCACGCCCATTGTCCTGATGGGATGGAGACATGGAGGAGAAGGAATTGTGGTGTGACCATGCCCATGGGGGGCTGCTTTCTCTCTCTCTCTTTTTCTATTGAGAGCATATGCCTCCTGGCAATTAAAAAAAAAAAAGGAAGAGGAAAAAGGAGGGGAGGAGGACGTGTAGGATGGAAAAACATGTCGGGTGTATGTGAGAGCACGCCCATTGTCCTGATGGGATGGAGACATGGAGGAGAAGGAATTGTGGTGTGACCATGCCCATGGGGGGCTGCTTTCTCTCTCTCTCTTTTTCTATTGAGAGCATATGCCTCCTGGCAATTAAAAAAAAAAAAGGAAGAGGAAAAAGGAGGGGAGGAGGACGTGTAGGATGAAGAGGGCAGAGCATATGCCTCCTGGCAATTAAAAAAAAAAGGAAGAGGGAAAAGGAGGGGAGGAGGACGTGAAGGATTAAGAGGGCAGGAAAAGAAAAGGGGGCAGAATGAAGAAAGAAGAGAAATAGAAGAAGAACGAAGGGAAGAAGGAGGCATAGGAGAGAGAGGATTGGGTTTTCCTTGATGTGCCAGGTCCTCTGCTCACCACACAGAAACTGGGAAAAGTGGTGGGGGCTTTTTAACACAGTGACCCTGCTCTTGGTCAGCAGGACTACTCAATGTTTGAGATTCTCATTAATCACATAAGCAATTCTTCTCTTGACAGGAGTCAAGGAAGAAGGTACATGGAGGCAGACCCAGCACCAGCAGACACATCTAAAGACTGACTTCCACTCTGGCACTTAATACACCATAACCACAGTGGTTGGTATGTGTGTGTGCTTCAGTGTCCCCACTGCCAGTGGCAAGGAATTTGAATAGTAAGCACTAAGGTTGCTGTCAGTCCTCAATTACTATTGCCAATTATTTTTTAACAATTTATTTTATTTTATTTATTCATTCATTCATTTTTAATTTTGTCAAGAGAGAGACACATAGAGAAAGAGAGGGGGAAAGTGAGAAAGCAAGCTGTCAGGTCTGAGACTTGAACTATGGTCAGCCATAGCCATGCGGGAGTGTCCAGCACCTTAACCACCACACACCACCTGCTGGTTCCCCAACTATCCACAATATTTTTTTGGGGGGGAGAGGTTTTTGTTATAGGGTGCATGAGTTTGCCAGGAAGACAGAGACAGACAGAGAGACAGAAAGGGAGAAATCACCCCCCAGGGGGGATGGCCACACCACAATCCCTTCTCCACTCTCCTCTCGGGATCTTGGGCATGCAAGAACATGCACCCGGGGTGAGTGTAAGCCACCGGGTCTGGGACGCGAACCACGGTCGACTACAAGGGAGTCCAGCGACATAGCCATTACGCTAACTGCTGGTCCCTATCAGCAATATTCTTAAGATGACTGTAGGTAAATAAAAATCTACAAACATAATGCATTGTTTTCTAATGATATATTGAGAGATAATGGTCTACAAAAAGAAAACCCAGAGAGTCAAACTTGGGCAAACTATTTAACCCTTTACATTCCCTGAGTCTTAATTTCCTCATCTGTAAATAAGAACTAGTGATAATTACCTCCCAAATTTGGGAAAATTAGTGAATAATGTAGAATAAAGCTTGTATGTGGTCAAGGATAAGAAATATAAGGAATGGGGACCAGCAGTTAGCATAATGGCTATGTTGCTGGACTCCCACGTAATCAACCGTGGTTTGAGTCCCGGACCCGGTGCCTTAAACTCATGCCAGGCGCGTGTGTGTGCATGCCCAAGATCCCGAGAGGAGAATGGAAGAGAAAGGATTGTGGTGTGGCCATCCCCCCTGGGGGGTGATTTCTCGCTTTCTATCTCTCTGTCTCTCTCTGTCTGTCTGGTGAGTGCATGCGCCCTATAGCAAAAACCTCTCAAAAAAAAAGAGAAAAGAAAAGGAAAAGAAAAGAAAAAGAAATGGAAGGAATGACTAAAAAAAAAAAAGAAAAGAAAAAGAAATGGAAGGAATGAATATTTTAATGAAGATCAGCATACACAAATTACGAAAGTCTGAATTTTTTTTTATTAAGAGGGTAATATACCATGAAAATAAACTTGAAGAAACTGAATATGGACCTTTTTTAAGAAATGGCAACAGGACATTGTGTCGGATTACCAGTTACAGGAACACTTCTCTTTTCCTGACCAATCTCGATTTACCCTATACAGCCACAAGGTTTTGGTGCTTATTGTGCAGTTGAAAAAAGACTGTGTAGCAGTGTCATGTATATACCTTTCTGTGTCAAAAGGACATTTAAAATTCAATTAGGGGGAGACAGCTCCATGGCTCCTGCGATCTAGCCATTTTGGGAGAAAGGAATATGTCCCACTGATAACTGGGCCTCCAGCATACAAAACTCGCGTGGTAGGAAGACCCCTTTCAAGTCTCCTGTCTCTGTATCTGTCTTTGTCTCTCTCTAAATCTGTCTCTGTCCTCTCTCTCTCTTTTTTTAATTTTTGCTTTTTAGAATTTTTTAAGGTGAGGCATTTTACAGGGCCCTTTGGTCCCTCCTAGCCCTTTATCTTGTTAATAATCTCCTCTCCTCCTCCCAACCCAGGAGAGGCAGAAGGGAACAGAACAGCCCTTCTTCAAGAGACAGACAGCTCCATGGCTCCTGCAATCTAGCTATTACGCGCGGCGCAAACGCACCCCGCGGTTTTCTAATTTTTGAGTTGTATTGAAATGTTTTGAATATTAATTTTTCTTTAGAAGTTTTTCTCTTCTTTTTCTCTGTTTCTTGTCTGGTTTTTTTTTTTTTTTTT
>NW_006159671.1:569422-576044 GCF_000334495.1 Tupaia belangeri chinensis | reverse complement strand
TTTTTTTTGGAGAGATTTTCACTGTAGGGCGCGTGCGCTCACCAGACAGAGAGAGACATAGAGACAGAAAGCGAGAAATCACCCCCCAGGGGGGATGGTTACGCCGCAATCCCTTCTCCTCCATTCTCCTCTCGGGATCTTGGGCACGCACGCACACGCGCCCAGCGTGAGTTTTAAGCCACCGGGTCCGGGACACGAACCACGGTCGACTACGTGGGAGTCCAGCGACATAGTCATTAAGCTAACTGCTGGTTCCCCAGACATGGGTTCTTGTGTATGTATATATCAGCTGTGCTTGCTATTGCAAATATTTAGACAAATTAAGTTCATTAGCAAATAAATTAAATGGGGGAGGGAAGGCATAGAAAGCAACCATGGATACCAGAGACAATGAGGGATAGGGAATCAAGGATGGCAGAAAAACAAACAACAACAAAAAAAACCACGCAAAATGTACAAGACATAAGAAATGAAAAATTGTTTGTTGATAACATGTATGTTGATGTGCTTGATTGAGCCAACAGACAGTGTATTTTGGATGAAAAATTCATTTTGTATACTGTAATGATGTATAGCATATTAATGTTAAAAAAAAGGAAAATAAATTTTAAAAATTCAATTAGGGGGACCAGCAGTTGGCATAATGGCTATGTTGCTTGTCCTCCATGTGTCTCGGACCCAGTGACTTCAATTCACACTGGGTGTGTGTGCGTGTGTGCCCAAGATCCCGAGAGGAGAATGGAGAAGGGATTGTGGCGTGACCATCCCCCCTAGGGGGTAATTTTTTGCTTTCTCTCTGTCTCTCTCTTCCTGGCGAGTGCATGCTCCCTATAGCAGAAACCTCTCTGAAAACAAAACAAAAATCAAAAAATCAAAAAATCAAAATAAAAAAACCTCAATTAGGATAAAGATGGCACTTCCCCATTAAAAAAAAAAAAGAAAGAAATAGCAGATGATAGGTTGTTAAGGCACCGGGCTCCCACTTGGCTGACTAAGATTCAAGTCCTGGACCCAGCAGCATAAAAACCACATGAGTGTGTGTGTGTGTGTGTGTGTGTGCACGTGTGTGTGTGCACGTGTGTGTGTGTGTACATGTGCATGCACTCGATTGCATGACTGCCCAAAATCCAAGAGGAGAAAGGAGGAAAAGAAATTGCCATGTGGCCACTTAGAGGGTGATTCCTCACTTCCCCTCTGTCTTTCCCTCTGTGGCGAGCACATATGCCCTATGACAAAAATCCTAAAATAAAAAGAAAAAAAAGAAATTGTATTATTACTGAATATATGCAAGGTCTTCAAAAAAGTTAATGGAAAATGCAAATTATGAAAAAATAAGCATAGATTTAAACATTTTCGGGGCGTCTCAAAGTAAACTCATACTAACTTGTTATAACATGTCTGAGTGGGATTGGTTAGAGGCACGAAGAAGGGTAAGATACCAGTTTGAAAAGAGCCCCTGTCACAGAAGCATTCATTCTGCTAAAACTGAAGCAAGAATGAACGTAAAATCTCTGCTGAGGCTTGCTGGAAGAGTGGTGAGTTCCTTGAAGCCTGATGAACATTCACAGGGACAATGCTGCCGAGATCCAGCCGTTCACCAGTGGACACCCCGTTCAACAAGTCACGAGTCGGCGAAGAGCAGTCAATTTGCCGAAACAGAATGAACCTTGCTCGTTCTCTAACTGAAAAAGAGTTGGGGTCAGCAGATGTTATAGTGGTTATGTCACTGGACTCCCGCATGGTTGACCATGGTTTGAGTCCTGGACCTGGTGGCTTGAGAATCATGCCAGGTACATGTGTGTGTATGCCCGAGATCCCAGGAGGATGATAGAGAAGAGAAGGGATTGTTGTGTGGTATCTCCCTGGGGCGTGGTTTCTCACTTTCCCTCTCACTGTCACTGCCTCTCTATCAAGCAGCCACACCCTGAGGAAAAACATCTAAAACATTTTTAAAAAGAGAAAGAAAAAAAAGATTGATGGTGAGCAGAAGAAATAATAGCTAACACCATGAACATGGCTCAACTTACACAATTCTGACTAAAAAAATTAAAGTTTTGAGCAAATTTTTGTTCTCTTGGTGCCCAAACTGTTGGTCACAGATTAGCTGCAAACAAGTGCAGAACTTTCAGTAGACATTTTAAGTAAATAGGTTTAAAATTCTGAAGAATTTCTGAGACCAGCAGGTGGCGTAGTAGTTAAGGTGCTGGACTCTCACTTGGCCAGCCACAATTCAAGCCCCGGATTGTGTGGTTTGAAAATCACACTGGAGGGACCAGCAGTTGGCGTATGGATATGTCACTGGACTCCCACGTAGTTGACCGCGGTTTGAGTCCCGGACCTGGTGGCTTAAACTCATGCCGGGCGTGTGTGCGTGCGAGCCCAAGATCCCAACAGAAGAAGGGAGAAGGGATTGCAGCGTGACCATCCTCCCCTGGGGGGGGGGTGATTTCTCGCTTTCTACCTCTCTGTCTCTCTCTCTGTCTGGCGAGTGCACGTGCCCTATAGCAAAAACCTCTCCAAAAAAAAAAAAAAAGAATGAAAATCACACTGGATATGCATGCGTGCATGGTGCCCAAAATCCCGGGACGAGAATGGAAAAGAAAAGATTACAGCATGGCCATGTCCCCGTGGAGCAATTTCTCAGTTTACTTCTCACTGACTCTGTCTCTCTGGTGAGTGCACTCTCCTGATGGTAGAAATCTAAAAAATAATTAATTTAAAAATGATCAACCTTACTTAAACTTATCATATTTTAAGTTTTCTGTCACATGGAGCCAAATCTAAACATGATAATGAATGTTAAAGTGCTTGGCATATTGCAAGCACCTGATAGGCTTAGCTTCTTTCTCTCTTCTTCCCATCAAATCCATTCTTCTCGTTCTGGTCAAAGACATGTTCAAATATCCAAAAAAATTCCACACCTGTGTTCATGTTATTTCCCTTTCACACTTTTTGGTGATGCTATGATGAAGGGCAAATGAAATAATTCTGGAACAGTACCGTGTACATTGTCAAGTTCTAAATAAAAGTCACTGGGCCTCCCCACCGTGGCCACACCTTCCCCAACCTGCCTCGTTTCTTTTTCTGCCCATCCCAACCCCTTCCTATGCAAATGATTTCCCAGCAACACCAAACTAAATACCTCAAATTCAGTTCATAGATGTAGAATTCAGCCCGCTTAACCACTAGGCCATGGAGGCCACCCGAGTCGAAATAGTTTTTGACCCATGGGGGAGAAAAACAAGCACAAATCCCAAGAGTACCTGGGTACCGAGTTGAATCAGCCTAATAGAAAAGTCCCATATTTCCTGGAAATATTAGGTTTTATCTCAAAAAATTAACTTGAATTTTCATTCTCTTCCACTATACACTCCTGTTTCCAGGAATAAAACTGCACTGTGTAAATCATTTACCCTTGAACAGACTGTAGCTGGCTTTAAAAACTCTTCAGGTTTGGGGACCAATGGATGGCATAACGGTTATGTTGCTGAAGTCCCCCATAGTTGACCATGGTTTGAGTTTGGACCCAGTGGCTTGGGACTCACACCAGGTGTGTGTGTCTGTGTGCCCCAAATCCTGAGAGAATAGAGGCGAACAGAGATGATTTATTGGTTTCTGTCTCTGTCTCTCCAGAAAGTGCATGTGCCCTATAACAAAAACCCATTTCACTTCTGGGAAAGAAGGCCACATTTACCACATCTCTCTGTTTTTCTGCGCTATTTCTTCTGCCAGAAATGTCTTTCTTTGAATTTTCTGATTTCTAGCCTTTTCTGTAAAAATGTTCTTGACCCTTCAGGCAAGAACATATATCTTTCCACTATAGTGTGTAAGAGACTTTATCTAAACTGATTTGGAGGTAGGAAGCTTTGGGGTGGAACGGGCTGTGTCTTTCATTAGTCAGCATTAACTTCCGGAAAATCACTGCAATGTTGTAGCACTGTCACTACTGGAAACCACCATACCCCCATCACCCTTAAGGCGTGGCAGTATGCCCAGTACATAATAGATGATCATTAGAGATGAGATGGAATTAATAAACAAATGCATGTCTAAAGGAAGAGGTAGCTTCGTGGGCCTTAGACCTCAGGTTTCACCCACGTGCGCTGTCTAGTCTGGCTGGGGGTCAATGCCAGCAGTGACCTTCTCCATGTATGCGGCTTACTGCACTTCTGAGCTGGACCCTGGACTCTGCTTCATCTACAGCAGAAAGAGAAAGGCACCCACCTCTCTCTAGTCCGCTTAACCAGGAAAACGCACTCCAGTGTTCCAGTGGTCTCCAAGATGTCAATACTCTGCAGGTTGACGCTAAGCTCCATATACCCCCACATGATCGAATGCCCCTTTGCTCCGTGTTTTGTCTGGTCTGTCAGCACCATTTACTGCTCAGCAGTCTCCTTATCTTTATTGATCACTTAATTTATCTTTTCTTAACTTCCCTTGCACCGTCTGGTGCCGTGTGTCCGTCTGTTGAGGCTGTCATGACCGGTTTGCTCTTGAAATAATAGGGGCAGCAGGTGGTGTGACTAAGTCGACCCTGCGCAGAATGGGGGACCATTCCCAGTCCCTGTCTCAACCTGCCAGTGGGTCTACACCCTCCCAGCTGTTCCACATTAAAGCAGTCAACTGTGACTTTACAGTCCAAGTTTTACACAACTGTTTTACAAACTGGGGAAGAAGGTCTTTTGTCACAAATCCTTTGTCAGGCAGTAGAATGGGGGTTGGGGGGAGCCAGTTCGAGACTTGGTGCATTTTAATGAATATGCAGATAGACACACATCCCTCTGCCTTGGGGAAGGGTGTGTAGACTGGGGTGGGAGGCCGGCTGAGAGGAGAGAGCAGGCCGACTCCTGTTCTTGGGACGATTTAGGAAGAGGAGCAAGACTGCTCTTTCAACACTGGTTTCCCCTTCGAACACCCTCACAAGAGCCTTCATTTCTCTTGTAAAGCAAAACACAGGCTGTTAGTTAGAGCCCCAAGGCCCAAGATCAGTACTAGGGGCAGATGTTATGCAACTGGGAAAATAGCAAGAATACTATGTGTTTGGGATTCAGAAGTTTATGATTTGAGGCCTGTAACCACCTGTGAGAAGAAATGAGACAAAGCAAAAAGGACAGAGATAATTTGGAGAAAATAAAGGGACTGTTTTATGTATCTGCCTTGTTTATAAGACTGCACATACGTGGCAACATGCACTGAAGGTCCACGTGAGAATTTTACTCTGTTAAACTATGACTTAATAAACTTGATTTTAAAAAAATCTATAGCTGATGCTTTCTATAAGAGCTTTACAACAAAACCTATACAGATAGACCTCTTAATCAACAGGTAAGTTTACGCATTTCAGCTGTCCCAGTAAATGGAAAAAGATGAAGAGTTTTCCAATGCTAAAATATGACAATAGACCAAAACTAATTATATACCCTAATGAGAGCAATTAAACTCTAGAGCTGTGATTGCAGATATAAAAACATCAGCAAACTGTTCGGAGCACTTGACCAATATCTTCAAGAATTACATATCATAGCCCAAAAGAGTTTCTTCCAGAATTTCAAAGATGGTTCAATATAATGTAATCTATTAATATCTAGTCCTGATTTTTTTAAAAAATTTGATAAACAAGGAATAATATAATTTAATATGCAAATAAAATGCAACATTTTAAAGAGTTATCTGAAATTATCAACCCAAATACTTTTAAGTAATGAAATATCAAAGAAAATTGGTATAACATTGTAGAAGTAGAGATAAAGTTGTAATTATTTACAGATTATGTCAATTTGTCTATTCGGAAATCTCAAGAAAAAAGCTCAAGTATTATTGAAATTAATTAGAATATTTAACCTTCTCACTTTTGATAAAAATCTATGAATAGACTGCTACAGAAAAATATCAATCAGTTGGAAAATACAGTAAAAACCTAGGTGCCAGTGGTAATGTTAAAGACAACAACATAATACTTTGGATAAACCAAAACATGCAAAAACCTATTAAAATAATAATGATACTTTACTGAAGATCATAAATACAAACTTGAATAAATGTTGAGACCTATTTTGCCCTCCATGATAAGGCTGGTAGCTATAAAGAGGTAAAGTCTCAGAATAATCTATAAATATAATGAACTTTCAATAAAAAGAATGTTTGTGTTTTAAACTAAAATATAAGAACTTTGAGTATATCCAGAATATTAAAGTCTGAGAACATTCTAAAACATTCTGAAACAGTATGTAATTTAGAGGGGTAAGGGGCTATTCAGGAAGTTGAGGAGAGAGAATTTTAAGTTCAAGGCTGGCCCAGGCAGCACAACGAGACAGTCTCTGAGGGAAAAAAAAAGAAAAAAGAAAAAGAAAGAGAAAAAAGAAAAGAACTTCTAAAAAAATATATAATAAATAGACATGACAGGCATAGTGCTTATCATCATCAGAAATACTATAAAATCATAGTAATTTAAAGAGTATAGCACTATGTACTTCCATGTTCAGAGAAAGCAGAAAATCTTGTGAGATAAATTGAAAGTTCAAAAACATGTATATAAAGCCCCCCTGGGGCCCTGCTAAGCCGGCGGCGGCGGCAGAGGCGGGCCGGACGCCAAGGCTGCGTCCGGTCACGGGACGTCCCGGGC
>NW_006159671.1:542343-568270 GCF_000334495.1 Tupaia belangeri chinensis | reverse complement strand
AAAAAAAAAAAGGAGAGAGAAGAGGATAAAGACAACAGTGAACAATAGAGAGGCAGGATGTTAATGAGAAATAGATATGGTTTATTACCTGTTGATGATGACATGTATAGTATTCTCAACTGAACCGGTCTGGGAAATATTTCATGATGGGTGAAGTCTCTTTAATAAGCAAAATGAGAAATAGTGATTGACTGTTTAAAAAATTATAATAATAATTAGTGGGAAAAGCATGGAAAAGATATTGAATGATAAAGCGGGGAGATTGATATCTCTGTATTGACTGACATGCATGGCATTCCCTTTTGAAAAAGCAATGGAAGTCAATGTAAAGTTATATGTAATCTAGTGTAATAGAAAGAAGATTATGATGATAATAAAATAAAAATAAAAAATAAAAAAAAACATGTATATAATGAATTTATCTGTGATAACTGTTTGATTAAGTATCCGTCTCTGGTAGATCAGGATGTTCTTTCATTTTAAATTTGTTTATTTATTTATTTGAGAGAAAGAGAGAGAGTGAGTTACCACTGATGTGGTCTCCCATGCTGATTCCTCCTTTCCTCCAAATAACCTTTCAACTAGCCAGGATCATGGCTGGGATGTTTAGGCCAACCTGGGATCTGAACCCAGGACTTTCCCATATGGCTCCAGTATCACACAGCAGTGCCCTACTGCCTGCGCCATTATGTTCTTAGACTTGTTCATCTTCAATATGAAACACAATGCCTGGCTTATGTGATGGATAAATATTTAAATGGGGAAAAATAAGCAAAATATTTTGAACTGGTATTTTACGAAAAAAGAAATTCTGGTGACAAATACATCTCAAGATACTGCATTTGTTATTGGAAAATACCCTAAAATTACAGTGATATGCCACTTCACTCCTATAAAACTGGCTAACAAATTTTTTATGACTCTTCCTGACTATTGGTGAGCCAAGAACCCTCATATCTTGCTGATAAGAATACACACTGTAATGGCTACTTTGGAAAACGTTGGCAGTTTCTTATATGGTTAAATATACAATTACTATAAGACTAAGTAACCTCAGGAATTTCTCAACAGATATGAAACCATATATCTATGAGGTCAGTAGATGGCATAAGGGTTAAGGCTCTGGATGGACTCCCATATGGCCAACCACGGTTCGAGTCCTGGACCTGGCAGCTTGCTTTCTCTGTCTTGCTGTTATTCTCTGGTGAGCACATGTGCCCTATAGCAAAAATTTTAAAAAATAATAACAAAATTAAGTAAAAAATTCTTAAGGGAAAAACTTAATAATAAAAACAAAAATATATATCCACTCAAAGACCTCTATGGTCTTTATAGTAGCTTTGTCGACAATTACCAGGAACACCCCATATGTCCCTTGTCTGGTGAATGGATAAACAAATTCCATTGTATGCTGTACAAATAGGATACCCCTCAGCAAAGAAAAGTAGCGAGTTCTGGATATGAGCAACATGACTTAATCCAAAAGCATCACGTTCAGTCAAAGAAGCCTGGCACAGGGCGGACAGCAGAATAGTAGCAAGGCAACTCTCTGCAAGGCTGACCCACAGGGGAAGGGTCCAGGTTCGTGTCAAAAGACCACCTTGCATATGGCAGGTGCAATGTGCCCATGATCCAAGCTGGCTGAAGCTAGGGGTGGATTGCAATGGGTGAAGTCTCTGTTGGGGGTGCTTCTCTCTTTCTCTCTCTCTCTGTCTTTCTCACTTACTTGCATAAAAATAAACCATAAAAAAAGAAAGAAGCCAGGCATAAATGGCTGTATCACTGATGGCTCCATTTGTATGTCATTTTGGGAAAAGGAAAAGTCATAGCACCAGAAAGCAGATCAGTGGTTGCCAGAGGCTGGAAATAGTGAGAAGACTTAGTAACAAGCGGGCACGAGGAACTTTCTGAGATGGGGAATATTCTTTACCTTCGCTAGTCCCATAACTTTGCACGTCTGTGCTTTCCAAAGTGCACACTTAACACGGAGGCATTTTGCTGGATGTAAATTATATTTGAATAACCTGATTTCTCAAAATGATAATATATACAATATTCATTAAAAGTGAGCTAATAAAAAAAGTGAGCTAGTAGATGTGAAACGTGAGGAATTGTCATTTCACTCATAACTTTATACTTTATTATGATTTAGGAGTGACAAAAAGTTATGTATTAATAGCAATTCTACATATCGATTACTTATTTGCACACTTTAAATCAAGTGCATATGCGCTTTTGTATTTTTAAAGTGTTACCTACAGGGCCAGCAGGTGGCATGGTGATTAGGGTGCAGGATTCTAACACTGCTGACCACGGTTTGAGTCCTGGACCTGGAGGCTTGCTTTCTCACTTTCCCTCTCTCTCTCTCTGTCTCTGGTGAGCACATGTGTCTTGTAGCAAATTGAAAAATAATCATAAATAAATAAAATAAAATAATTTTTTAAAATGTTACCTATGTTGTTAGTTTTATTACATTAATTAAAGTATAATTTCATCTGTTAAATCAAATGTACGCTGGCATTTGTGTTTATACTCCTTCGCTTTCTACATTTCATTTATCTAGTAATTTGTTGTTCTTTTTAAAAAAATTTTTGTCAGAGGGCACATGTGCTTATGAAAGAGAGAGAGACAGAGACAGAGAGAGGGAAAGTGAAAAAGTACCACCCCATGGGAGATGGTCACACTGAAATCCCTTCTCCCCCATCTCTCCCTCCTTTAAGGATACTGGGCACGCATACACATGTGCCTGATATGTTTCTCAAGCCACTGAATTTGGGACTAGAACCATGCTATCATCCACGTGGGATCCAGTTGCGTTAACCACTAGGCCACCGGTGGGTCTCTTTTATTTTAAGGTATTTGGACTTGCCAGGGAAAGGTGAGACAGAGAGAGAAGAAAAGTGAGAAATCAACCACTCCAGGGAGGGATGGCCACGCCGCAATCCCTTCTCTTCCATTCTCCTCTCCGGATTTTGGGCACACACACACACACACACACACACACACACACACACAATGTGATTTTCAAGCCACTCAAACCATGGTTGGCCATGTAGGAGTTTGGGACTCAAATCATGGTTGGCCATGTGGGAGTCTAGCACCTTAATCACATGCTGTCTGCAGGTGCACTCTTCTTTATTAAAAAGTTTATTTATTATTTTTTTTCAGAGATAGACACCCTCAGCAGAGTCTTCATGCTGTGATCCTCTCTGAGGCCTGCAGCCAGCCAGGACCGCGCCAAGCCTGTGTGCAGGTAGACCTGCACTGCCAAGCTGGGGCCCTCCTACCTGGCCGCCCGTATGGCACAGTGGCACCCATACCACTGCACCCCTGCACTCAGGCCTGTCTAGAAACTCATTTCCTTTCTTTCTTTCTTTCTTTTTTTTTTTTTTTTTTTAAAGATTTTTGCTATAGGGCACATGCACCAACCAGAGGCAGAGAGACAGCGAGAAATCACTCCTAAGGAGGATGGCCACGCCACAGTCCCTTATCCTCCATTCTCCTCTTGGGATTTTGGACATACACACACACGTGCCCAGCGTGAGTTTTAAGTCACTGGGTCCTGGGCTTACACCGCCATTTCCTACATGGCAGTTCAGCGACAAAACCATTTCAGCATCTGCTGGTCCCTCTAGTAGTTCATTTCTATCACCTTGACACATTTATAGATCTGTTAGGGAAACAGAATTTTTTTAATAAAAAACCTGATCGTTCAGCATACATAGCTCTTATAACACTATTCTAGAAATGGGCTAGAGGCCAAGTGTGTGTGTGTGTGTGTGTGTGTGTGTGTGAGTGTAGGTTGTTTCCCTTGTAATTGGATCGGGTCACTGTCTGTTCTAAAGACCAATCTCCTCTCCATGAGGTAAGAAATGTAGAAATTCCACTGAGTCTCAAATATAAGAAGCATTGTCCAAGAGTTCTGCTGGAAATATATGACTAATTCTCAACCTCTTCTGAAACTGGAGCAGAAAGGATGACATTGGCCACATCAAACCTCCACAGGAAGTTTTTTCTACCTTTAAAATATAAGATTTGGTCAGGGGTTTATTAACAAACACCACCAGGTGGTTGCCAGCGTCAGTGCACAGGAGTCTCCTTACCCTTGTCCCTTTCACCAATCCAGATATTTCTCCTTAACTGAGCGAATAGTTCTAGTTACCTACTAAGTGTAAGGCTCCCGCCTTAGGGAGGATGAACAAGGCAGAGTTTGTGCACCCAAAGGTTCAAAGCCTATCAAACTTCCGTGCACACTCTGGCAATAAATTAAAAATATATATTGGGATCAGCAGATGGTATAATGGATGCATCATTGGACTCCTGCATAGTCCACCACAGTTCGAGTCTCGGACCCAGCAGCTTAAAACTCACGCCAGGTATGTGTGCATGTGTGCCCAAAATCCTGAGAGAAGAATGGAAGAGAAGAGATTATGGTGTGGCCATCCCCCCTGGAGGGTGATTTCTCGCTTTCTGTCTTTTTTTTGTCTCTCTGGTGAACGCATGTGCCCTAGAGAAAAAATCTTTTTCTCAAAACACACACACACACACACACACACACACACACACACACACATATATATATGTATGTATGTATGTATGTATAGTGGTAGTTTAAGAACAGGTTCTATTAAGTCCTACCCCTCCTTCACTACCATTTTGTTTAAGTAATTAAATCTAGAGGTCAGGGGGCCAGCAGGTGGCGTGGACTCCCACATGGCCTATCACAGTTTGAATCCCGCACCTAGCAGCTTACTTTTCACTTTCTCTCCCTCTCCCTCTCTCTCTGGTGAGTGCAAGTTAAAATAATAATAATAAATAAAATGAAATAAAGAATTCTTTTAAAACATCTAGAAGTCTTTCAAGAACCTAGGTTTGTTTCTTTTTGTTTAGAATTATTTAACTTTATTTATTACTATTCCTTAAATTGGCTATAGGGCACATGCACTCACAAGAGAGAGGGAGAGAAAGAGAAAAGTGAGAAAGATACCACCCGGCCTAGGATTCAGACCATAGCTGGCCATGTGGAGTCCAGCACCTTAGCTACCATGCCACCTGCTGGCCCCCTAGATTCATTTCTTTTAATGAAATCCATGTAATGTTATAATCTGGTAAAAATACTCATTAAATTAAAGTTGGATATTATTGGGGTAGCAGGTGGCATGGTGGTTGAGGACTCCCACATGGCCGACTGTGGTGCAAGTGTTGGACCTAATGGGTTACTTTCTCACGTTCCCTTTCTCTCTAGTTTTCTCTGGTCAGATTTAAAAAATAAATAACAATAACACAATAAAATAAATAAGTCTTTTTTTAAAAAATGGACATTGCTTACTCTTTCCTTCTAATGAAATCAGAAATGACTTACTGGGTTTCTGAAAAGATGATTTTTTTTAAAGAAAAATAAGGCATTGTATAAGCCATTTAAACTAGGTATTGGGCAATACTATTTCCCAAAAAAGTACTAGGAGAAATATTTGGAATTATTCAAAGAACGTAAATTCCAAACCACGTGCAAGATGTTTCCGTACCACAAATAATGAGTAACCCGTTTCCTTAAGGACAGAGCCACAGACGCAAGCTTACAGCCAAAGTCTAGGTTTCCGATCTTGAAGTCCGAATTCCAGTCTCATCAAGGAAGACCCTATTTCAAACATCTCTCACACCCCCGCATCGGTAATTAGACAGTGGGCGTGAGCTGCTGCCGACCTTTCCATCACATTTGGAAAGCTGGGCTTTCTTTAAACACCTTTAGCTCAAGGTTCTCCAGTTGGTGTTATTTACTATGGTCAGATGAGCAAATAGCGGGGTCTCTCACCTCGGGGACCCAGGGTGTAAATTAGCACGAAGGCACAAGGGAACTGAGTTTGGTGGTCTCCTCTGAGCCTCTGATGGACATTTGTCCACTCACAAAAGCCTCCGTACAATTGGGTTCAATTTGTCACAACTGACAGTTTCTGCTCTAAAGAGGCCCACTCCGAAGTGCACAGATGTTATAGATAGTTTTTATCCTTCTTCAGGTTGGGCCAAAGGGACACAAGCTGCCCGACAGAATCCACTCTTCCAAGCAATCTGCTCACCCAAAAGTCTGAACCTTTTTCTCTCTGCTGTCGTTCTTGATCGGTTTCCTCAGCATGAGAGAAGCGCCCCTCCAGCCACCCTCAGAGCCCAGCAGCAGGTAAACTACAGAAACGCAATGATTGCAGGGACTATGCAAAGGGCTCTAAAAGCACAAGTTGAAAGAACATCCCCTCGAAAGTCTGAGCTTCTGGAGGCCAGAGCCCAGCCTTAGCCACCACTGCTTTCTCCCAGAGCCTTCAGTTCACCGATTCTGCAGTAGGGCCTCCATAAATGCTACCTAGAACCGACAGAAAAGCTTGACATGTCGCCTTAGATGCCAATGAGCTCATTTAGCTCAAGTCTCTCTTCTGCTAGTTTCAAAGAGAGCCCAGTTAGTGACCAGACGTGGGCAGCAGGCCATAGGGGGCCCAGCTACAATGGCTTCATGTGGCAAAAGTCATCAAACTCCTTTTTTTGTTGTTGTGGTTCCCAGAAAGATGACTGAGGAAAACCAAAGTTGTGCAGGCACCTTGCGGGCAGTACAGTTTCCATTTAATTGTCTTAAATGTAATTGAATCTGTCCTTTAACAACTCACAAATTATCTTCTGACAACTTGAAATAATAGACCTTTTTGTTAGAAGGAGAAAGCTTGTGGAGACCAAAGGTTAAACAGGTCTTTTCATCATGATAAATCACTGGTTAATGAGGTCGCTATTGTTGGGTATTATGACCGGTTCCTTTAATGCCATTACCTCCTAGTTGTAAAGCTGACACAACCAATGATCTGCATTCTTTGAACTTCTCCTCAATATTGACCGGCTTCTCTGAGCAGATGTTCCTTGCAATAGGGACTACAATTCTTAGTCGGGAAAAGAGCTTCAAGTCAGTTAATGAAATCCAGACATCCAGGCATTTGCAGAGGTAGGAAGAGGAAGAACAAAACAGAAAAAACACAAGCGTTGACTCTGTGATAAAAATATCAGTGTTCCGTGAGGACGTAAGGTGGCAGGATTAGAAACTAACCTCTAAAAGCTTAATGAATGGTCATTAATTGGAAGTAAGGTGATTACTGCAACTAATATTTGGACTACTCCTTAAACAATGCAATAACATCTCACTTAATCCTTACTAACCCTATGAATTCCATTTATCATGGCTTTTAGGTAAGGATGCTGAGAACTGATTGAAGAAATCATTTTCCCAGATCCTGCAGGTATTAGACAGGGAGGAAACTGGTTCTAAACCTCATGCTCACGCCCACTGCCACTGCCACCGGCAGAAAACAATGAACCAATTACTGCATCAGACTCTGTAGCAAGTGCCAGTGAAGACATTTCCTTAATAAATATGATTCCACCGTAGAGTAGTTCATTTGGTAATTGAACAGAAATAGAACATAATTTTCACAATGGGAGGATTTTAGAGACCAATTACGTAGGGAACTGATTCCTGGAGGTAGGCATTTTAGCAACATTCAAAAGCAGATGGTGAATTAATATCAACAAGGTCCAATTTTTAGCATCATTTTTAGAGCAGAATGACTTCCAGGGTACATTTTCAGTTGGTTTGGTTTTTTTCTTCCCAATTGCCAGAGAGTGCATGTGCTAGACAGTGAAAGACAGAGACAGAGAGACAGCGTCCCTCATGGGGTGTGATCACACTGTAATCCCTTCTCATTTCTCGGACCTGTTGGGATTTGGGGCATGCATGCCTGTTTGGCTTGTTCCAAGCCTTTGCCAAGCAAATAGGATCTGACTCCTTAACCACTATGCTAAGGGGTCCACCCACGTTTGCAATTGTAATTTATTGAGTCACAAAATCTTCCTTCTTTTGTTTTAGTTTTCTATTTGTTTTTGCTGCTGTGGTTTTGCGCCCTTTTTTTTTTTTTAAAGTTTATTTGGATTAAACAAAAATGGAATAGATAATCCAGATATATGGCTAATATGAAATAAAATATGTATGTGCCTTCTAAATATATACGTCATTACTATTGTACATGCAGGGTACCCAGGTATTTGGGGATGAATTATACATGCTATTTGCACCTAATGTTCACTGCCTCTGTGAAATAAGAAAACAATGAAATAATCCATTGCAATCAGTCAGAGCTAGTAGGCACTCAGTAAACACCAGTCCAATTAAGTGGAAAGACATTTGTGTGAATTCTGAATGTCAACATGTGAAACACTTAAATAACTCAAATGTTTGTGTTGATAAGCAAGAACTTTTCTCACAGGAGAATGAATCTCCAGTCACAAAGTCTGCCACTTTCTTCTCTCATAGGAATTACGTAGCAAGTAATCGCAAGATGGCCGGTCTTTACCACTTCAGTCTTTTCCAGCCAACACAGTTTGGGTTTCTTTCCCTTTGATGCAATTCAGAGAAAAATAAATCATTTGAAAAACTAAAAATGGAAAGCAAGAGCACAGTCTTAATAGGAAAGGATACTCCTTCCCAGCAGGGACTGAATTTCATTCATGCTATACCTGGCAGATAGAAGATATTCAATGCCTATTGGTTAAATTAAATTTTTTGACATTATTAAGTTTGTTTATTAGTTTTCATTGTTGAAAGTTTAATGATAACTGAGTGATATTGGGAATTGTGATGATTTTAAAATGTGTCTGTAAATGTTTTGACATTCTTTCCTTCAAAAGGTGAAGTCAAATTCCTCTCCTATTCATTTTTTTCCCCAGAGATTTTTGCCTGAGACAGTGAGAGGGAAAGTAAGAAGTCGCCCCCCAGGGGGAATGACCACAACACAATCCCTTCTCCTCCATTCTCTTCCCAGGATCTTGGGGATGCATGCATATGCACTTGGCATGATTTTCAAGCCACCAAATTTGGACATGTGAAACACTTAAATAACTCAAATGTTTGTGTTGATAAGCAAGAACTTTTCTCACAGGAGAATGAATCTCCAGTCACAAAGTCTGCCACTTTCTTCTCTCATAGGAATTACATAGCAAGTAATCGCAAGATGGCCGGTCTTTACCACTTCGGTCTTTTCCAGCCAACACAGTTTGGGTTTCTTTCCCTTTGATGCAATTCAGAGAAAAATAAATCATTTGAAAAACTAAAAATGGAAAGCAAGAGCACAGTCTTAATAGGAAAGGATACTCCTTCCCAGCAGGGACTGAATTTCATTCATGCTATACCTGGCAGATAGAAGATATTCAATGCCTATTGGTTAAATTAAATTTTTTGACATTATTAAGTTTGTTTATTAGTTTTCATTGTTGAAAGTTTAATGATAACTGAGTGATATTGGGAATTGTGATGATTTTAAAATGTGTCTGTAAATGTTTTGACATTCTTTCCTTCAAAAGGTGAAGTCAAATTCCTCTCCTATTCATTTTTTTCCCCAGAGATTTTTGCCTGAGACAGTGAGAGGGAAAGTAAGAAGTCGCCCCCCAGGGGGAATGACCACAACACAATCCCTTCTCCTCCATTCTCTTCCCAGGATCTTGGGGATGCATGCATATGCACTTGGCATGATTTTCAAGCCACCAAATTTGGGACTCGAACCACTGTTGGCCACGTGAGAATCCAGCGACGAAATTGTTACGCCATTTGCTGGTCCCCTCTCCTAATTGTTTTTAACACTTATTTTTTTCCATGACAGAAAGAGAAAAAGAGACAGAGAGGCAGCATGCCCAGCAGGGCCTTAACACCATGGTTCACTCTCAGCTTCAGCCGGCTCTGGATCACGGGCACACACATGCCAGACATACTCAGGGAGGTCACAGGATGTGAACCATGAACCTCTCCATGTGGGTCGGCCTTGCAGGCATCACATTTTCCCGTTACACCACAGCCTAGCCTCCTATTCTCCTATTGGATGTGGCTTAGACCTACCGACCTGCTGCCAATGAACAGAATATGGAAGAAGCTGACTTCCAAAGCAAGATTATATATATACTCCAGCAGCCTTTGGAGAGGCCCCATTGGAAAGGAAACAATTTTTGTCAGTATAAACTTACCAGCTGCAAAATCAAGCCCTCAACTTCCTCCTCATCAGGAAGCCCGTAGATAATTCTTAAGACACCTGGAGCCAAAATTATCCAGCTCAGTTACTTTCAAATTCCCAATTTGTAGAACCTATGAGAAAAATACACAAATATTGGCAAGTTAAGTCACTAATTTTTTGAGTTCTTTGGAATGCAGCATGAGGTAACTAACAGATTTTGGGACCTAAACAAGAGATATTAATGAAACAGAAAGCCGAATGTATCAGAAGTTCCTTGAGACCACAAAAGGAAGGAAACTGGAGGGAAGGAGGTTCTTGTTAGGTAGTACCAGAAAGTTTAGCAACTTGTTGAATTAATTAAAATACATAGTCCTGAATGAAAATTTTACATACATAAGGAGTCTTCAAAAAGCTCATGGAAACACATATTATAAAAAATAGTATGCATGAGGCCAGCAGGTGGCATGGTAGTTAAGAATGCTGGACTCCCACATGGCCAACTGTAATTCGAATCCTGGACCTGGCGGCTTGCTTTCTCACTTGCCCTCTCTCTCTGTCCCTCTCTGGTTAAATTTAAATAAACAAAGTTAATAAAATAAGTCTTTAAAAAACACTATGCATAGATGTTAAAAGTTTTTTGTGCCCAAATAAATTTGTTCATTAATTGTATCTTTCCATAAACTTTCTGGGTTTTTTTTGTTTGTTTGTTTTGTTTTGTTTTGTTTTGTTTGGAGAGGTTTTCGCTATAGGGTGCGTGCGTTCACCAGACAGACAGAGAGAGACAGAGAGACAGAAAGCGAGAAATCACCCCCCAGGGGGATGGTCACACTGTAACCCCTTCTCCTCCATTCTCCTCTTGGGATCTTGGGCACGCATGCACACACGTCTGGTGTGAGTTTTAAGCCACTGGGTCCGAGACACAAACCGCAGTGGACTACGTGGGAGTCCAGCGACATAGCCATTACGCTAACTGCTGGTTCCCCTTTCCATAAACTTTCTGAAGTCCATAGACTATACATGCTCATATACTTCTGACAATGGCTTACTTATTTCAGACTTCCTTTTCCAAAGCTGGCTCATTTCACGCGTTTGTTTCTATAAATTCCATGAATCAGTTGGGTGGCAATCATTTTGCTTGTTTTGACAGACTGAGGAAATGGGTCCACAGAGCAAGCAGTATACTGCCTTAAAAAAAAAAAAATACTGATTCCATGGCCTTTCCTTTTTTAAAAAAAATTGCAAAGGGGAGACTGTACAAATTCAAATTGAAAATTAATGGAAGAAGAGGCATTGCTTGTATGTGCTTCCTGAAGCAAGAGGCTTCTATACTTGGAAAAAGAATCAAATCCTCCCCTTTGCACAACAAAAGATGAAACATGGTATTGAATCATTAAGCTAATCTCTCAAGTTCTTTGTCTCTGTGCCAAAGATTCTAAAATAGGGGGAAACTCTGGACGTCTGGAATCTCATATCAAAGCCTCAATAATTGGCTGTTTTTCACTTTTTTGGAGAACACAACCTTGGATCCACAGGGGGGATTAGGCAACTGGTAATTAGTAGGGCTTAATTTCTAAACCACAGCTCGCGCCACGCCTGTTCAGCCACAATCTGGGGGAAACATCAGGAAGGTGTGTCCATGCATATTAGCAAAATAGACGTTCTGTTTAATTTCATTTTTTTTTAAATCACAGTTACATATTGTAGAGTTGGAACAGGATATTAACCCTATTCTCTCATGTTCAGGGCTTCTAGTGCATCAATTATCAAATTAAGTGATTCCAAGAGCCTATGAATAGGTCAGTAGACAGAGGGAGACATAATGAGCAAATGACAGTTTACTCTTCACTCATGTCCCCCAACAACCTCTTATCATGTTAGCTTTCGGTGGTATTGTTACCCCCCAGCCCCTCTTCTATTATACTTTTTGTCCTACAGTAGTTGTAGCTATTTATGGGTACAGTGTGGTTTGTTCAGTATGTGCATACAATTTGTCAAGATCAAATCAGGCACTAACCCTGCCCACTATCTCACTTACCATTACGTTGTACTGTAAACATTTCAAATTCTCTCTTCTAGCTATTTTGAAGCGTACACAGAACTGTCATCACCTCTCATTACACTGCGATGCTATAGTATTCTAGAACTCATCCATTTATCTGCTTATATTCTTGTACCTGCTCAGCAAGTTCTCCCTGCCTTTCACCCCTGCCCAGCATCCACTCTTTCATCCTCTACTTTAAAATATATATATATTTTGTTTTAAATTTATTATTTTTATTTAATCTGACCAGAGAGACAGAGAGAGAGAGAGAAAGAGAGAGAGAGAGAAAGTGAGAAAGCAAGTTGCCAGGTCCAGGACTTGAACCGCAGTTAGCCATGTGGGAGCCCAGTGCCCTAACCACCATGCCACCTGCTGGTCCCTAGTCTTCTACTTCTGTGAGATTTTAGATGAGGAAACTGAGGTTCTAAGAGGTGAAAATGAGAGTTTAAATGAAGCCCAAGGACATTAAACAACTAGAGGGAAAGACTCTCTGCTTCTATGATGGTGGGATTTTCCTACTGACAGCAGAGTGTAGTGGTCAGTAAGATGGAGATTCCATGAATGGCTGGGAACTGCTATGAGTCACAGGGAGTAAGTGAAGAATGAATGTGAAAGCCTAGGACAGTGATGTGCATGAAGGTAGACTTCATGAACACTGTCTACCCAAACCACATTCAATTTATAAAAAACATTTTTTCTTTCTTCAATAATAGATTCTCTTTAGTTTATTGTCCTTTTATAAACTTTGATTTTTTTAAAAAATCTTTTGAGTCTTCTGTAGTAACAGTTAGCTTAAAACACACTATATAGCTGTACAAAATATTTATTCTTTACATCTTTATTCTACAAACTTTACTTTAAAAATTATATTAAAGGGGCTGGCAGGTGGTTAAGGGGACTAGACTCCCACATGGCTGACTGTGGTTCAAGTCCCAGACCTGGCGGCTTGTTCTCTCACTTTCCCTCTTCTCTTATTCTGTCCCTCTCTAGTCAAATTAAAATAAATAAATTAAATTAAATTAAATAATTCTTTTTAAAAAATCGGTGGCATGGTGGTGAGTGTTCTGGACTCACATGGCCAACCACAGTTTGAGTCCTAGACATGGTGGCTTACTTTCTCACTTTTCCTCTTTCTCTCTCTGTCTCTCTCTGGTGAGTGCTTATGCCCTACAGCAAACTTAAAAATAATAACAATAAATAAGATAAATCATTCTTAACACATTTTTTGTAATGGGGCCAGCAGATGGTGTGGTGGTTGAGGCAGCTGGATTTGCACATGCCCGATCGGATCTGGTGGCTTAAAAATCATGCTGTGTGTGTGTGTGTTCCCAAACTCCAGGAGGAGAAAGGATTACAGCATGACCATCTTCCCAGGGGGGTTATTTCTCACTTTTTCTTTCTCTGTGTCTTTCTGTTTCTCTGGTAAGTGCACACATCCTATGGCAAAAAAAACTTTAAAAAAATTAGCGTATATTTATCTCTTTCATGAGAGTGAAATAAGCACCCCTGACAAGGTCCCACCATGCCATGATCAGATTAACCTGGGAACCAAATCCTGGGCCTTCCCGCTTCACCTACTGCCTGAGCCACTGCAGCTGGAACGACCTACACAGAGTTTTACAAACACAGACACACACGTTAACCTCGGCCAGTACAGGGCCGGACCCGTTAACATCACCGTCTTCCACCGTCTCCCTCTTTCCCACTGGAAGAGCCATGATGAACAAGACACAAAACGAAATCAAACGCCAGAGAAAAGATGCTGTCGAGCGACATGGTAAACCAGATCTCGGAGGTGTCAGCGTGAGGGACCACACCCTGTGTCACCAGCAGGGCTTTGTTGTAATAAGTGGACCGAGTATACTCTGAAATGAGAACAGGACAGCATCGTGGGTACAGAAGCCAGGCAGCGCAGCTGCTTACCGTCCTCCGCAGGCACTGCGTTCGTACACGGCTGCGTGTGCCATCTGACACCACGGGTGGGGCAGTGGGTTTGTTATAGAAGCCCCACTGCAGACCCGTGAGTGCTACTGCTACAATGGCTCTGGCCATACCAGGAATTCTTCCACGCCATCATCATCTTACCATAACGGACTGTCACACAGGCGGTCACCATTGACTAGAACGTCAGCATGTGGCACGTGACTATATATTCATAGGGGAAAACGTCTAATAAGTTCATTTAGGCAACTCCAAGTAGTGTAACCATGGCAACTTATAAAAACCTTATTTTAGAGATTTTTGCCATAGGGTGCATGCATTCACCAGAGACACAGAGAGAGAGAGATAGAATGAGAAAGTGAGAAATCACCTCCCCCTCCCAGGGGGGTGGCCATGCTGCAATCCTTGTCTTCCATTCTCCTCCTAGGATTTTGGGCACACATGCACACACACCCAGCATGATGTACAAACTGCCACGTCCAGTACTTGAACCAGGGCCAGCTGTCTGGGGGTCCAGAGCTTTAATCACCAGACCACCTACTGGCCCTTTTATATACTTTTTTAACATTAAAGTTTCTCTTGGACCAGCTGGTGGCATGGTAGTTAAAGCACCTGGATCTCACATGGCTGGCTGTGCGGTTCAAGTCCCAGACCTGGCAGCTTGAAAAATACACCAGGTACATGTGCACAGATGCTGAAGATCCCGAGAAGAAAACGGATTGCCGCATGGCCATGCCCCACTGGGGGATGCTTTCTCACTTCCCTTCTCTCTCTGTTCTCTCTTGGTGAACACATGTACAAACTACCTAGCAAATTTTTAAAAATTCCTTTTTAAAGTAATTATTCTAATTTTACTATTATTTTTAAATTTGCTATAGGGCACATGTGCTACCAGAGAGTGACAGAGAGGGAAAATGAGAAAATAAGCCACGAGGTCCAGGACTTGAACCACAGTCACAATCAGCCAAGTAGGAGTCCAGTGCCCTAACCATTACGCCACCTGCTAGTCCAACGAGATTCTTTAAGAAAGTTATACAGATTGTTCTGTATTCAGCTGGGTGAACCAAACTTCTGGCTGTTTCTGTCTGTGTCTATTCTTGTTGGGTCCAACCTCACTGAGTGGGGGGTCTATTTCCAGGACACATATTTTTGCACCATGGGACTGCTGCAAGGATTGGGCAATCCTAAACTATACCCGCGAAAGAACACCAAGCAACTATTGAACAAGACTCCGTGAGGAAACGGCTCTCAGTGCCACAGGGGTTGAAACAACACACCCCCCCAGTGGGAGAAATCAGGAAAGGCTACAAGGCTGAGCGAGGGGCGTCGGATGTAGACCATGGAGAGAAGGCAAGATAAGGTCAGAGAATGAAAGGTAGTCACAGGGATGGAAACAACAGGGAAAAGGGTGAGTCTAGGAGTGTGAAGCCACTGGGCAGGGGCAAGAAGCCCGGGACGTTGGTGGGGATCTAAGGAGGTCGAGGCACCGTGTGAAGGGCTGAGAATGCTCACTGGGGCAGGTACAAATGCTTTGCATTCTCCAAGGACTCCTGTTATCTGGAAGATGTCACCTGAAGTGGCATTGTGTAGGTCGGGTTACTGCAGGCTTTTTCTGCTGTCCTCTGTCCCTGACTCTAGAGACAATTCCCCTGTACTCTCACCCCGTAGGGTTCATTCTGTTGCACTAATAAAACGTGCCCCAAAGTAGGCGCTTTGGCATGCAGAGTTCCTTGAGCTGAAGAACGCTGGAAGGGCCCAGAACAAAGTCTCTCCCTGACCTTCCGCCCTCCTGTCTCCTGCACCACCTTCTCCTCCAAGGCAGATCAGAGACACTAGAATATCTTTTCTCCAATGGGGGGAGTCCCAGGAACTCGAAACGCTGCTCTGCCCTTTCCCTGCCTTTCTGCGTGGCAGCTGGCCACTAGCAAATTCTCTGGCCTGCCCTGAGAGCAGAGCCTAAGGCACCCGTTCCAGAAGGGGCCCTCCTCCACCTGAGAGGAAGGCATGCTATGTAGCGAGACGGAGAAGACTGAGGAGCCAGGCCATGCCGGTTTCCCCACTCGGTGTCAGACTATTAAATCATTGAGTTTTTGCCCAATCACATTTCTCTACAGCCGCCCATTCTTCATGAAAATGAAATACAAAAACAGTTTTCAGCCCCTCCCTGCAGACGCAGGCAGTGCTGTTGCAGGATGCTGGGGAACCTCCAGACACTCCTGAGATCCTGGCCAGCCCTGTCGCTGGGGGAAATGCGGTGTGAAGGCCTTCTTGGGGGTGCCTGTCTCCTCTTTCTCGAAGAAAATAAACTTTTTTCTTTCTTTTTTTTTTTTTTTTTTTTAGATTTTTGGCCATGCCACAGTCTTTTCAGTGAGCATGTGCGCTCACTGGAGAGAGACAGAGAGGGAAAGTGAGAAATAAATCCCCCCCCCCAGGAGGGATGGCCACGCTGCAATCCCTTCTCCTTCATTCTCCTCTCAGGATTTTGGGCACACCCACACGTGCACCTGGCATGTGGAAAAAAATTTTTTTTAAATTAGTTTGTCCTGAGTCTTTGGTCTTCATTTCCGAAAGCTCCCATGTCATTCAAAACTTTGACCAAATTAACCTGCTGTGCTTTAGTTACAGGACTTGGCTGTGGCCCTTAGGTGGGGAGGAAAGGGTCAGCCTTTCCCGGAATAGGTGAGTACTTAAGCCTGGCGTTCACCAACACAGCCCACGGCAACTCGGCCCACAACGCGCAGGGCCCTTGAGTGGAGAGGCTGCCGGGGCCTGCGGCTCTGTGGCCTTCCCAGCACAGGCCCCACCAGCTGTGCGCCTCCCCAGGAGCGCAGCTGCATAGGCTCTGCTCATTATCGTGTTTTCAAGTGAAAGGAATAAAATTGGTTAAAAATGCTCATTTCATGTACTCTGATTAATATAAAATTACTGCATTGTCTCAGAAGCCGAGGGAGGACAATGCTGTTGAGGCTCCTGGCTGGGAAGACTGCGCCTCTCTGTGTCCCCCACCCCAGTTCAGTAGATCACCCCCTTGGGATCAGCTGCACTTTCACCTGTCATGCCAAATGCGGGGCCTCCTGATTCAGAGTGAAAGTCTGAAACGTGACCCGGAGACCTGGAGGGACAAAAATCTTCAGCCCCGAGGCACAGTTTCAACTTTCTTTCAGAAATTCCAAGTTCAGACATCAGAAAACACATTTTCTCATTATCCTTATAGCACTGATTAATTGGTTGCCACCTCCCAATTACTGCCTTAGTACTGGCTTGTCCAGACTCACGGCCTTCTGAGGTGAGAAACGGCAAAAAAGTCATTGCTTTCTGGAAAAAGAATGTAGAGAAAAGCACCAGCTCTCTCGAGCTGAGATCTGGGCATGGGATTTTAAATCTAAAATGCACACTTTTCTGCATCTTAACACCTCTTAAATAGGGAAGAGTCTTGAAACCAATAGCCGTCTATAAGACATACAGTAATGGTCTGTCCGAAAATGGAGGCAATCTTGGACTGAATAAAAATTCACGCTGAAAGCCAGCGGCGGAATGTTCAAAACTGATAGACTAACCAGAAAACCACATATTGATCAGCTGTGGCCATCTCCTAGGTCTCTCCCTCCCCGCCAACTCTTAGGGAAATGTTTTCCAGGAGACATTGTATTTTATCCGTCAGCGTATTTTCAATTTTCTGAGAGTAGCTGGTTCCCAATAAAATAACAGGGCAACAGGCCACTCTGGGAGGGACGGACTCAGTCACGAACCCTGTTTCTGGTACCACTAAGCCTTTTACTCTTTGAACCCTTGTTTTTCTGATCTGTAAAAGACAAATGACAGATTCTTTGTTGTCATTGTAAGATCGAGATAAAGCATGACATGTTAAAGATGCCTAATAAAAATCATTTCCCACTTTATACACAATTATCTGTTTTACCAGACGTATGAGTCCAACAGAGCTCATTCAATGGGCAAAACATGTCTGTCAGGTGAGGAGCGGAGTCCCTTGAGCAAGGTCACACAACTGATGAAAGTGACAGAGCTCCCGAAACCAAGTCTAGGCAACAAATTTTCTATACAACGGTCAGTTCCATCAAAATCCCCATTACAAGACTCTCACTGTCCAGTGCGAGCATGAGGCTGCCGGCCAGCTCTGCACTCTGGGTCCTGAAGGGCCACCATCCATTCAAAAACAAATCTAGGAATAAACAAATGCAGAGAACCACGACGTTCAAATGGCCAGGCTCCTTACGAGACAGTGATTGATGTGAGCGAACATCTGTGAGAGTTATTGTGTCAAACACAGGGGTGATAGTCAGCTCTGATATGATCCAACGCCGCTGACCCTCTTCCCCGACACCCTCCAGGACCACCAGTTCGGGCCGACACAGCTGCTGCGCTGCCCCAGTTTTCAGCTATATTGACACAGCCATTTTCATGGTAGGCCTGTTGTAAATTTGTTGTTACATGGTGCGTCTGCCCCAAATTGCACGGTGTACGTAAATTTTTGTGTGTGTGGCGGGGCTGGCACGGGGGTTGGGGGGGTACCGGGGCTGAATGGAGCGTGTGATGGGGCAACCCGCAGGAGACCTAACCCTGATAAATTGTTTACTTGTTAGCGATGGGGCTCCAGAGTGGGCCGGGGCTGCTGGCTCAGCGGGACAGACGTAGAAGGTGGACCCACGCCAATTACCAGCCATTGTGGCGTCCCACCCCGTGATTGACACCAATGTCTCCCCTCTCACCATGGGTCCTTTTACTATCCCGGACCCAACACAAGCCCCACTGTGCTAATACCATGGTGTCTTCAATTTCCTTTGCTGCTAGCAAAAATTAACCTAGGCCTCCAGCCTGTAGAAGACCTAAGGGCTTTATTTTATTAAGCATTTTCCCCCCGTTTTTCAAGGATGAGTAAAAAAAAAAATCGAGGTTGCCGAGGCCAGTTGGGCAACAAAGGCAGCAAAGGGACAGACATTATCTTTGGATGACTGACTTCAAAGTTAATGATCTCCGGCACTGAATCGTGCCCTCCGCGGCTCAATGAGGTCTTTGCCATCAGATAAAGAAGCGCCTCTCTAATCCACTAACTCTTCTTTGTCTCTTTGTGGCAAAATGATCATTTCATCAGTTTCGGGTGCTCTCTGCCCAGGGAGTTTTTTAGCCTGAGTGATTCAGAGCAGGAGAAACAGAGGAGGGTATTTCTCTACTTCATTTTTCCTCTCGTGACGGCTGAATAACTATGCAAAAAAATTAAGGCATAATGACCCGGCAACAGTGACAAAACCTAATTCGTCACGGAGGCCACTGGGTAATGAGCCGCAAAACCCGCTCTTGAGTGTGTAATAACTGTATTTTTCTCCATTTCTTCCCCTTTAGTCACAGCCTTGTGTGGCATTTTTAACAAACTAAAATGGCACCAGATGCAACAGGGTTCAGACATTTTAACTTGAATTAAGAAACCATATGTTCCGATAAGTCATGGTCTCTTCTTTCCCACAGACTGGTCCTCCGTCTGTGAGGTGACACTCCAGTGGCGAGGAAAGATGGCCACCACCCCACGAAAGTGACTGGGTGTTGGCACTGGGCGCGAGGCCTCCAGAATCCTCCTGAGACAAAGGTTCTGGTTCCTGCAAGCAACTGAGACATTCCAGCGGGAGGACTCCAGATAGGATCTCCGAGCACCAAGAGGCTGAAGGAGGAAGCCAGAAGGGAGGGGACAGAGGTGGGAAGAGCTGTGTGTCCAAATATCAGCGTGAGGAAGGTTGAGCTCTGCCTCTGGCACGTATGCATGCTTGGCCATTTAGGGAAGGTGTTAGGCAATTTGGAGCTGCACCCAAACCTCGGGTCTTAGTATTCCCATTCATTCTGAGAGGAAGCAACCAAGGGAAGAAACTGCCTGTGGTCACAGCTAAAGATGCAGGAAGCAAGAGTGTGAACACCTCTGTGGTCGCCGTGCCAGGGTGCTGCTCATGTTCGTGCTCCTTACTATGACTATTGGTCATTTCTTAAGACTCGGAGGACTGGAAAGGATGGAAAGATGAACTGTCATACAGGTTGGCCCGATAGCCTCCTCGACCCTTGGGCAGGGAATTCCTTCCCAGAGTCAGGTAGGTAAAAATCGTTAAGAAGTCATTTTTATTTAGAGAAGGGCAAGGGCCAAGGTGCTCTGTTGGCCTCACTCTGGGTTTGACCTGGGTGATCTCTGGTCTCGGTCCATGGAGGAGACACTGCCCTGCAGTGGGACCTGGGGTTTCTCCTCTACCTCCGTGACCACCTCCTGGTCGTCACTAACATTGGGATTGGGTTTGGGTTTAGGAGTCAGCAGAAGTATGATCTTTGTCCTCTGAGACAGGAGGGCTGACCTTTCTCTGTTCCTCTCCATACACAGCAGACCAAGAAAAGTCTCCCCAAGATGAATCCAACTCTCCCTCGACTTCAAGAAGAGTCTCACTTTCTCCTGGGCGTCTGGCTGTGAACCACATGAAGGGAATCCCGAATAAGGAATTCCATGTGACCAAAGAATATAGAATTAATCCCAGAACAGACGCAGGTTTAGACAGGGATTGCTACCTCCTGGGGGAATCTTAAAATTCTATGTATTTTAAAAAATAAAAACACAGGTCAGCTTCATGGGCTGATGGTTAAGGCAGGTGGACCCCATACAGCTGAGTGTACAGTTTGAGTCCTGGACCTGGTGACTTGAGAAATGCCCCAGGTGTGTGTGCATGTTGCCCAAAATCCTGAAAAGAGGGAGAAATAGGAGCCGGGGTTGCAGCGTGACCATCCCCCATGGTGGTGCTTTCTCACTTTCCCTTTCTGTCTCCCTGGAGAGCATGCACACCCTCTAGTTAATGTTTTTAAAACCCGAAACTCTGGCACTTTTCCTCTCCCTGTAACAGGAATAAGATATGAAATGAAAATACAAACACACGGGAAAACACACGAACAAAAACAGAAGTGCTTATACAGTTTGAGGGTTAATCTGATATGAATGATATTCTCTACTCTCCTTGTAATTAATTCTTTTTAGAAGATTTTTGCTATAAGGTGCATGTACTCGCAAGAGAGACAGAAAGTGAGAAATCACACACACACACACACCACCAGAGGGATGGCCACACCGCAATCCCTTCTCCTCCAGTCTTCTCCCAGGATTTTGGACACCCAGGCCCACGTGCCCAGTGTGAGTTTTAAGCTGCTGGGTCCAGGACTTGAACTGCGGTCGACTACATGGGAGTCCAACAATGTAAACATTACACCATCTGCTGGTCCCACTCTGTGTAATTCTGACACAGCAGACGGCTGGTGTGAACGTGCCAGCTCTCTATCTCCCTAACCCAAGACCAGCTGCGTAACTTGCCAGACCCAGTACAAAGTGAGATTGTGGGGAGTTAAAAATTAGTAAGAATTTTTAGACCTTTCCTAGGACAGAGCTTGTGTGGCCACACAGGTCACTCACCCAGGAAGTGAGTCCTGCACCAAAAGCTAGCTCACCAGCCTCCGCGTGGCAAAGGCTGGCCACACGCCCGCACCCACGGGCCGCTGTGTGCACTGCCGGGCCGCCTACCACCCCTCCCAGTCCTCGCTCCCAACTGCTCAGAGTTGACTCTTCCTTGTCTCAACTTTGAGCTGCAGAAAGTCCACTTGAGCATCTTAGAAGTGCTATATGTAAAGTGGGGAGTTTCTCTGTGCGGACAATGCCATTTCTCCTCGACTCTTCTCCACACTTTCATCTATTCTAGCCCCGGCAAGCTTGGCTGCTCTGTTCATTGGGCCTTTTCCTGCTCTCAAGTCAAGTCATTATCCTCTTTTTATATACTGCACTTGGTGCCCTTGTGAACCTGTTGAAAAATAGTGAAAGAGAGTTGAAAAGTACCACTGGCTCCTCCAAATAGTGCTGACTAGGAGGCAGAAAGGGGGAACTCCGGTTTTATTCAGTGCTAAAGATAACACCACCAGAATGATAGACTCCTCCGAATTGTTTGTCCCACTGGCCATTGTCCCTCGGGCACTGAATGAGCCTCTTAGCGGCTCTAGAGGGCCTGTCACAGGTAGGCACCCAACAGAGATAATTCCCAGCACATGCTTGACTGCGCCTTTATAGACACTCACTCACGGCTCTGAAAGGCCTCAGACACTGCTGAATAAACTACTCGCTTCCATAAACTTTTTCTCCCACTGAATTTTCCGGGGATGTGAACAGCTTCCCAGCCTCGCCAGAGGATGCTTCTGAATGCACTCCTGTTCTGAATCAAAGCTTGACAGCCAAGCCTCTTGCAAAAACAAGAGGGAAAAAAAATGGGCCATGGGTCCCCAGGAGGAATCTGAGTTTTCTTCTGCAGGTGAAGGCCAAGTCCTGGTGACTCTGGCTGGCTTCCTGATCTTCTCACGGGGTTATGTATTTTCGTTACAGAAGTTTTGTTTTGTTTTGTTTTCTATGAAGGAAAAAGCCATCTGTTCATTGTCTCTTGGTTTTGAAAAAGAAGGGCATCCATAGAAGGCACAAAGACTCAAGGTGCATACTCATGTTTGTCCTCAGAATGTCCTGGAAGGGGTAGGCTCTCGAGGCAACCCAGAGGGAGTTGAACCCAGCACGACTGTTTCTTACCTTGTGGGCCTTGTTGGGCGAGTCATGTGTCTTTCTGAGCCATGGTTTTCTCATCTCTAAAATGGGGCTAATGAGAACATCTCTCATGAACTCTTTTATGTCAAAGGTAGAAATAGATAATGTTCGTGTCTAGCGTGGTTCCCAGCAGGTAACAGAACAAAATCAGAGGTGGTTTTAATATTCTGTTGTTGCTATGCTTTGCTTATGCTGTTTTTCTTATTTACCGAACTCTTAAGAGTCTCTTTGGGCCAGTCTTTGTCTTCTGAAGTTATCTTACCTAACTGCTGTCTGGGTCTTTCTATACAGTTGGGTTGTCGGAAAAGTCATGACATGTATTTCTATGCAAAAATGCACGTGACTTTTCAGGTGACCCAATTATTTCTTAGGAAAGGAGATAGTATTTCTTCCTTAATACTTATAACCAACTTGTTAAAATGTCCTAGCCTGACAAATTTTGATATATTTCCTTACAAATAAAAGTGCCTATGACCTCAGAGGACTGTTTTAAGGTCACTGGGGCAATGGGCGTGGGAATGCTTGGGAAACAAACTTTATGGGATTTTCCATGATTTTTCTTTTTATCCTGTATTCCTGGCTCAGTTTTTATTTCACTGTGTGAAATAAACAAAGTGAATGCATTTGTTTCCCTCTTCTTGCAGGGTGGAGCGATCCTATTAGCCAGAAAGAACAAAGTGGGTTGGGGTAGCCTCTTGTTCCTTCCCTCCCCAGCCCCCAGGCCCCAGTACTGCCACTGAAACAGCACTGATACAAGAAGGAAACCAAGGAGATCCACTTCTGAGGTCTCAATTTCAAAGTGTTAAATACCAGGGACACTTTTTTTCTTTCTTCTTCTTCTTCTTCTTCTTTTTTTTTTTTAATAGAGCCCATGTGCTCTATAGCAAAAAGAGAGACAGAGAAAGTGAGAAACCACCCCCCAGAAGGCATGGTCATGCTGCAATCCCTTCTCCTCCATTCTCTTCTTGGGATTTTGGGCACGCACGCACACATACCCTGCATGAGTTTCAAGTTTCCAGGTAAAGGACTTGAACCGCAGTTGACCATGTGGGAGTCCAGCAACTCAACCACCACACCACCTGCTGGCCCCATCTCAAAGAATCTGCTCAACATGCTGATTGATTAGCCTGTTGGTCTCCAAAAGCCAGGGTTGGCAATTAAAGAAGAAGCCGTCCACTGAACACATTAGCATCCTTTCTCTTAGCAAGAGTAAATGCAGGGACCAGCAGATGGTGTAATGGTCACTGGACTCCCACATGGCCTACCATGGTTCAAGTCCTGGACCTGGAGGCTTGAAACTCATGCCGTGTGTGTGTGTGTGTGTATTCAAAAGATACAAAAATTCCACATGAATTATAGATGGAAAGCAACACAGTAATTAGTCTTAATGACTTCAGAGTAGGGAAATATTTCTTCTTTTTTTTTTTTAAGTTTTTTTTCCATAAGGCATTTGTACTCACCAGAGAGAGATGGAGGGAGGGAAAGCGAGAAATCACCGCCTCCCCCCACCCAGGGGGGATGGCCACACTGCAATCTCTTCTCCTATATTCTCCTCCTGGGACTCTGGGCATGCACACACACACACCCAGTATGTTTCAAGCCACCAGGTCTGGGACTTGAACTACACCCAACCATATGGGAGTCCAGCACCTTAACTACCAAGTCACCTGCTGGCCAATAAACTCATACTTTATTTCCATTTTCAATGAACTTTTTGCAGTCCCTTTGTATATACAAAGAACTCTAAGATTTTTTTTTTTTAATCTGCTATGCTGGGACCAGCATTTGTGTAATGGTATGTCACTGGACTCCCATGTAGTCAAGCACAGTTCAAGTCCTGGACCCTACAGCTTAAACCCATGTCGGGTGCGTGTGCGTGTGTGCCCAAGATCCCGAGAGGAGAATGGAGGAGAAGGGATTGCAGCATGGCCATCCCCCCCGGGGAGGGGTGATTTCTCGCTTTCTGTCTCTCTGTCTCTGTCTTTCTGGTGAGCGCACACACCCTAGCAAAAAAAAAAATCTGCTATGCCACAAAAGGGGTGAGATAAAATATCATGGGAGCCCAGAAGAAGAGAGATTTGTTCAACTTGGAAAAGGAGAGAGGATAGGGCCAGGAAAATCCTCTTGAATGCATTTTAAAAGAGAAGGTGAATATGGGACCAGCAGATGGTGTAATAATTGCATTGCTGGACTATCACATGGCTGATCACAGTTCAAGTCCCAAATCCAGAGGCTTGAATCTTACTCTGAGCATGCCTGAAATTCTAAAAGAATAAAGGAGAAGGGATTGTAGTGTAGCCATCCCCTGGGGGATGATTTCCTGCTTTCTGTCTGTCTCTCTGGCGAGTACATGCACCTATAGCAAAAATCTCTAAAATAAAATAAAATAAAAAGGTGAATTTATCTTTGCTGAGATTGGCCAGGGAAGAAAGAGAGCTTCTGGGTGGAGAAATAAAGCAGGGAAATGTGGGTTCGAGGGGCCTGTTCAGGAACCAGGGCAGGGTCCATCCAAGAACTCTGAGAAAAAGGACCTTCATCACTCACAGTTTTACGGCTTGGTTAGAGCCACCTTCCTGCTCTCGATTAGACTCCACAAATACTCACTTCTTTCCAAATTACATAATGTTCCACTGGGAATTCTGGGAAGTCAAGCCAACATGGGCCTTGGTCCTTGCCCCTCCATGGCTCACAGTGCTCTTTCCCAGCCCTCTTCTCTCCTAATACCATAGTGTTTAATGTCCCCTTTACTGGCCCAAAAGTGCCTACATACCCTACCATGTGTGATACAACCTACTCATGGGTGATCTAAAAACAAAAACAATGTGATACCCTGTGACTAGGATAAAGGAGAAATGCAAGGAGAATAATTTCTAATAAAGCAGAATGTATTTCAATACGTGAATGCTTGAGGAAGCTTACACTCAGAGTTGTGAGAGGTCAGATATTCCACTTGCATACAGAATTATTGCAAATGAAGTAGGTATAAAAAGTAAACTAATATAACTGCATTTTATTGGAGATAAACCACAGCGGTGTTACCATTAGTAGAGGTAATTTTCTTTTCTTTTTTTAAAAATGTATTTATTTTACATTTTTTCACTGAACATCATCATAGCATATAAAATGCAATTTTCCATCCAGAATACACAGTAAAGTGGCTTAATCATACATGTCATCATCAACAAATAATTTCCCATTTCTTGTTTCTTGTAGATATTTTTTTCCCCCCTATTTCTTACCCTCTGCCATTTCCCACCCTCCTTCCACAACCTCTCTGGTATCTGCAGTTGCTTTCCATTTCTTTTTTTTTTTTTA